>NC_054871.1:36975309-37287120 GCF_018320785.1 Cheilinus undulatus
TCCACTCCTTTTGCCAACTGGCTTACAGATAAAAGGCAGCTTTTGCCTAGTGTAATACCAGCACAGTGTCTTCTAATTTTAGCACTTCTAGCATCTTAAAGAAAGCTTTATTTGCATGGCACATAAACAAACACTATCTGCATTTTCTTGACTATATTACCACATTTTTAATCTTACAGTCATCTCAAAAAATGCACACAACAGTCACCAGTGTTACTGGTTAAAAAATAAAGACAGGGTTTAAAAAGATACTGAGCAGTTATGTCTTAAAAAGTAATCAGTTAATGTCAGATTCTCTGTACATACCCTGATTAAGCTCAGTCCAGGCTAAAGATTGGCAATGAGATGAGTTAAAACTCACAACTGCTTGTGACAGGCTGCTCTGCAACATCCTGAACATGCCTCTGTGACTAAAGGAGACAATACAATATGTCTATTGCAGCGACTCACATGGTCATTCAATTTCAAGTCATGTATTCCTTAAGTTACTGCGCAAGACATCTATCTCTACAAGAAGGGCAGTACTGCTGTCTTTCAGCATCTTTATCATGTTGATAATGTATAGTATCAGGCTGTATGATTCCTGCTCATCACTTTCATTTTCAGCCCCATCATAGTGTGGCAGCCAAATTCTATAGCACATAAATACTCAGTGTTTTGTAGCTCAGTCTTGTTATTACTAAGCTGACATCTTACCCATACAGCAGTGGAGTAGTTGTGCCTATTCTCAGGTCTGCTGAGAATATTTTTTCCCACTGACAAACTGAGCTTCTACCACCATGCATTTTTCAGGTATTGAGATGTGCATCTTAAAAAAAAATATCATGTAAAACTTTGTTTTTTCCCCTGTGATTTAATTCAAGACGTAGAGAATCTCTGGGGGAATTTCAAGGAAGATGAGAGAGAGAGACAACATTACAGATGAGCTGAAGGCTGCTATCAGAGCAAGTTGGGCTTCGTAACACCCCAGCAGTGCAACATGCTTTAAACTATCCATTATTAATATGTTTGACAATGTTTGAAAGAAAGTTTTGAAAGAAAGTTACACACTACAGTTATTAGACATTCCTAAACTCAAAGCTGACAAGATTATAGTAAGTGGGGGAGAGAGAGAGAACTTTCAATGGTTGGTCAAAAGCAAGTGAGCACTGGTAGAGACAGAGTAGTGGTACAAAGAAATAAGGCGTTATTTTCTGTTTGTTTCACAGCAGTCACATTTTAAGCTTTTCACAGCATCTCAGCAAAGAGTGAAGGAAGGTGTTGAAGTTTGAGTGCTGAGGATTTGCTTCTCTCTGCCCACAGCTCTGCCGTCTGACAGTGCCTATACTGCTAATTGTTTCATACTACTGTTGGCACATATATTTATTTTGGTCACTTTAGTGTCTTACAAAGAGTCAGACAGTGGTGTCTGTTGAATCAGCTTGCTTCCTTCCACATAGTTTCATAATGATCCTTTTAATGCGAGATCAAACTGAAAAAAGTTGAGTGTCAAAGTATAAGTACAAACAGCCTCTTTTTAGATGTACTAGATATGCAGTAGCAGTCTCCTGCACATGCCATTTGCCTTTTGCTTGATAGGTTGTTATATACATGGATATTAATAGATTAAGAGTATATACCCCCTTCTGTGGGCACAACTACGCAATTGCAATAAGGGTAAATGAATGATGTCAAGTGCATGCACAAAAATTTCATGCTACTCTTGAATCAGTCTTCATCTTGGCCAATTTGACATGGAGTTGTCTGTATTTTTGTAATGTATAAAAAAATAAACTACTTATTGCTTACAGCCTACATAATACATGACAAGTACATTTAGATTTAATACGTTTTCTATTAAAATCCACCCAGATGTCAGGCCTTTTCCAAGCCTTTGTTTTATAGGATTCTTGTCTGACAAAGTTGAGTGTTTTAAACAAAATCTAAACCAAAATAACAGTTATATTAACACGGTTTTGTTCCAAGTGATAAGTGAGAGAGTGACTTAGCCTTTTTTTTTTTTTTTTTTTTTTTTAACAGAAGTGAAACATTGTTTTTATTGACCATATTTGCAATGCATGTGTGCATGTTATCTAACACAAAGAGCCTGCAGCTTCGCTATAAAGAGTAGATAAATCAGAGCGGTTCAGCGTCACTTCTTGCTCTCCAGAGTGACCACGACCTTATTTGGACAAAAACAAGCCCCAACACTGGCGTAGATTAGAGAACAGAGATGGCAGTGTGATGCACGTATTGCCTTGTGTTTTGTGCTTCAAAAAGGTTAAATACCATACAATGTATCTTTCATCTTCAAATGATAAATTAGTGTAAAAAAATATAATTTTGTGTTTTGGGTGAAAAGTTCAGAGAAGTGAAGTAGTCAGATGTTGGATTGGTGTTGCGTTTTTGCTGACTTTAAGCTAGACATTGCTAGGGGTGGGAGTTAACTGATGGCCCTGTGATATATTATCATGATACTTAGGTCACAGTACACTATTACTGTGACTTTAAACATTTGGCAATAAATTGATTATTGCAATACCATGTTGCGATCTGTACCAATTTTTCCACTGCATTTAGGTCCACAAAGGAACAGGTGATTTTTTTTTGTTTTTTAAAGGGCTTTTTCTTGTAAGAAAAGATTCTTGGTCTATATTCAACTCACTTTAGTCAGTTTTATTTCCAGAAAATGGGAGTAGAACAAATACTGACTAGAACTGCAGGTAACACTGTAAAATAAATGCTGAACACTCCTGGAGAAATGGAATTATTTGTAGTACAGTCTAGTCAAATACAACTAAATGGGAAAATGACTAGAAATCTGTACTCTTAGATTAATTTTTAACTATGCAATTTGTACTATTTATGGTGACCACTACAAGGTTATTGGCTGCAATGCCCCATTCTTGCTCCACAGCTTGTTGAACGTACGCTTGTCTAGTCTGGAGAACGTGAGACAGCAGCTGTCAGTCATCAGTCACGTAATGAGCTGTTGTGGTCTCAAGAATCCACTGCCTGTGACATCCCTGCATCTAAAGTTCATGCAATCCTCTCCGATGTATTCAAACTTTCCTCTGCTTTAAGCTTCACTGCCATTAAGAGTTTCCATACGTCTGTATCGGTGAAATAACGTCACAACAAAGGCACATACCTGGGCTCCTGTGTCTTTAGCATGTAGCAAAAACCCTTGTTTCTCACAACGCTGTACGGTCTCAGATCTTTGCATGCAAAGTACATAATGGACTTTGTTATCTTCTTTGCGCCCTCATGTTTGTCGTATGTTTGATTTAAACACTGATGGCGTATTGCTAATGTCCTTCTCTGGTGCCGCCATGTTTGTTGTACTAACTTTCTCCTGTTCTATGACTGCCACCTCTGCTGACCTCACCATTTTCCCCTCACCCCTAGTGATCACTCTCTGCCTGCCTGTCACAGATTTATCACTCTTTCACGAAGGTATTAATGATGTTTTATAAATCAGCGTGATTGAAATACACACTTAAGCTATGCAATGTCTGTCTGTGGCATCTCTGGTGGGCTCATTTGTCCAGTTTGATGGAGAGTCTGAACAGATATTCATAGGTATCTATAACTTTGTTTAACTCACTGGTCATTGAATCTGGGCACCTAACAACTGTCAAAATAGTACGATTTTCACAAGTTAAGTTTTTTGAATCCTGAAAGACCCCATCACTCCCATTTTCTGCTGTTCATTTTGAAAGAATATTTTCACCCAGAGAGGGGTGAGGTCAGCACTCTTTGGGCAAAGTAGCTGGAATGGACAGACGGCCTTTATCAATAGACAGAAACTCCACTTAATACAAAACTTTGAGAACTCAAAAGGAACTTCTAGAAGTGTGCAGCATGTAGAACAGTTCATATGTAGCTCAGAAGTGCAGATGATTCAGTCTGTGCCTCTCTGTGTTTATGAAGAATCGGAGCAAGGGTTGGTGACTGAAAATAGCGTGAACAAGGGGAGGGCTCAAGACACATTAGTAAGCTTGATGTAGGCTGCGGAGACAATTACATCAGAAACTGTACTAACATCCTGAAAAGTTTTAACCCTCAATCAGCTGAAAGGACTGTGAAAAAGACATTTATGCTCTGCTGAAGTTAAACAAGTGCGCATAAAACCTTTGTCTGATGTTATGTCTTGGTTTCACTGTTTGTACAGGCGCGGCAGCAGCAGGCGGAGCTTGCCCAGCAGGAGTGGTTACAGATGCAGCAGGCTGCCCAACAGGCGCAGATGGCAGCATCGTCAGCCAGCGCCGCCCAGCAGGCCGGCTCTTCTCAGGACGAAGACGAAGAGGATGACATGTGATCCCCAGATGCCATCTCTCAACTTGTCCGGATCCCTTTCTGGAAAGTGTTGGCATGAACATCTCCTCGTACTGTCATTGGCAGAGACATGAGAAGTATTAGACTGCTCAGTGTACCATTGATAACACGCATTGGAATGGGCAGTGAAGAGAAAGATGACGGGGGATTGCCACACGTTCTGATACCAGAACCTGAAAGTGATTTAAACTGAGAGGCTATTAATGAAGTTTTTGATTAATCTCTTCTTACCCCCTTGTTTCCACTTGCTTCTGTTTATGTCTTGACTTTATGTTGTAAGTAATTTTTTGTAGATTTCTGGATGTGTTGTGGATGCACTGAAGGCAGACATTGCCTGGAATCTGTCAGTGAATATTGGTGGTAAAGCATCAAGTGTTGGCTTCTGCACCAGATAGCTTACCTTTGTTATCCTTTATTCTTTATCACTTGGTGGTTTGGGATAACTGCTTTAGGAAAATTCAGAGCCAACAATTTCTCCTTCTTGTGGTCGCAGTGGATCATTATAAGGGTTGTGAATATTGGAATATTTTTGTTAAGTAAAAAAAAAAGTGGACAGTTTGTTTAAATTTAGCTCACTCTGATGCTTTTTGTTGCATTTCCTTTCTACCTTGAACCTCACGCAGTATTGCTAATTAGCCACACCTTTCAGAAACGGAATATTTTTGTCTCATAGAACCAAAGACGGTGAAAGACAGACTAACAGCCAGACAGATTTAGTGTTTTTAAAAGGTGTAGGTGCTACTGTGATTGTCCTCGCTGGCTCCAGGTCAGTGTAAACAATGTTACGGATTATTAACCTATAACTTTGTAAGATGCTTTGATATCCAGGCTGAATTTGTTATTTCCCCTTCTACCTTTTGGGTGCAGTATCAAACATTTGCATTGTGACTGTGGTCAATCCTCAGTGTAAAGACAAGTAAACTTTTTGAGACGAACATTCACTTGCCTATGCTACAAAAGGTGTATTCTTTAAGCAATAAAGGAATCCTGTTTTATAGACAATAGTTTTGTCTTTGTTTTCATCATAAATCCCTGTTGTATCATTCTGAATCCAAACAGGACACCCTTGCTCCTCAGCACTCATTCTGTCTGACGTTGATGTCTGCCTTCGGGGAGAGTCTGATGTGAGTGAATTGGTAGACTGAAGAGAGGCAGTTGAGCACTTCGCCTACTGGGGCCACAGGCTTTTAATCTTGAGCATCACTCAACCAACATTTGTCTTAAAAATGGCAGGAGCAATAATAGAGAACATGAGCACAAAGAAGCTAGTCATCTTTGGTTTCTTTTTTCTTCTTGTCCAAATTATTTCAATCATGGTTGGAGCATTCATCGGTAAGTAGTACAATTTAATTGGTTTAACTTAAAGAGCTACTATTATCCACATATTAAGTTACAAGATACATTGATATTATTTAAAATGAGATGTAAGGAAAGAATAATGTTTTTATTGACATTAATGTTGATTGAAACGCCAGTATGTTAGGACTAAAACCCAGCAACTGACAGTAAAATGTCTCATGACCACAAGAAAATGTAATCAAAATGTTTTGTGTAAATTGGGAAATTTCTGTTAAAATTAAAATATTAAAAATAATTTTTATTGCATTTTTCCACAAACATGTAGTTCATGCCAATGCTTGTGCAAAAGTTGATGTGCAGCTGGTTATTAGCCAAGGTCAGACTACACAATCTTTTTTGTCTGTTGAGATGGTCACTGTGCCAGATTAGGTGGTTTCAGAGTCCTGTAGTATAGTAGTCTAGATTCATCATTACAAAGTGAAATATTTTCACACTTTTTTCTTTTTGCTTAAATGTTGATGGTCACGTGAAAATCAAAAATCCATCATCTCAAAATATTAGAATATACCAAACCATCAGTCCAAAGAAAGGATTTATAATAAAGAAATGTGTACCTTCTGAAAAATGATGCTCATTTATGCACTCAGTACTTGGTTGGAGCTCCTTTGACACAAATTACTGCATATTTGCAAAGTCAAAGGAAAGCAGTATCTCCATAAAGCTTCTCAGCAGATGGAAGCACTAAGTGCTCTAAAATCTCCTGGTGGACCGCTGACAGCGTTGACTCTGGACTTGATAAAGCACTGGACCAACAGCAGCAGAAGACATGGCACCTCAATCCATCACTGACTGTGGAAACTGGAAACACTGGACTTCAAACACCTTGGATTCTGTGCCTCTCTGATCTTCTTTCAGACTTTGGGATATTGATTTCCAAATGAAATGCTGAATTGAGTTTCATCTGAAAAGAGGACTTTGGACCACTGAGCACTCTGGATCAAGTTATTTTTCTTTTCAGCCCAGGTGGGACGCTGATAACATCTTAACACTAAGAACACAACACTTGTAGTCCTTTTCCTGGCCCGGCCTGTATGTGGTGGCTCTTGACCCACTGACCCCAGCCTCACTTAACTCCTTGTGAAGTTTCCTTAAGTTCATGAATCTGCTTTGTATGACGATCCTCTGAAGGCTGAGCTCATTCCTGTTACTTGTGCTCCTTTCTTACCACACTTCTCCCACATGTCAGTGATTGCCTTCTGGACAGTAGTCAAGTCAGCAGTCTTCCCCATTATTGCAGTTGTGTGAGCTGAACCAGAGTGAGAGAATGAAAGCTCAGGACACTTATGCAAAGTAGACTATTCCACAATATTCTTATTTTCAGAATAGTGGATTTAGATTTTTTTGAGCTTTAATTTTTTAGATGCACCTGTACATACAAAATAGCCTCTATGACTTGTCTTACAGTTCTTTAGCTGTATGGCTGTAGAAATAGCGTATAGGTGTAGAAATTCTCCACAGTACTCCTAAACCTGCCTCAAGGTGCGCTATTTGGGAAGCTGGACTAAACCTGATCAATCATCATGACTGGCTTGATAACGCTGCAAAGAAGTGGGGGGCTTGGTGACGAGATCAAAAGCAAGTGTACTGCATTTGTTTGTCCATCCAAACATTAAGACGATTTTCTTCTTTTTCAGTCTGTCATAGTCATGCTTTTATGATTCATCATATAAATAGGTATTTTGAACAGCATCAACTTCATCACTTGTCTTTCAATTTGCCAAGTTTTTTTATGCTTGTGACTTTTGAATGTACCGAGTGCACGGTCAGCTTCACTGATGTGACAACAAAGAGCAAACAAAGTCAGTTCAAACATGGAAGACATTCTGTCGGGAGGTCATAGGACATCTCAGAAACTTTGATTGATGATCAGTTTGACACTATATGATATAAAAAGGCCCATTTCCTGGGCCGACAGGTCCTGAAACCCTACAGCTGCTTCATTAGGCTGGTATTGTCCTTCAAAGTGTAGTCTGGTGTGTTGCACATGCTGATTTGACTTATTACTGACTAAAATATCAAGATATTGAGATATCATTAATCACCATTCAGCTAAAAAATATCAAGATGTGATTTTTGTCCATGTCGCCCAGGACTACTAAGCCTATGAATAATTTTCTCCTGTGAAGCAAACATAAAACAAACGTTTTTTATTTTTGTATTTTAATGAGCATCAAACTGCATATTTCTGACATATTACTCCCCTTTCCCATAGCTCCCAGTCCCACCAGTGCAATCCGCTACCTGGCCACCAAATGCATTAATCGCCACAGGACGCCTGGCTGGCTCATGCCATGGGGATCAAACCGGTGCCAGCAGATCCACAGTTTTGACGAGCCTCTTGCTAAACTTCTGGATGCAAATGACATAGTGTTTAGTGTGCATGTTCCTCTTCCTAACAAGGAGATGAGCCCCTGGTTTCAGTACATGCTGGCTGTCTTACAGTTTGACATCGCATTCAAAATGATCAATCAGATTGGTAGGAGTTATGTCTTTGTCACAAATGTAAATAGGTTTGTGTCCAAGCTTTTCTTTACGTCTTGCTTTAGATATTTATTTAGTTTCATTATGCCTATCTGTGCAGAGGAAGATGTCACCATCACTATTGATGCTGGTCTGGCACACAGGGATGATCTCAGATCAGAGTGGACCCTGAAGTATCACTCTGTTGAGCAGCGGCCACTAAAGTGCAGCTTTGAAATCCCTAAGGTATGAAGAAACTGCAACTTCCATTTTTTGTGCTTTTCAAAAGTAGCACAAATAAGAATACCACAAGAGTACTAAAAGTTAAATGACATTGTAAAATAATGCAGAAATATATATAAAAAGTGATGCAGTAACTACTTAAAAAACACTAGAATGGAGAAATGACAAAAATTAGAATAATTAAAATAAATACATTTTTAGTACTTCTGTATTTTGAGATACAGTGAAAATGTATTTCTCTTGATATCAAGTATACTGCATTTAAAGCTCTACATAATAGAATCAGGAGTGTAACTCAGTTTTAACACTGTGTCAGTGAACAGATAGCCACAATCTACAGTGTAAGAGTTACCCTCAACGTTTTGTTCAATTTCCAGTCAGTTCAACTCTGCTAAGAGTTGATTTTTAACACTGTGTTATACTGAGTAGTGTTAATCATGTTTAACTCTATGAAGAGTATAACACCTAGTATTACTTACATTGCATTTGACACTGAAGGATTTTAAGTGTTAATCTGGATAAATTCTTATTAATGAACTCTTCATGAGTGTTAAACTTTGACAGGAAGTGTTACTTAAAAATACTCTCTCTATGATCATTTTGAATGACTTACTTTACCTGTTTATTTACTACATACTACACAACTAAAATGCACTATTAAATAAAATTACACAAGCATTTTGTGTTTTTAAGTGCCACCATTGACTACAATCTGTCCATTTTACAGAATGATGATTGCAGAGTGACATGATTATTTTCAAAAATAGTGACTCACTAAGTAGAATCGGTCTTCTCTCAGTCCCACGTCAGTGTGTCCATTGGCAAGACACTGCTCCCACTGCTGCGTCAGTGGCGTGTGAATGTGAATGAATGCATTGAATTGCATTACTTAATACTGGTGGCTATTATAAACAGCAGCCCTCACCAACAGCGTCTGGATGGAGAAGGAATAAGTAAGTGTGACTCAGTGTTAGTTTTGTTGACTAAAAACTGACTAAAAATCTTCACCTTTTTCCACAAGGAGGACTAGACTAAAGTCCTACCCTCATAGTATTAGTATTACATATTCCTCTGGTAATTTGTAGTAATCCTGCGGGACATCTTTGTCTTTAATCTTGTGCAAATTAACCATGTCTGGAATTTGCAGGGTAAAAATTTCAAGGCAAATTACCAACCATATTTCAGTGTGCACAGAGGTCCATAGGTAATTGTAATCCTGTGAAGCCTTCTATAGAGAGGTGTGTGTTTTTCCAGATCATGTCCAATCAATTTAATTTACCACAGGTGGACTCCAATCAAGATTGGAAATGTCTCAGCAACAATTGAGAGAAATAAGAGGAACCTGAGCTACACTGCAAATTTGCAAAGGGTCTGAATACTTAGTTAATGTGATTTTTCAGTTTTTCATTTTTTAATATATTTACAAAAATGTTTTTATTATGGAGTACTGAGCATAGATTAATAGGAAAAAATAACAGAAATGATTAACATCAGGATGCAACCAAACAAAATAGTGATGGGGGTCTAAATACTTTCAGTATGCACTGTATTAATAAACTGATAAGTCATTTTAGGTCCACCTGCATGTTAACAGAACATAATTAGCATCAACTGATTAATCACAATGTGAATAGGGATCATCATTGATGGGTTCATTTTTTTATTGCATGCTTTATTGTCCCTCTCAGTCACTGCATCATCTCCCCGTAGCCACAGTGATGTAAAATTAGCACAGCACTGCTCCTTAATGTCTCATTTCATTTAAAAAAAAACAAACTCTTTTACTGCTCAGTAGAGAAGTCAAAAGTCATCTGCACCATGTGTCATCAAATATTAATATTTTTACTGTTCCTTTATTTCATTTCAGCCCATGACAGGTTATTTTTTTGTGGTAAAAGTGATGTCGTAATTTTTTATCTACTTGAAGTTCTTTGTTTTCTTTCAGAATAAAAACAGGTCTGTTTCCAAACAGGAAGTCAACTACCTCAGTTTAAGAAAATACAAAAGCCCAAAATGAAACAAAATCTGTTTTAAGTGCAAAATAGTGGGATCTCAAATTGTGACAAACAAGAGAGTTTAATCATGATTGAAAAAATTATTACTTTAAAGCCCTAATTATAATTAAATGTGTTTTCTTGTTCAGTAACCTGTAATTTTCTGTGTTTTTAAGACATATGAAAATGAAGGCCGCTTTTATCAGTGTGAGCCCGTACCATTCATGGAACTGGGAACTGTGGCACATAAATATTTTCTCATTAACCTGCGCCTGCCTGTGAATGACACAGTGAACGTCGGTATAGGAGACATAAAAGACGTCCATATTGTGGTGAGGCTAATCCTCCAATCATCTGTCTGTACTGAATTAAATTCCATGTTTTACATCTTTATCTTTATTATTTTAGGGCATTCACCAGAATGGAGGCTTCACTAAAGTGTGGATCAGCATCAAGACAGCGTTCACTCCCTGGATCTTCATAGAAACAGTTTGGTACTGGCACAGGATCAGCCTCATGGCAAGACCTCCAGTGCTCTTGGAAAAGTAGGAGAAAAAAGGAACAATGGCTGAATGTAGAGTATTTATCAAACATGCAACCTTTTCTTTTTAGATCAACAATGTGAGGTCAGATCAGCGACAGTGGTCTGAACACAAAAAACATTTCAATATTTATTCAACAATATTAACATCATGCTGGATTTATAAACATGAGTGATAATGTGTGAGGTCATTGTATAATCAGAAATATATGCAAGGTTCCTTTAAATACATTGTGAAGTTACCTCGGTGTTAAAAGTGAAAATCATGAGTGCAGCCGAGTCACTCAGTGAGCTCAAAGCTGCAGGTAAGGCTTCAATAAAGAGTTGTACCTGGCCTCAGGTTATCTTTTGTTGACCAGAGCAGATATATTCTTGATCTTAAGTGCAGGAATGTCCTGAGAGAATCAAGTCAAACCTCCACTCAGAGCAGAAGATGCTTGTCCTTTTAAAGCTGATGTGAGTGCTTTAAGTATGTTTTTATCCTGTGCAGGGTGATTTTTGCTCTGGGCATCTCCATGACTTTCCTGAACGTGCCGCTGGAGTGGCTCTCTTTTGGCTTCGAGTGGACGTGGATGCTGCTGCTTGAAGATGTCCAGCAAGGCGTCTTCTACTCCATCCTCTTCTGTTTCTGGATCGTCTTCTGTGGTGAACATCTCATGGTAAGCGTCACCTACAGCACTTTACTTCACATTTTCCTACCACACTGTCTTTTAACTAACAGACATCTTTTAGGACCAACGTCAGAGGAACCGCCTCTCAGCGTACTGGTGGCAGGTTGGGCTTGTGATGTTTGGCTCATCTGTTCTCCTCATATTTGACCTGAGTGAAAGGTAATGACACGACTGCTATGATTAAATCCACATGCTCATGATATTGTCTTTCTCTAAATATAATATCCTTCTTTTGTGCTCTGAAGGGGGGTGCATTTGACCAACCCTTTCTACAGTGTTTGGGCATCGGAGGTAGGGACAAATGTGGCAGTATCCTTTTGTTATTTATTCTGTATCATGAACAGTCTGACTTCCATGATCACTCTTAAATACAAAGTCACCTGCCAATTCATTAGGTATACCAGTTAAACTGCTTATTGATGTAAATATCTGATAAGCCAGTCCATTTAAGCTCGCAGACATGTTTGAGATGATGTGCTGAAGTTCAAACAGAGCATTAGGATAGAAAAAAGGTGATTTAAGTGACTTGTTTAATGTTTATTTGTATAGGGAAAAGTATAAAGCAAGTAAACCGTTGCCACACACTACAGCATTTGTAGCCTGAGCTAATTTGCCATGCCCGTCCCTAGCTGGGCTTTTAAAATATATAAAATTCCCAAATACACACAAACAGTCACAACATTAAACCATTAAAAGGCAACAAATTCACACAAAACAAGCACAACATTACAGAGACAAAACACAAAAACATAATATACATAATCACACAATGGCACAAAGTTAGAGAGGAAGTGCATAATCATCCTTGACTGCAAGACTGAGTCCTCTAAAGTCCTCTTTAGTCTTGCACTTTTAATGTGGTTGCTGCTTGTATTTAGCTGCTGCTTTAATGAGCAGTTGAACAGATACAGTTTACCTAATAAAGTGACTGGGGAATGTAGGTCTCCATGTTTGTTTCCCTAACTGTCTTCACAGAAAACTTTCATTATTGTGGCAGGGATTTCTGTTTGTCTGTATTTCTTCTCCCTCTGTGGCATGGTACGTTGTGTGTTCAGGAACATTGGTGGGAAAATACAGCAACTTCCTGCAATGCCCGAGGCTAGAAGACGTCATTACAAGGTTTACTTATTTTTTTACTAAATCACAATTATGGTGTTTGGGCTTTAGGGGTGTTGATTAAGCTCAATCTGACCTGTTGACCCATCTCTACTCCACTCTTTCCTACCCACAATTTCTTTCTCTTACAGCTATCCTACCAAAAAACACAAAGCACAAATAAAAGCAAAAGCTTTAAAAGAGTAGATTATAAGAGTATGATTTAAAAAAAATGTCCTAAACAATTTTAGGAATGTGGTAAAAATGCTTCCCATTTTTCATTTCTTTTCACTTGGCATTGTGCATAAAAATGTAAATACTTCTAATGCATTTTATTTGCTGCTTATGCAGGGGATAATCTTCAGATTTAAGTTTCTAATGCTGGTCACTTTAATATGTGCAGCCATGACTGTCGTCTTCTTCATTTTAAACCAAGTAAGAATCCCCTGTAATATGACCAAATTGTTTGATGTATGATTCTTGTATTATTATGATGGTTTAGTACATTTTTGCCTTTTACCAGGTCAGTGAAGGTCACTGGCACTGGGGAGACTACACTCTGCAGGTCCACAGTGCTTTCCTCACAGGCATCTACGGCATGTGGAACCTTTACGTGTTCACCATCATCTTCCTCTATGCTCCCTCCCACAAGTACAGACGGAGAGACAGCCAACAAACGGGTAATTTGACTGTCAATGTAGGCCCTCAGATTTAAAGGATCAGTAAACAGCATTTAACCTGCCAACATATCAGACATGCAGTCTTCCTTAAAATGTTTTTTTTTTTTTTGTTGGCAGATATGCTGGAGAAGCTGGAAAGTCAAGAGACTGAGCTGACACGTGGGGAGCAGGGGCCCACAGAGACTTACAGGATCACTGGTAAGGTGGCTGAGGAGTAGCTGCCTGGCTACAGCACACTGAAGCTTGGCTGCTTTAGAGTTTACCCACAGGTGAACATAGGCATGGGGCCCTCGAAATCCATTGTTCTCCCCCCCTTTTAAATTCTTATCTAAGAAAGTCCTAACTGTAGCTTGATGTAAAAACCAACCAAAAATGACTGTTTTGCAATGTTTTTTTGTATAGAAATGTCCTGGCCGATTTCAAAAAGTCCAAATAAAGACTCTAAATGGATATGTTATACAAAATGTGCATGTTTTATTTTTCAATAAAAAAAGAGAATCTACTTAAAGAAATAAAAATCTTTGTTCCATTTCAGATTTTTATCTTATTTTGGTCATGTTGATTAATAATATATTTTTATAGCATTTGTATAGCATTTGTTATAAAATATTTGCTAGAAAAACAGTTACACCAAATGACTCTTTTGGTGTTTTCCAAATGAAAATGTTTAAAAAAAAAGACAGAATAATTGACACAAATATTCACACATTAAATCCTTTACAGCTGGCTTTGATGCCATTATAACATGACCAGTTTACTGTACATTTCATGCTTTTAATCATTGTGTTAACCCTTTAAATTTCCAACTGCCACAATAGAGGAGAAAGGTTTAAGTAAATTATGTGTTTATGGGGCCCCAGGCAACTGCCTACCTTTACACATAAATTTAGAGTGTACCCACTTCTACATGGACCACTACACCACTGGTTATAACCTCTGCTAAAATACTTTGAAATAAGCCCTTTTTATTGGTTAATCCATGTGATATGTTTATGAAAATATCAATAATCATTCCAGACATTTTTTTAATGAAACTAATGTGTAAGACCTGTGTAGGCTCTCCATTTTGTTGTTCTTTTAAAACTGCAGTTTCACCATTAACCAAAAGTTGCACTATATGGACAAAAGTATTTGGTCAGAACCTCTTAATTATTGAATTGTAAGTTCATATCAGACCTGTTGCCACAGGTGTATAAAATCAAGCACCTAGCCATGCAGTCTCCATTTGCAAACATTTGTGATACATAAATGTTTGGTGTTTATGATGGTGTCATTTGTCTCTATGTTTTAAAATTGTATGAGGCTGAGGCCGAATAAGCTGCTGTTTTTGCAGAATAAAAGCAGGCTACTTAAATGACTACATGTGATCCAGACATTATCTATAAAATACCAACTATTCACGGTCAGTAGGGATTGTTGGCAGCCCGCCGGCAGAGGGCGCTGTTGTGCCTTCCTCTCACCGGAGCAGTTCCAGCCCTGCAGCTCAGCAGCCGACAGCAACAGATGTTTGTCTCTCCGGGTCTCCTTCCTCTGCGAGTCACACCAACGGAGCGTAGTTTTTCATTTTCTGCCTCAGAAACTTTTTATCCTACCTGTCTACAGTACATGTTATGAGTTAAACACCCGCAGTTGTGTTCTATCACCGCTCGACAAGCTCGAAGTGAAACTCTTGTGGGATCTAAGCAGAGAGGCCAGGTGAGTATCAGCCCGGAGATTACATGAATAATCTTTTAGCAGCCGTAACATACATGACCTACGTATGGGCAGTGTTCCTCTTTTCAAACAATGTAAACCATGGACTCATCACCAGTTGACTGCAGTAATCCTCACAGCAGTGTTTTAACAGAGAAGTATGCATGAGAACAAATGTGCGTGAATGTGTTGTGTTTGCATCAGGTCGGCCACCTGTGTGATTTGTCAGTAGTGTGCCAGCTTTAAACGGAGGGTCAGAGTTGAACAAGTCTTAAACTTTGACAGTAGAAACTTTAAATTGTCTGGTTTTTTTTTAAATCCTACAGTAACAGCAGTGTCAAGCAAAAAAATATACAAGAACCCAAACTGAATAGTGGTTGGATTTTCAACATTTTGACTTTATAATCTCAAATGTTCCAAGCTTGGTTCACATGTGTTTACAGCTTTTAAAGTAAAAAACAACACACACTTTGTCTTATGAATAAATTACTTTTTAAACTGGAAAATTTTGGGTTTTTCTTGAAAATCAACAAATTCATAAAGAAAACAATTAAATTGGGAACCACTGATTTAGACCGTGTGTGGGGGTTTGCCTGCAATGTTTGATTATCAAAAGCATTTTAATAGCTAATTATTGTATCTGAATGATAAAAATAAAGTAAAATAAATGAAATGATAATTGCCCATTTTGGCTGAACATACCAAACAGATTGTCTTGTGGTCAGTGAGCATATTAAACCACTGCTAGTGGTTTTTACTGAGCATGATGCTTGGCTAGCATCTTCCTTTAAACATAACAACTTTAACCATATTAGTGTAAACAACACTGTCTTACCCATTATCTCATGTTTTTTAAGTGTGAAAAGAAACTAATCACATTTACTCCAATTATTTTAATTCAGTAGTGTTTTGTAATACCTGTACTTTTTTGAGAGCATGTTGAAATCGCTACTTTTACTTCTGCTTAAGTTTTAAGCTGAATAACTTTACTTTTATTTGATACTCTTGTACTTTTTCACCTCTTCTTGGCCACACAGTAGCACACAGAGAGAATGACTTCATGTCACATCCTTAAACAGATGTTACACAGCAAAAAACTCTTTATTTTTTATTAATATCAGTGCCAATTTTGATTCTTCTTAACTGCTCAATGTTTTAATGATTCCCTTATTAATTCCTTCCTGTGAATTTTCTTTTTGGAAAAAGTAGACTACATAGGTTTTCACTGTTACCAGCTCAAATTTTATTGAGCCTCTTTCTCTCTCAACACTGAATGAGAGTCAGTAACAAGCACACTTCAATTACAGGCTATAATAAACAGTTTTGATAACTAAAAATGTTAAACATCAAGTGTTTGGGAGGAGAACATGCTAAAATATACAACAGTGCTCTTTTTTTGTTGGAAATGTCTCAGTTAAAACAAACTGCTCTTAGGATCTTCAATGTCTGAACCTGAATAAAGCTGGTCCCTAGATCCTAGATCTCAGGGCATATGAACATTAATTTAATTCTTGTTCAAAATTAATAGTTCTTGTGCAAAAAATGCACGCCTTGCACGAAATCACAGTTCGACAGACGTTGCAAGTTGTGTTGGCATTAAAAGGGAATCGTTAAGATTAAATGTAAATGGATGATGGATTGAACTAGGACAATACAATTTGGGAAAATAATTTAACTGTGATATTATTCCCCTAATGTATATGTTGGGATATAATATGCAATTATTTTTTAAGTTCCTGATCGATGTATTTCCAAAAACAAAACAAAACAAAACAAAACACAAGCAATAAATCATTCTTTATTAAAACAAACATAAGAAGGCTGAAAATTCTGAAAAAAGACCTAATTGTGATTATTGTGACTCATTGTAAATTAGATATGAACTTCTGTATTGAGGGGATGATGATTTTATGTTTCTCATTTTTGTTAAGACAGACATACAGAAAATAAGTAAAGCTGGATTTTTGTGCAAACTTTTCTTGAAAAAATTGACACTTAGCCTAAATGTTTGCATGATGAGTAGAGCAGAATGCCTCTGCTAAATAAGGTGTGTTAGGATAGTACTGACATACATTTAGGGTAAAGAAATATGGTGTCTGCCATGATTTGAAAATTGCAGTAAACCATATAGCAATTTAATCTAAATTTCAAGTAATTTCCCAGCCCCAGATTGAACCAATTGGAGCCTGTTGTCAACTTGACCCAGTACTTGATTCCCATCTCTAACCCTCTGCTTTGTTTGAGCCAGAAGAGACCAATCTATCCACAGATTTTTAAGAGTTTCTGCAGCTCTGTCATACTGTAAAATATCTAACACTTTCAAAAGTATATTTTATCTGTAGTTTGGACCAATATAGACATTTTTAATTATATGGTGGTGTGACTTTACCTGAACCACCCAGCTGGAGATCTATTCTCTTGTTGATCTTTCCAGTGAGGAGCGATCATATTTTGCAGTACAGCTCCTCAGTACTCAGGATTTAAAGTAAACTTTGAATGCATTTTTTTTACTTTCAGTTGAGTCAATTTATAGACCAGTACTTTTACATGTATTTATGTACATTTTAACCAGAGTAATTTTACTTTTACTTGAGTACAATGGTCACGTTGCTACTTTTTCCACCTCTGATTTATTCTGTGGTCTTGGTAAATACTTGACTCTGATTGGCTCTGTAAGTTCCAAAAGTGTCAATTAACACCTTTGATGACTGGGATGTTGCTGAATAATGTGCCTCTAGTCATGCAGCCCTGTGCCGCTGTCCATCTGAGCTTTGCTTTGCCCTGTGACGTAACTTCAGACTATAGCTGATAATGACAGCTGGGGTCCGAGTGCACCAGCTGGGCATAAACAGTCTTAACTCTTACATCTGATGTAGCTATGACTGATTTCCAGGCTCAACTTAACACACAAACTTAACCACGTTGTCCATTAATCCCTGATAATTGGACACCTCATTGGACATTACACCTATATCTTAAGATGATAACATATTATATATATGGACCTTCATTAGGTGTGTAGTGGAAGAGTAAGTGACAGGTGGTCACACAAAAGGGGAATAACAGAGGAGGAAACAAACTGATTCTCATAAGTAATCAAAATAGGAAATGCTGTTGGAGTCAGTTACTCTAATGTTGGGGAAGTTATTGAAATAGTTACCTGATCAATGATTAACACCACCTGTTGTTTGAAAACCTACCTGTAAATGTTGCATCTAATGAGTAGGACATTCTCATTAAACTGATAATCCCTCAGTTAGTTGGTGGACTAAAATGCCAGTTTCTAAAATCCCCAAATGATTTAATCAAACGTCTTACCCCTATGCCTGTGTTTACTAAGAGCCCTAAAATTGCTAAGTCAACCACTGCATCGCTATTAGTATCAGCTAAAATGAGTTTGGAAATATCTGCAAATTTGTCAGCACTTTTTAACAGTACAGTGCTGGTTTGTCATTGTTATGGAGCTGCAGTGAGAAATTACTTACAGTAAATTATTCATGTTAATCATCAATTATTATTGGTCAGTTACCATAAATTCTGGAATATAAATTACCTTTGTGTTTTAGCTGCACCTTTTTTCCGAGGATAAAAAAATTAAACTTTCTCCCTATGAGACTACTTCCGTAATGTTCATCAGTGTCCACAACATGCGGTTTCTGTACAGCTGTTTTTTTTTTTCTTACCATCAGTTTTTGTGATAACGAGTTTGCACATTTACTAGGTATAATATGGTAGTAGAGCTCTCAGACTGTGGGGATTTTATGACATACAGTGTGTGCCACTTGTCTGTCCCTGAGGAATCTTTTCGACCAAACCAGCACTCTACGAGGTTTATTCACTATACAGGACACCCTGAACCGAAGTGGACTTAATGGAAGACAACCGAGGAAGACTCCACTGTGAAACTGGAATTTGCCAAAATGCGTATTGACAAGCTTTTTTTTTTTTTTTAAAGAACAAGTGTCTGAAGGTCTATATATTAAGAAATTAAAATTTATGTGTGCTTTTTCAAGTGGGTCCTTGGGTGCTTTGCTCGTCTTAGATGTGGGTAGGGTGCCCTTAGGAATAAAGGTTGAGAACCACTACACTAGAGCTAATCTTAAATGTCAGCCTTCCTCATTTTTAATTTTTCGACTAAAAGGGCTTCAGTCAGCTGTCTGCGACTCCACCTGAGTGGGTTTGTGTTGCTGACGTGGGTTTGGCTGTGTTGCCTGGTTACACCACATTCAGACCATAGCGTGGTTTAATCTTGAGAGAGTGTCGGCCCCCCCCCTCCTCCTCCTCCCCCCCCCCGTCTCTATCCCTTGACTCAAATTCCACGCTGGCCTCCTTGGAGCCGGTGTGTGCGTCACTGCTCTGCTCACAAAGACGTCCACAGAGCGCGTCCAGTCAACACAGCTACATGTGAAATATGCTTTGACCCACGTCACAGCTCTCTCAGCCTCCTCAGCAGTGACGAAAGTATTAAACGTTCACTTAGTGTGAGTGGATGTGTCACACATGAGACTGCAAAGCCTGTAGTGCTTATCAACAGGTGATGACAGCTTTCAAAAAGACTCTTTGAATAATATCCGCTTTTCATCAGATGCTGCTGCTCTTTTTTAACTGATAGTTTTTTAAGGCACAGTAAATTTGATTTTTGGGACTTGGGACTCACTGAATGTAAGACCATGCCAAGTCCAAAAGGCAGGCTGTGGCGTAAGCTGTAAACACTGCAGCTGTAAAGAGTAAGAAAAATACAGTGATTTGATATTTAGGCCATATTGCCCAGGCCTAAAAAAAGGTCAGAGTCATTGGGTCTCATGGTCAGCCCTTACCCATATAATTTCAATGAATTGCTGCAACAGAAAACACCATAGTCCTTCCTCGTCTGTTTCTTTTAAGTTCTGTTCTTTGCTTTTTACACCAAGTACACAAAAATTCCTTGTTTCTGTAAACGTAACAACCAGTAAACCCACATCTGCTTGAGATTTTGATGAAGATAACCCACAGGATACTGAGGAGGTTAACCAAAACTGGTAATAATGCAAAAATGTCACCTATTTCCACTTTGTGTTACCTTAGGAGACACGATGATGATGACTAGATGAATCACAGCTTCTTAAGACTTTCTGGATAATTATGCTGCTGTGCAGCTTTTGTAAATACTCATTGTGCAAAACTTTAAAATGGTGTCATATTCTTTATTATATGGTGCTTAGTTCCTGTTTGGGTGAACTATTGTTTATCTGGACCACAGACATGAAAAGATCCTCCAATTTCTGCACTGATGCTTGACAGCACAGTAAATCATCAACTGTATGAGGAAGTAAGAAGTTGCTTCAGAGGTTTTTGTGCAATAACAGACCTTTGTTGTTGGTTCAACAGTTAATCCAGTTTGTTCTGGTAATATTTTTTAAGTCAAAAGCAGCCAAATTTAATAAGCTTAACAAATTCCAGGACGAAAAGAGTTATTATTCCCCAAACAATTTGTTTTTCCTCCTCTATTATAGTTCTCTTCATAAGCTACACGTCTGTTTGACTTGCTATTTTACCATATTCTTACACATTTATTTTTTATGTATCCTTTATTTAAGCAGGGAGAACCCACTGAGATCAAAGTCTCTTTTCCAGAGGTACAAGTAAAAACATTAACAAATAAAAAGTCAGAAAAGGCTAAAAACATGCAATCATACATTCAAACATACAATTTACATACAAGTCACTATAGGCAGTTCAGACACTAGTTCTTTAAAACACTATAAGAAACAAGAGAAGGCAGCTTTGCCCTGAACAGTCACTCACACAGACTGTTCATCTGAGAAGCTGTTTATCTTAGAATAGAAATACACACTAAAAGCTTTCTAAATGAAATCAGATTAAACTTCTGTTTAAGGTTAGGGTAAAAGTTAGGATACCAGTAGTTAAAAGTTAAACACCTGACCTGCAAAACATAATTACAAAACGTTTAAAAAAGCCGAGGTAAACAGTCTGCTAACAGGAAAAAGCTTGACCTCAATGAACACATTCTAACGCAGCAAGCACAGCTTACGTCGCTCAGTTAGCTGTGTAAGCTACATTGATAATGTAGCTATGTAGCTAACATCACTTAAGCTAAGCTCACAAAGCAGCTACATAAGCTACATAACTGTGTTATCTATGTAGCTAAATTAGTTTAAGCTGTGTTTGCGAAAGCTAATTTTTATCAGGCTACCTTATATATTGATAACAGAGCTTCGTAGCTGATATAGGTATGTAGCTGACACAGCTAAAGCTGATCTTATAAAGTGACTACATAAGCTATGTTTATTTGTTATCCACAAAGCAAGATTAGCTTTAGCTACATTTGCTAAATCTCACATTGGTAAGCTAACTTAACTATAGATCTCGGAACAACATAGCTATGTATCCATGTAGCAAGTGTAGTTAAAGCTAATCTAACAAAGTAGCAACATAAGCAGTATATATTTGTTACTTATGTTGCTAAATTAGCTTTAACTACATTTGCTAAATTTCACATTGCTAAGCTAACTTAACTATGGATCACGGAACAACATAGCTATGTATCCATGTAGGTAGCATAACTAAAGCGAAGCTGACAAAGTAGCAACTTAAGCTATATGTATTTGTCATCTACGTAGCTTAGTTAGCTTTAGCTACATTTGCTAAAGCTCATATTGCTAAAGCTAAAGTAACTTACCTATAGATAACAGAACTACATAGCGATGTAGCCAATGAAAAAGCTTCAGCCTTTATATACGAGGATGGCTATTAAATAATGAGTCCGCACTTATGAGGATAAAACTTCATAGTCATGCTGAATGTTATATATTAAAGGTCAGGTATTCACGCACAACTGCTCTAAGTCTCAATTAAGTCATGTCTTTAGTTCACTGCTAGCTACTGATTGAAGTGCAGGTGTGAAGGGCAGAAAATTATTACCTTTAAAAGTTGAGCAATGCATTAACTTTAAATTTTTGGTGAAATTAAACAGAACAGCAGCCAAATCTCTTCTACTTAAATGAGGTGAATGGGGAACACTGCACGTCTCATGCACCTGTGTTTGGATGGCACAAAAGATTTTGTGAAGGCAGAGAGGATGTCCAAGATGATGAACTTTCTGGGTGCCCATGCACATCAAAAACTTCTGAAAACATTCAACAAATTGAGCAAATTGTTTGAGATGATCGACAACTCAAGATTTATAGCAGAAATGGTCTCCATTGATAAAGAGACAGTTTGGCAAATTTAGCATGAAAATTTGAACATGAGAAAAGAAAACACATCATCACTATCATGTTCACAGATGAAGAAAGCACAACAACGCAAGTCCAAATTCAAGGCCATTTTGATTTTGTCTTTTTTTTCTTTTTTTTTTCTTACATGAAAGGGATATTTCAGTATTTATGAAGTTGAGTTGTATAAGGTATTTGGCAGTAGTAGTTGCATTAGTCTCTGTTGATTTCAGTGAGTATTGCTCCTTTAAGAAGAACTCACTGGTTTTACCTGCTAAGAAGCTAGGCTATTCAGCGTAATAGATGGGTACAGTTTCTTCACAGAATTTTGCAAGTTTTTGTTAAAAATAGGCTACAAAATAATGTTGGCTCAATTATACACACTACTGAAAAATTATGAAGCATTTTATTTTGTACCAGGTAAGCCTCTGTGATTTTGTCATTATTTTGCAATGCAAGAGCACGTTACTGGTAGCCAAAGCTTGCATTGAGCCAACATTGTTTTGTGGGCCATTTGTACCAAAACCTTTTGCAAGACATCGTACCAGCTCACACTGTTAGCTTGGTAAAGCAGTTTCTGACCCAAAAACAAATCATAGTGCTTGATCACCCTATTCACCTGATCTAGTACTGTGTGACTTTTTCCTTTTTCCTAAGATCAAACTGTGCTCAGAGGAACAGATTTTGATATGTGTAGAGGCTGTTGTCTTTAAGGAAGATGGCCAGGTTCAAATCCTGCAATAATTTATTTTAGAGTCACAAAAACCTGCCAGTGTTTTTTAAGAAGTCACAAAAGGAATGGACAATGTTTGTTTTTCATTCACCTGCTGCAATGACTGGTTAGTTATACCAATAATAGTCTTTTCCTATCTTCATAGATCTATGCTGCTCACACAGAGAAGGACTCTGGTGTGTGCCCGTTGAGGTCTCTTCCCACACAGGTCAGTGTCTCTGAGCAACAGCTCCACCCACTCAGTCAATGAGAGCCACCTGTTGTTGACACCAACGTCCACAGTCTTTACTGTAAATGAGAGAAGGATCAACTTACAAACATTGTTTCAGCAGTCTTTCATTATTTAGCAGACCCACTCCTCACAAGTCGGTCAAAGCTCCTGGCAGGCTTTATTTACTGCCTTTAAGGTGCTGCCCTCTGGTGGTAAAAACTAAAGACACCAAGTTTCCCTAAAAGAGCAGGGTGAGTTTTGTGGTGAAATATCATCGAGTTTCTTACAAATTTAAGAATTCATAACAAGCCCTTTTTTGGTTACTGGCTTGTGAAGATGTGTAGTGTGAAGAATACTGAACGTCAAGGCCATACAGTGAAACACTTGGGAA
The DNA here is from genome assembly GCF_018320785.1 of Cheilinus undulatus. Taxonomy (NCBI): domain Eukaryota; kingdom Metazoa; phylum Chordata; class Actinopteri; order Labriformes; family Labridae; genus Cheilinus; species Cheilinus undulatus. The sequence goes on from NC_054871.1 coordinate 36,998,911, forward strand.
AAAAACAAAGAAAAGAAATACAAAACAGCTACAACAATATTTTATTTTGCATCTTTCTAAACCAAGTTGCTAAGTAACCTTGCAAAGCAGATGGATTCGCCCGTTTCCGTGTTCCTCACTGTCGAACTCATCTTGCTAAGCTCCCATCTGAACCGTTTGGGCCCGGTTAGAAAGCGAAGGGACTGATCAGCGTCGAGGGGCAGTACTTTCGGGCGTGGCAGAGTTGTGACGTAAGCAAGCAGCAACAAGAAGCCAGTGAAATTATGGTGGAAGACATTAGCGTGGATGCTGCTAAAGTGCCATTTTTATCAGAACTTGATGACATTTCTTTGTTAAAAGAAGAAGAAAGAACAGCAGTGAGTTGTTTTCTTTTCAAAAATCTGCCAGAGGTGGTAACAGTACTGACATTGTTACTAAAGTAGAAGTAGAAGAAAAAAAGACTGGTAAAAGTAGTAGTAGTCTAAAATGTACTCAAACAAAAATACTAAAAATTGATTTTTACCATCAATCCTCACAACTGTGATATTTCTGCAACATGAAGTTCATTTTTAAGAACTTTGGTACTCCCCATACTATTCTTAACATAATACTTCTTTTAACAGAAATTGTATTGTTTATATATATATATATATATATATATATATATATATATATATATATATATATATATATACACACAGTTGAAACCAGAAGTTTACATACACTATATAAAAAGGCACATAAACTTTTTTTTCTCACCATCTAACATTAAATCAGATTAAACCTTTCCTGTTTTTGGTCAATTAGGATTACCAAAATTATTTCTATTTGCTAAATGCCAGAATAATGAGAGAGATCATTTTTTAGACAATTTTTTATTATTTTCTTGAGAGTTAGAAGTTTACATACATTTCATGAGTATTTGGTAGCATTGCCCTTAAACTGTATGACTTGGGTCAGACGTTTTGGATATGCTTCCACAGCCTTCTCACAATAGTTTGCAGGAATTTTGGCCCATTCCTCCTGGCAGAACTGGTGTAACTGAGCCAAGTTTGTATGCCGCCTTGCTCGCACACGCCTTTTCAGCTTTGCCCATAAATTTTCAATGGGATTGAGATCAGGGCTTTGTGATGGCCACTCCAAAACGTTGACTTTGTTATCCTTAAGCCACTTTGTAACCAGTTTGGCAGTATGCTTAGGGTCATTGTCCATTTTGAAAACCCATTTGCACCCAAGCTTTAACTTCCTGACTGATGTCTTGAGATGCTGCATCAGTATTTCCACATAATGTTCTTTCCTCATGATGCCATCTATTTTGTGAAGTGCACCAGTCCCTCCTGCAGCAAAACAACCCCACAACATGATGCTGCCACCCCCATGTTTCACAGTTGGGATGGTGTTCTCAGGCTTGCAAGCTTCTCCCTTTTTTCTCCAAATGTAACGATGGTCATTATGGCCAAAAAGTTCAATTTTAGTCTCGTCAGACCACAGAACATGTCTCCAAAAATTAAGGTCTTTGTCCCTGTGTGCATTTGCAAACTGTAGTCTGGCTTTTTTATGTTTCTTTTGGAGTAATGGCTTCTTCCTGGGAAAGTGGCCTTTCAGCCCATGTCGGTACAGGACTCGTTTGACTGTTCATAATGACACACTCTCACCAGCTTCAGCCAGCATCTTCACAAGGTCTTTTGCTTTTGTTCTTGGGTTGAGATGCACTTTTCGGACCAAAGCACGTTCATCTCTGGGACACAGAACCCGTCTCCTTCCTGAGCAGTATGATGGCTGGACATTCCCATGGTGTTTATACTTGCATATAATTGTTTGAACAGATGAACGTGGACCTTCAGGCATCTGGAAATTGCACCCAAGGATGAACCAGACTTGTGCAAGTCCACAATTCTCTTCCTGATATCTTGGCTGATTTCTTTTGATTTTCCCATGATGTTACACAAAGAAGCAGTGTGTTTCAGGTGTGCCTTAAAATACATCCACAGGTGTTCCTCTTATTAACTCAGATGTTGTCAATAAACCTATCAGAGGCTTCCAAAGACATGACATCATCATCTGGGCTTTCCCAAATTGTTTAAAGGCATAGTAATCTTAGTGTATGTAAACTTCTGACTTTTGAAGAAAGTAATAAAAATTGTCTAAAAAAAATCCTTTTCTCATTATTCTGGCATTTAGCAAATAGAAATAATTTTGGTAATCCTAATTGACCAAAAACAGGAAAAGTTTAATCTGATTTAATGTGAGACGGTGAGAAAAAAAAGTTTATGTGCTAAATGGCATTATTAGAAACAGCAGAGAGGAAGGCAGAGAACGAGATCAAGATTGTATGTAAGTTAACATCTTAAATCATTTACAATTAGTAGAAAGGTATGAATGGATGCAGAGAAAAAACAGAACAACTCTGCAAATTTCTGCAACGACCGAAGAACTATCCCGGAAACATTTCAGAATAAAAGCATTGTGTGAAAATGATTGAAGTCTCACAAACTGGGAACAAACTGTGTGGGCTTTTACTTTGAAAAGAAGATGCAATATTTCTTAAACTTGAAATGTGTCAAAATAACAGTTTAATAAATCATTTTTTTTTGCAGCAGCAGAGGTTTTATGCATATTATGCAAACATTCAGGTGTCATTTTTTTAAATAATGGTTTGCAAAAATACTCTGTTTTGTGTTTTATATATGTTTTTCTTAATCAAAATGAGTGACATAAAAATGCTAATAAATGTCCTTAAACAAAGCAAATGACATCACATTTGCAACATGAACAAAAATAGTAAGCTGATTCTGTCTAAAACTGATGAAGCCTAGCGTTACTGTGATCAGATGGTAGCCACCTTCACCTCCTCCACCCCAGCCGCCTCCTTTATAGCTTGAAGCTTGTTGCACCCCCATATTCAGATTCATGCTGCTATGTATTAATTGCTTCTGAAATAACTTCATTGTTTTCAATGCATATGATCTTATTTATGGAATTATTTATTGCTTGAATTTGTCAAAAAAAACAACAACATAAGATTGGCCTAAGAATAATGGCATATTAAATCGCAGTCACAATATTGGGGGAAAAAAATTGCAATTAGATTTTTTTTTCCAAATCATTCAGCCCTAGCACTAATTTGTAAGAGCCCACTTATTCAGCAGTTTATTTTTTCTTGAAACCAGGATAAAAGTGAACTATTTTACCTCTTAGGAAGAAGAAAGGGGAAATTCTTTTCCACCTAAATCCTGCAGAACAGCTGAGCCCACATGATGCTGCTTAGATTTAAGCGTCTGTCTGTGTGCTGACACACATCCTCCACGTGATGGCAGTGTTGTGCAGCCTATTGTCTCTGTTCAGCAGCTTTTGGATTATTTGTTTGCTCATTGGGTTTAGTGCATTGCCTACTGCAGCTGGAACAAAGGCTGATAAGTTTTCCTTAAACCTTTTTATGTCCAAATTTAGTCACAGTATCGTGGAGTGTTGATGATTAATAACTCATTCTTCTTCAATAATCATTTATTTTTGCAGCAACAATGTACCTTTCTTTATCCTTGCTTCTTTTATTGTCTGGATACCATTAGCAAAGAACTGTGCTTGCATTTAGTGGTGCTGTATACTGTGAATACATTAATTGATAACACAACTTGCATGCATGAGTGGGTAATATGGGGGAGAATGGGTGGGGTTGCAGTTTATCGCATCACTGGCGATTGAATAGAATAAAATGAAATGTAATTTGTCAGTTCACATCACAGGGAGATAAAAATGAAGTGAAATTTTAAATGGAACTGTAGAAGGAAGTAGTTACAAAATGCAGCATCCTGAAAAAGCTTTAGAAAAGACGGGGTGTGTTACATTGCATGCATATCACTTGAATTAGCAAAATAGTGAACTAGAGGATTTACAGTAGTCAGTGTGCAGGTTTGCTTCTGATTGGCTGCAGGACATTGTCTTTCTCTGCACAGCTGCAGAACAGATAAAACCTGACTCTTTGATAATAAACACAACACCAACCAGTAGCTGACTTGTATGTGACTGAGATCATTGACCTTTGAACATCGTGTTTTGAATATCATAACTGCAGAGTTTCAGTGCAGAAGTTTCAGGTAAGCTGCTTGCTGAAGTGTCAGGCTGAGAGAAAGTTTGTACTCAGTGCAATTTGAGCTTTTGAGTGCAGGGGTGTGGGTTTTATACATGTAGGAGGAGGTTTACACATTTATTGCATTATTGTTGCACCCGAGGGAGATCCCAGGCCTCTTCAAGCAAGTCGTCCATCCTGTTTCATAAGCATCTGCACATATATGGGCATCTCTTTTCCTTCTCCTACATTGCAGTACGTCCGCTTCCTAAACTTCCTCCCCCCTCCACCTCCACCACAATCCCATTTCCTCTGAATCTCACAGCTCCCACTCCCTCCTAATTCTCACTCCTACTGATGTCGGTTAGCCATGGGCAGAGGCGGGAGCGTCTCTACCCTCTGCAGGAAGTCATGTGGTAAATGCTTATTTGATCACCGGTACTCATGCTTGCAGCCATGACCAGCAAACCAGAGCTGCTAGTGTATGTTCCTTTTCTTTGTGTTTAGCAAATGCATGCTCAGTCTGTCACCATATGTGAGGAATGATGGAAACATATGATGGCTCATCATGAGTCTGCACGTGTTGCTGAATGTTTCCATCATGCCACATATTTCACACTAGGGCTGGCAATGATTTTCAAGATGCACTGAAATGTTGCCTATTGTAAGCCAATATTGTTTATATCCATGTGGTTTATGCTGATTAAAAGACAGATGCCAAGCCATTAGGCTTGTTTAGAGTAAGAGCCATTCACAGTAATGTGTTGATTAACCACAAGATAATCTATTTAAAATGTTAAGGCTAAATGGGGAAAATTATGCTTTTACACTCTCGACACGTTATTGCAAATGTATTTGCAGTTTTACTTTATGATGAAGGTAAAAATGCTCCTTGGATTAGCTGAAAAGCATTCTTTACTTTCCAGGGGGTGCATTGCTAGCAGCCCTACAGGGGAGGATTGGGCCATGGGTAAAAGGAAAAATGATGCTGTGCATGATGAGAAAAAGTCAAATTGATGAGAATTGAGTCGAAATTCAATTTTGTGAACAGCCTTTGTGAATTAACTCAAAAGTAATCCATTACTCTTTACATGTTACTTTCTAGAAAAGTAATACATTAGTTAGTTACTCACAGCTAAAAGTAACTAGACACACTACTAGTTACATTACTTTTGCATTACTCCTTGTCAGCTGAGCTCTTCTGAAACTTGATTGCCAATGAAAAATACAATGTCAAAGCGTATATATTCCCACAGTAGTGTAATATAATGTTATGGCACTCTTTATGCATGGAAGCTTGATTGCAGTTTTCAGCATGTGAAAGCCTACAGGGCTATTTACATCTGACATGGTCAGATTTTTGTTGCCAAAATATCAGTTGTAAATACTGGCAGAAATGTTCATATTTGCTGATACGATAATCTGACCTGACACACCAGACAGACTGTTTCATACATGCATTGCATAGATATAGTTCACATTCATCTGGGAAACCTCCCATAGGAAACGTTTGGGGAGAGCAGGACTTTTGAAAAATAACTGTAAAAAGGTGATTTTTTTTTTGTCTATTGCATTTAATACAGGCCAATCAGAGCAACAAGACTAAATGAGGTGGTGGTCATGTACAGCTGCAGTACTAACCTGAGCTCTAAATGCTAGCGCCGCTGTTGTTAATGAAGGGCGGAGCTTGTGGGTGGCTAAAATTCATGCTGAAGCCAGACAGGAGACTTGCAAAAGCACCTTCTCTACTAAGAGAAGCTTTTGGTTTGGCTCCTTGCTCTTGTTATGAGGTTTAAATCTGATTAAACTGCTGATATGCTAATATCTGCCAATACAGATATCATGTCCACAATATCGACCATCCCTGGAGTATTTATATCAATAAAATTAATAAACCCCATCCCTAGTCCTGAGAGAGCTAATGCTAGGATTTGTCTACTTCAGGCATTTTGTCATTAGAAAAACATCAAAGTATTATAATGCTTGTTTGATACAACAGTGACAATAATTTAAGTCCTGAACACCTAATGTTGGGCAACTTATTGTTTTAATGATAAAAAATATACACCGTCTAAATGGCACCTATACACTGGCAAATAGTCGGAAACTTTAAGGGAAAACCTCGCTCATTGCCAGTGCTTCCAGCATTTCCAAATGTTTTAAGCTATGTTCCCTCTCATTTGGTTGAAAATGACTTCACATCATTAGGTTTCTGCATGTTCTGATAGCACTAATCAATCAAATAGTGAAGATTTTACCATTTTGAAACACGATATTTAAGAGTGTAAGAAATTTAGACACGTGTTTTTGTACAGTGCATCTTTACAAGAATCTCATCAAAGTTTAAAATTGTGGTATTGGGGCGTTTTATTCTCTACAGCAGTGGTTCCCAACCTTTTCCAACTCAGGGCCCACTTTTAAGTCTCAAAAATGTTCTCGGCACCAGGAATCACTGCTCTATGGAAAAACAAATGATCAAGGTATGTGATGTGTGTGGCCATGTAGCTAAAAGTTACCACAATCTGATTTTTTGAGCCATATTGCCCAGCCTTAATTCACATTCTTAATTCATCATGATTTTTAGACGTGAACACAGAAACTTGTTTGATGTTTAAGAGGCTGAAGTGAATAAATTTGAGGCCCCTTTTCCCATGTGTGACTTTCCTTTCAGCTTTCTGTTCTCAGGAACTACAACATAGTCTTTGATGCCTGTATAAATAATCCTCACACTTCTAGAGATTTATGTCTTATTTGTGTATGTGCACCTCTAATTCTGGGAATTCACTGTGCTCTGGGTGGCCTCAGAGTGCCCTGGATGCATGCAGAATCCCTCTCGAGATTACCCGTCCTATCTTCACAGCTGTAATGTAGACACATGCAGCCTTTGATGTAGGACAAACGGCCTCATCAAGTTTTCGCCACAGGGCACAGAAAGTTTCACTATGCTGCAGCTGGGACTCTTTTAACCACTCAATTCTGCTTTCTGCTCATTCACCTGAAATAACATTTACAAACTAAACCATATGTTTCAGATTAATGCATAAGATGTAATAATATAAATGTGGTTTATAAGCACAGGAACACTTCCTGTGAAAACTATTGTGGGAACAAAACTGAAAGTCCACCCTGGCCAGCACTGTGCCTCCATAAAACCATTAGCGTGGATGAATTATTACTGAAGACTCTCATGTGTAGCTACCATATCCCCCTCCTCGTTCCCGCCTTGTGACATATTATCAGCCCATTTAAACAACTAGGTCACTGCAGATCCCATTTCCATGGCTGAGATTTTCACACAGCAGCCCACCAGGTGATAACTCTACCTCTGTGCATGGAATAACAAGGAGAGTTACATTATGCATGTTTGTAGCCGAGGTAGCATCATGTCAGGTAGTGGTGCATGATTCTCCAGGGAGGTCATATTTTCTCACAAATGGACCATCTCAGTTTGTTAGCTTGATGCTAACATATAATGCAAACGACATTAACAGGCTAACCAAATCAGCACTTTCTTGTCAGCTGAGTTAAAATTCTACTTTTACTTGCTGTACTTAACATCAACACCATTTGCACCCATATTTTAGTCAGTGGAAGGCTTGGAGCGTAGATCTTTGCACCCAAGCCTGAAACATCTGAGCAGGAAGTTACTTGAAATATGCATAACATTTCCAATCTGTATAATTTTGCACATTACACATCTTACTCTTTATCATATTGATATAGTTTTAATAAGATTTATATTTCAAACAAATGTTTTGAAATGTTACCCTAATTCCAAAATAGTTGGGTTGCCGTTTTAATATAAAACGTAAACAGAAGATTTTCAAATCCCATAAACCCATATTTTATTTAGAACAGAACATTAACAACATATCAGATGTTGAAACAGAGGCATTTTACCATTTCATGGAAAATATTAGCTCATTTTGAAACCCCCCAAGCTAAGACCCTTAACTGAACAAAAAGTTCATACAGATGCATATTTATTCGCCTATACATGCACTATCTGCATTTTCTTCAGGATGAGCTCTGCCTGCACAGCAAACCAGTGCTGGTTGTGTACTTTGCTTTTTTGTGTTTCAAAATGTGCGTTCCATCTGTGACCATATGTTAAGAATGATAGAAATAGCTCATCACGTGTTTGCATGTGCTGCTGTATGTTGCCATCATGCAGTTGCACATTTTGCACTCAAACCTTTTCATGTGTGATTGTCCTTTCAGCTCCCTGTTCAAAGAATTTCCACTGTAATCTTTGATGGCTGTATGAATATGCTGAATGATTCCAGAGATTTATGTGCCACTTGTGTCTCTAATTCTGAGAATTCAGTGTACATTGGGTGGTCTCAGGGGGGCCTGGATGCAGTCAGAATCAGTTCTCTCTTCTATAAGACAAGTTAATGTAATTGCACACACACTACATGGACAAAAGTATTTGGCCACCTGTTGTTTATTGAATTCAGGTGTTTCAATCAGACTCATTGCCACAGGTGTGTAACATCAAGCACCTAGCCATACAGTCTCCATTTGCAAACATTAGTGATACAAAATGGTTCCTGAAGAGCTCAGTGACTTCAAGCGTGGCAGTGTGATGGATGCCACCTTTGCAAGAAGATGGTTTGTGAAATTTCACCCCTGCTGGATATTCAACAGTCAACTCTAAGTGATTTTATTAGAAAGTGGAAGCGTTTAGAACAACAGTAACTCAGCCATGACGTAGAAGACCTTATAATATCACATAAGGGGGTCAGTGACTGCTGTGGTGCATGGTGAGTAAAAGTCGCCAAGGCTTTGTTCCAACATCAGTGCCTGACGTCAGAGATGCTCTATAGAATGAATGGGCACAAATTCCACCAAATCTTGTGGAAAGCCTTCCAAGGCTGTTATAGCTGCAAAAGAGGGTCCAACTCCATATTAAAGTAGATGTATTTGAATACAATGTCATGTATGTTGCTTTTGACATTACAGCTGGCAGCCATGGTCTGGCAGCCATATACTTTTGTCCGTATAGTGTATTTCTTGGATGATAAAAGGTGGGGCATTTTTGTCATAAATACTTTTTGGATCTTGAATCCGGGGTGATTCTGCGAAAAAGCAGGACATCTGCTCGGAGCCATTAGCACGTCTGCAGACTTTAACACTTGTCTCAGTTTATTTTTATATCCTACGCTTTCAGGTCTTGGGAAGGAAAGTGCTTCTGCACAGCAACTGCATGACTGCAGTTTAGAACCCCTCTAATCATGACCGCAGGCTCCTGACAATAAACAGTGTACACAGCTTGTTTTATCTTCGTTTGGCTGTGTCCACTTTGAGACTCTTCTGTGCCACATGTCGTTCAGACAAGAATTCCTCCCTGATCTTTCCTGAGGGAGCCGTCCAGGGAATTTCGGCTTCCAGTTAACAAACATAACGGTCTGGCAGTCAAGAAAGGAAGACCGAGCTGTAGCCGGGATGTCACCCTGCCCAGGAAATCTGCCCAGCCACTGGTTACATGCCTGGGATTCTTTTCCACAAGCCGCCTTTTCCTCCTTTGATTTTTGTATTAAACATTTTCCTCCACCAGACAGTGGCGAAGGAAATATTTTCCAGTCTAGAAATAAGGTTCTTTGAATTGCTTTGCCTTTAACACTCAGTTGTCTGTCCTGCTGTAAGAATGTGCCTTTGATTGATGTTCATTAGGGGTGTAACGGGGTGGTATGCTGCTCTGCATTGCAGCTGCGTTCCATCGGAGTTACACTGTTCTGAAAACAAACCACTGCAGCCGGCGTGTGCATACTTTCCCAGTGAGATCCTAGTCGGTACTTTCAGTGAATACAGGATTATAATACTCCAATATGCATGACTAAATAAAGGCTCTGCCATCATTTGAGCTCTGTGCACCAGACTAGATAGACATATCACATAAAGTAGGTCATTGTTAGGTGAGGTAATGTAGGGCTCTGGTTTATGAAAATGGGTTTCTCATTTTGGGTAATAAGCAGCCTGTCTTTGCTTTAAACTGCTCCCTATTCAGAAGCTGACTTTTCTGGTTATTGTAACCTCATGAGGGCAGGAATATTCCCACTAATGTAAATGATTTACTGCACTATGATAATATGTGCTCATTCCCTTTTATGGTCTGATCTGGTTGCTTTGTCACGAGAAATTAAACTGCTGAGTTTTGTCTCCAGACAGTGACACAGCAGATTGAAACACGTGGCACTTAAGAGGCGCAGACAGACATTTGGCATCTGTGAATTCCTGCAGGAAATCCCACGGCCGGATTTCTTGGGGTTTTTAGTAAGTATATGGATGCAGGCTTTTGGATTATAATTTATATTCTTGCAGCATTCCATCTTTGCAAATGCAAGTTTGTTGTCTCTTTCTCTTGTCTGCTACTGTCAGTCACACGTGTTTGCACTCGTCTGCCGCTGAGCATCCTGCATGCATGAGCTGTGAACATGTGCCTCCTGCAGGAGTGGGCACACTCACTCGTCTTTTGTACTATAAGGTGACTCCCTGTCTAGACGTAACATACACACTCTAGTCCCACAGGAAAGTCAGATTCTCTGTGTGCTCCTTTCTCTTTGAGGAGAGCATGATGCGTTGTGCACAAATCACAGACTGACTATGGAACAAATGACACAACTTTAGTAGAAAATGTGAGTGATTTGGAGTCTCACTGTCTCTCTTCTCTTTGCATCTTCACTACAGGGAAGGTTTTATCCATTCCTGCCAGAGACAATTGTTAAACTTAACTGTTTAGCCACAAGACTCAGAGTTTACAGTCATGTGGTCACACCTATTTTTTTGATTACAGTACCTCCTAGTAAATCTCTGCATAGCTGTTATTTTTGAAGCAAAATAATTGGCTAGGAAAGCAGATGGATTAATCATGGGAAATTGTGTAATTGGGAATTCTGCCAAAACTGCCGCTGTGGCTAAGTCCATTCTGGTAAAACTGATGCTTTATGAGAGCAATATCTGAGCTAATCATGGCACTGGAGGCCGCCATTACAAACGGCTTTGAGTACAACTAAACCCCGGCCATAGCTACCACCTCATTCTCCTCAAATGACGTGATGGGTCCAAACATTGTTAATTTCGGTCCAAACATTGTGGATTAGAGCTTTTCGTGATGGATTTACCTGATGACAGAGATGAAGTTCATCAAATCCATCTGTCTTGCAAGGTTAGTGTGATATGGTGTAGTTGTATCACAGTATTTCTCAAGCCCTTTACTGTAACAGTAATATACAACGGTACTACAAAACTAGAAAGAGATTTGAATGCATATTTGGGGCTTACCACCCCTCTTCTCCCCCTAAAACAAACCCATGAAGGCATCCTAAAGTTATGTTTGAGTATAAGATCACAGAAATATGTTTTTATAAGTCTCTGTGTTTACGTCTTTGTCACTGCACCCATAGTCAAAGGTTTCCTCTAGGATTTTCCTATATTTTGCTGCAATCATTTTACCCTCTACCTTTACAAGCCCTCCAGGGCTGGCTGCCAAGAAGCATCCCCACAGCATGAAGCTGCCACCACTGTGCTTCACAGTGGGGATGGTGTGTTTGTGGTGATGTGCAGTTTTTTTTTTGCCCGCCAAAACATAGCATCTTGTCTGATGGCTAAAAAGCACAATTTCAGTCTCAACAGACCAAAGAACTTTCTTCCACTTAACCACGAAGTCTCCCACATGCCTTTAGGCAAACCCTAGTGGAGATTTAATATGAATTTTCTTCAACAGTGGCTTTCTCTTTGTCACTCTCCCATAAATCTTTGACTGGTTAAGACCCTTGCAACAGTTGTTGTATGCAGAGTCTCTCCCATCTCCGCTGTTGAAGCTTGTAACTCCTTCAGAGTAGTCATAGGTGTCATGGTGGCCTCTCTCACTGGTCCTCTTCTTGCATGATCACTCAGTTCATGGGGACGGCCTGATCTAGGCAGATTTACATGTGTGCTATATCCCTTTTACAAAAGGCGCTGTACCCTTGCATACTGTATTTCTGCCCATTACTACACTGTACTGCAATGACCTTCCAGTAGGGCATTTTGACATTTTATTGTTAAGTTAAATCTTTTTTGGTTATCTGAGGAATGGCGTCATTCTGCAAAACCACTATCCCGTCCCCCTCTGTACACGTCCTGGCTCCAAATAGCACAAAATGTCAACACCCGTCCTACATGGGCAATTTCCAGTTCAACTTTGAATAGAGGAAGGAGATGAAGATGTACTGTCCATTGTAATATATAATGTGCTTTCAAAAGGATAATAAACTTAAAAAGTTATCCTGCATTTTCCTAATATGTTATGCATGAAACAGTAGGTCAGCAGGAGACTCCATGAAGCTTTCCTTTGCTCACTTGGAAAATGTGCACTTTGTCTGCACTGACCCTTGTGCAGTGCTGGATGAGGTGGATGTTTGGGATTCTTTCTCTGTTAATAATACCTGTTTCATTGCTCTGAATCTTTAAACCCATGCTGTGTATGCAAATAAAATGCAGGCCAAAGTGCAGATTACTAATGCGTCAAGACTGCAGGTTTACAATCAGGTGGCTTCCAGACAGGGAGATGTCATGAGACAATATCTGCAGCCACTTGTGGAGCCTCCCTAAAAGGACACGGTGTCCACCCCAGTGTCTCTTACGCCCATAGCCCTCTCCTCTGCCTCCCCCTCGCCGGCTCATTATGTGCAGTTTAGTGCTCACTCAGCTCCGGGGTGCTCCAAAGTTCACAGGAAGGAGAGGAGAAAGGGGGGTGGGAGTGTCATTCCTGTTACTGAGGTCAGAAGGCTGTGTTGTTTTTCCCAGCCCTCCCCTTATTCGGTGCCTCTCTCTGCCTTTTGTTCGTCATGATAAGCAGTCAGGTGGCAGCAGAGAAGAAGCCTCGCTATCACCTACCAGCACCACCTTCAGTTCTGGCCATGTGCTGATTAGATCATCCTCTGTAACTCAACAAACCACAAGACCACTTTCAATTTCTCTCTATTCAGTATCCCTTGTGTCTGCATGCAACAGATAATTTGTCGTGCAACTTCTTGAAGCTGCAGAACTCTCTTCATCCAGATAATTTTATTTGCTCCATGAATATTTTCTTTTTGGGCGGATGAGGCCAAATTATTCACCACCATCCTACCGTTGTGGTTAACATGCTGTGTTTATACATCAGTGCATCATACATTAACTATATGGACAAAAATATTTGGCCAGACCTGTTAGTTATTGAATTCAGGTGCTTCAATTAGACCCGTTGCAACAGGGTGTGTAACTTCAAGCACCTAGCCATGCGATCTCCATCTAATATTTGTGATACAAAATGTGTCGTTCTGTAGAGCTAAGTGATTTCAAGCATGCTACTTTAACAATAAGACGGTTCATGAAATTTTCTCCCTGATGGATAGTCCATGGTCAGCTGTAAGAGATATTATTAGTCAGTGGAAGCGTTTACGAACAACAGCAATTCAGACACAAAGCAGAAGACCCAAAAAAGCACAAAGCAGGGTGAAGTACTGCCAAGGCAGATGGTGTGTATCTTAGTGCTTCAGCATACTGAGACGTTTTGGATAATGCTATGCTTCCAACTTTGTGGCAACAGTTTGGGGAAGGCCCTTTCTTTTCCACAATGACTGTGCCCCAGGGCACGAGGCAAGGATGATAAAGACATGGTTTGATGAGTTTGGTGGAAGAACTTGGCTGGCCCACGCAAAGCCCTGGGCTCAACCCCATCAAGCACCTTTGGGATGAACTGGAACGGAGATTGTGAGCCAGACCGTCTTGTCCAACATGTGTCTGACCTCATAAATGCCCTACAGAATGAATGGGCACAAATTCCCATGAAAAAATTCCAAAATCTCCATTTTAAGTAAATGTATTTAAATACAATGTCATTATAGTCCCTGTTGGTGTAATGTTCAGATGGCCTAATAATTTGTCATCTAGTATATGATGTAGCTCTTGTGTGGCTTTAAATCCCCTCATTAATAAAGTCTCTTGCATAGACTGTAGAAAAAACTGGACAAACCCCGTGTGACATCAGTCACGAACTTTGGATCAACCTAACAGCCCGCCCACTAAGTGCGACGTCCTGTCAACTACCTAACTAGCATTCTTGTTGACAGAAACGTAGTCTCTGTCTGTCGAGTTATCTGCCAATCAAATGAGACATGCCAATCGGCTTTCATCCTAAATATAATCCAAATGATTGTGGTACAAAATAATTCACCCTCCGTACAGTGGGAGCACAGTAAGACACTAGCTAAAGAGACACGTTTGGTGTTTTGAACCAGGCTGTAAACCAGTTTATTTCTAATGTCAAAACCGGATGTTTAACAGGTGTCCAGACAGGACTTCTGGTGTTCCTGCAGCCAGCCTCAAGTGGACACTCCCGGTATTGCAGTTTTTTGCACTTCCGCATTGACTTCATTTTTCAGGACTGGAGGTTGCCGCTTGGTCTCTTGATGTACGGTAGAGTTACCTGTGGGAACGGCAGCCTTCATTAACTAGGATTTCTTGGTCTTTAACTTGCTCTTTATTAAAAACTAGCAACAAAACTGGACTAAAACAATTGAAAATGCATGCTCAAATACTGCATGAAAGCAGCAGCGAGAGTCTATCGAAGTACTGTAAAATCTGCATTTTAAAGCCCAGTGCACATTCATTGTTTTTAATCCTGCATCTTTATCATCTTGATAATGCTTGACATCAGGTTGTATGCACTAATTCATTTAACATCAACATTGTAGTGTGGCAGTGAAATTTCATGGCACAGAAAACCACAAAAACACTTTTCTAGCTCAGTCTGGCTATAACGAAGAAATCCTCCAAGAATCATGAATTTTTCATGGACAAAATGAGCTGTTACAGCTTTGAATTTCACATGTGTAGCAATGTGAGCCCTGCTTATGTGTGCAGCTTATGAAGGGGGAGGGGGAGTTGATGAGCTGAAGTTAAAAAACAAAAGAAGTAATATTTAGTAGTAATAATTTCTCAAGTTCACAGCATGGTTTTATCTAACGAAGCATTCAGCCTTGAATAAATATGTATTGGCATTTATAGCTTATCAAAACAAGAGTTAAATTTCCCCTTTCACATTTACAGTTGCCATCAAAATTATTCAACCACCTTTGTAAATCAGGTTTATTGTGAAAACTTGCACTTTCTAGTTTTTGAAATGAACAAATCAAACAAAAGGAATTGAAAGAGCTCAACACAACTAATGCTTCAAGTGGTTTCCCCAAATCCAACTAAAAATGCAACTAATAATGACCTCTCTAGTCTCAGAATTATTCAAGCTCTGAACAGAATCCCTCACAACGGCTCAAATATGCAAAACCAGTGTTGTTTCAAACACACCTGATGCAACTAATCAAGGGCTTCATTAGTTGCACAACATTTGCTTGAGCTGGAACACATGAAATACCGGGACTGCGAGGGGTTTGTTGAGTGTCACGGTTGGCTATGTGAAGGCATGTTGTGAAAAACTCTTGAGTGAATGCAAAAGACCTCCAGTGACACTTGGTGGCAGCTGGGACTGAGGTTTCAGTGAGGGCAGTAAGGTGCATCCTGAACGTAGCTGGTTTCCATGCCAGAACTCCAAGACGCAAACCACTACTGACTCAAAAGCACAAGAAAAATCAGCCAGTGTGCTCAAAATCATATAAATAAGTCACAGAGGTTTTTTAATTCTGTTCTGTAGAGTGATGAAACAACTGTAACGTCATGGCACAATGGATCAGCGGTATGTCTGGAGGGAGAAGAATGAAGCATTCGCTGAAAAGAACACCGTGCCCACAGTTAAACATGGTGGTGGCTCAGTGATGCTCTGGGGCTGCTTTGGATCCTCTGGCACTGGAGGCCTGCAGCATGTGGAAGACAAGGTGGATTCGTTGACATATCAGGAATTCCTTGGAGGAAACATGCTGTCTGTGAGGAAACTGAAACTTGGGCGTCATTTCACCTTCCATCAAGACAATGATCCCAAGCATACCTCAAATTTCACCAAGGCTTGGTTGCAGGAAAAGTCCTAATTTATTCGACAATGGCCATCAAAGTCGCCTGACTTGAACCCTGTAGAAAATTTCTTCTTGAAGAAGGCAGCTGCAGCATGCAGACCCAAGAATATTACTGAACTAGAGCAAATTGCACACTAGGAATGGGCTAAGATTCCTCAGGAATGCTGCCAGAAGCTGGTGTCTGGCTGTGCATCTCGTTTGCAACAGCTCAAGCAAAAGGGTGTTCTACTAAGTACTGGAGATGCTTGCCATGCAGGGGTTGAATAATTGCATTATTAGTTGAATTTGTTGCACCACTTGAAGCATTAGTTGAGATTAGGTGTTTTAACAGCTTTTGTTGGATTTTTTTCATTGCAAAAAATAGAAAGTCTGTAAATTTTCACAATAAACCTGATTTGCAATGGGGTTGAATAATATTGATTGCAACTGTATATTGGTTGCACCAGTTTATAAGACGCAACCATCTTTTGATATAGGAAAAAAAAGTTTTAAAAGTGTCTTGTAGCCTGTTGCACCAGTGATGCTAAAGTTCTGTCTTAAGTTATGGCGTAAAGTCCACACTAAACTGTTGTTGCAACTTTACTTGTGTCATTGTGTGGTTGCACCATGGAGACTTAAGGTTGACCTTAACTAGTACAGCTTAACATTCAAGTTAAGCAGAATATTGTTGAAACGTTTTTCTCCAGTTTGTGTGTGGGGTTATTTGTCAGTGAGTCTTATGAGAGTGTTGAAGTGGGTTAAAGGTGAGAGGACTAGGTGCTAGTAACCTTGAAGGAACGATTTGGTAGTTTCAGCTTTCTGTGTGACACGGCAGCCAGGGAGGGGAAGCTGCTTGTGTTTATTCTTATGCAATGGACCGTGTCAAACAGCGTGTTGGCCTCTTGGACTGACATGTCATTCAGACCTCCACGCCCTGCACACAGCATTGCATGCATCCCATATTATTGCTTATTAAGCCTAATGTGAAGGCAGCAGAACGTGATCAGTGTGCTGTGCAGCTGAAGTTGGTATGAGAGGAATTTCCTGCAGCCTGCTTAAAAATTCCCATATAGTCAGATGTCAAGAAGAGCGGGTTTTCATGCACAGTGTGCACCTTGTTTAGTAAAGTGCACCAATTTCTGTTATTTTCCTGAATGAATGGGTGCTGCATTTAGCTGGAGTGTAAATGCAGGATTATTGTAACAATGAGAGCTGTGAGTTGGTTGTTTAGTGCCTTGTGAGAGTGGCAGGCTAAAGGTGGTGTGAGAACGAGGGGCTGTGGGTTTACTGAATTCCTATCCGGTGAGTGGAGCGTTGGTTTCTGTCTAGACAAAGCTCAGTTGTCGGGGAGACTCAGGCACATCCAGGACTGCCTCGGGCTCCAGGAAGTATTGGTGGGAGAGAGTGGGCTCTTTTTTTCCCCCTCCTGCTCACTTTTCCCTCCTTGGGGGATTTCAGTGAAGGTAGTCACTGCTGAGAGCGTGATTTTTTTGTTGGTGGTGGGAGTTTTTCTCCCATGATAGGGTGGAGACAGCAGAGATATCGAAAGCATAAAAATCTCAATCCTTTCATGTCTCCCACTCAGCAGGAAATAGCAACCAGGCCCACCTTGCACACAAAGCCATTCACAGGCACAGATGCACACAATGCAACATACATTCTCACTTGAGCTGCACACAATTTGCAAAAAAAATTAGGGACTTTTTACAAGACACAATACCACAAAAGCAGCTGTCTCGCTCTCTCTCTCTCGTGGAGCCAATCTGTATTGCTCTATTGTCTTTGAGGGACTGTGTGCAGCAAGATAAGTCGAAGACAGGCGGCGTGACGGCTCCCACAGCGTTGGCTCAGGGAGCAGACAGGGCTGACTAAGGGCTCATTAACTGTTACACTCAACTGTGCCCTGAGGGCTGCTTCTTGGAGCTGTGTGCGACGTTCCACTGGAGCCCAGACAGTTGCTTGTCTTTGGGAGATTTTTAGTGATGACAGCAGAATTATAAGGTGTTACCAATATGTAAGTGATGATAATAAAGTCTGGTTGGAGACAGAAATAACACCACAGATCCAAAGTTAAAAAGTGCTGCATGCTAGGATCTGGAAACTGGAACATCAAGAAGGCCTGCAGAAGTAGATAAAGACATGCAATGTGTGAATCTGCTTTTTGATATTGCGAATAAGTCTATACTTAAGGGGATATTTCAGCTACAACTCAAAGTTTAGTTTTAGCGTCTTTCCACTGTTCTCGTTGCTTTACAAAATTTTAGTGTTTCCAACTTCCCATATCAAAATAAACACAAGCATCATCCCTAAATTAATTTGAGGATTGCTGAAAGCATGACCATTAAATGCAGTCCTCCATCCAGTGGTTATAATGAACCAGTGCAAAGTGAGGAAGCAATGATTATTTACATAAATTCACTTTTCTATTTTATTACATTAAGTTTGGCCTGCATTGTTTATTTCCAAACGCTCATTTTGCAAAAACCAAAGAAAATGGGATTTACTGTGCAACTACTATACAAAGTATTGGCTGCAGGACTGTCATTATTTTGAGAATGTATTTTGTAAGACTGGTTTAAAAAATCAATTATCCAATTCAGATCAATTCTTTTTTTAATTAAGATATTGATTCATATAATTCAGACATTGATCTTTATATATATACTGTATGCTGTTTCCTTCTCCTGGCAAATCCTCACACTACCAGTCTTAGACTTGCAGATGAAGCTTGAAACTCGACCTGGCCTCTGAAAGCCTTTAGACTCATATTCGAGGTTTAGATCTTACACCCACTTATTTTATTTTGGATATCTAGGCACATTAACGATACAAGCCAGATATCTCTTCCTCATATGTGCAGTGTGAGCAGCTGAACTCTATGGGTGACTGGGAGGAGACTCTCCTGATGGAGCCTGGCAGCTCTGCTCCACTGATGGCAAAGCCAAACTTAAAAGATATCAGGCTGCATTTTGGATTTAATAAAGGCTTTAGTCCTTAAAATGCTGTCTAACCAACAAGGTAACAAAAGTGTCTTGTTTGAGGGTTACTCTGATGACCACTCAACAGCCACAGATTGCCAGAAAAAAGAACTTTCTTTTAACAAGCACCTCGGCCCTTCCTAATGTAAAATATCCTGCACTTCCTCTAACTGTTCTGCTGTATCTCACCACATACAGTCCCCTCCAAAAGTACTGGAATGGTTTGCCAAATTCCTTAATTTTTACTGTAGACTAAAACCATTTTGGTTTTACATTCAAAGATGAATATGAGACAATAGATCAACATTTCAGCTTTTATTTCCAGGTATTTACATCTTGATCTGATGCACTACTTTGAAGCATATTCATTTGAACCCACCCATTTTTCATGTGAGCAAAAGTATTGGAACATGTGACTTACAGGTGTGTTTTGTTGCCCAGGTGTGTCCTATTACATTGATTATTCAAACAATAAATAGTGCTGAATGTCTACACTTAGTTTTAGATTTGGGTTCGGCCTGTGTAGACTGCATTTATTGTTAGAGGTGTAACTAACATGAACAACAGAGAGCTGTCTATGGGTGAAAAACAAGTGATTCTAAAGCTGAGAGAAGATGGAAAATCAATCAGAGCCATGTCCTAGATAAGAAAGACACCACTGATGTACTCAGTAAAAGTTGTGAACAGGTAGACCAAGAGAAACAGCAGCAGTTGATGACAGAAACATTGTGAGAGCTGTAAAGAAAGACCCTAAAACAACTGTTAGTGACATCAGCAACAACCTCCAGAGGGCAGGAGTGAAGGTATCACCATCTACTGTTCACTGAAGACATCATGAACAAAAGTACAGAGGCTACACCAGAAGATGCAAACCACTCATTAGCAAGAAGGACAGGAAGGCCAGGCTGGAATATGCCAAAAAGCAAAGAGATCACCCTCAAAAATTCTGGCACAAAGTTTAATGGACTGATGGGACAAAGATGAACCTTTGCAAAGTGATGGAAAGGCTAAAGTTTGGAGAAGGAAAGGATCTGCTCATGATCCCAAACATACAAGCTCATCTGTGAAACACAGTGAAACTCACTGATGATGTAACACATGATGGCAGCAGCAAAATGAACTCAGAAGTCTACAGAAACATTTTGTCTGCCAATGTAAGGAAAGATGCAACCAAACTGATTAGGAGATCCTTCATCATGCAGCAAGATAATGACCCAAAATACACTGCTATAAAAAAGGAGTTCATCAGGGGTAAGAAGTGGGAGGTTTTAGACTGGCCAAGTCAGTCTCCAGACTTTAACCCTGAAGGGAGTAACCCCCCAAAACAACAACTGAAAGAGGCTGTGGTGAAAGTCTGGAAAAGCATCAAAAAGAAGAAAGCAAAAGTTTGCCGATGGGAGTCACAGGCTTGATGTAGTTACTGCAAGAAAAGGATTTTTGACTAAATATTAAGTCTTATTCACTTCGATCTACTTTAAGTCTATCTGTTTTGCCGTTACAAATAAAGCTATCTCCTAAGCTGTGTATCAGATCCAGATGTAAATACCTGGAATTAAAAGCTGAAATTTTCATCTCTTGTCTCATATTCATCTTTTGTTGTCAAACCCAAACGTTTTCAGTCTACAGCAAAAATAAAGGAATTGGACCCACTGTTCCAGTACTTTTTGGAGAGGACTGTATGCATATTTGCACTAATTAAAATATTAACTGTAACTTCAATCATTGAGGTAAAATGCCTATTCTCATATGTTCATTGCAATAATCAACAATCTTAAATTATCTTATCTACCTCAAGTGAATCTGCTCACATCCTTGCCTATTTTATACTTCTGATTATGTCTCGTTAACATTATTGCACCCTTTGCACATCTTGCAACCATACTGTTAATGCACATAGACTTGTATATACTAGAAAACAATACCTAACAAGAGCTTTACATGTTCAAATTTTATTTCTTAAACATTTTTTCAGTTTTATTTATTTTTTGTATTTAATGTTTAATTCTTGTACACTGAGGGCAAAGCTAACTCGATTCAAATTCCCTGTTGTGTAAGCATAATTGGCCAATAAAGCTTATCTTGATTCTGATTCAAGAGGCACGGCGAGCAACTGTAAAAGAACAATTTAATCTAGCAATAAAATATACAGTATGAAATTAGCACAATAGGGACAGCTGCTACCAAAGCTTTTTTTTATTACACTTGTTCAAAGAGAGCATTCAGCGTGCAACAGGTTTGCATGCTAACTCCCACCCACTCTCATCTGTATGACAGAATTTCTTTATTAATAGAAGCAGCTGCTGGCACAATACATCTGGCCTTCCAGATTTAGTTCCAGACATGGTGGAGCATTTCCTTTGTGTCAGCTTTTCATTTTTCCTCTCTGTCTGTCAAATCAAAGCAGGATCTACCAATGCCAAATCGCCTGTTTTTTTGGAAAACAATCAAAGCAGATGAGGGAGGAAACTCTGAGCATATGCATGATGATGTGAAGGAGAGAGGAACACCTGGTTCAGAGCTTGATCTGCTTTTCTTCCATTCACTTATAAGAACATGAAAGAAAACGTCACTGTAACTTCAAAGGGAGCTCTAATCCATGGATGTTATTCACTGTAGCTCTCTGCAGGGTGTGTATGAAGCGCCGTAGATGAACTTATTTCTCAGGAACTCAGTTAGTCAAAGCTTTGAACTTTTTCAACAGCCTGAGACTGTCTGCAGGTTTCTGAGACCGGACACACACTCCCTTACTCAGAGGAACCTGTTTTTCTGCACATGGGGCCCAGGTGGGAGGAAAGCCAGGATGACAGAAACTGGAGTGAGAATCTGTTGTCCCACAGCTGACCTCACCCTAGGCAAAGGTGTTGCATGCCGCTGCAGCTCTCAGGTGAAAAGTGTACAGCGGAGAAACTCTCAGCCTGTGAGTCAGCTGCTTGGAAGCTTCGTGTCCTGTTTGAGTCTGCAGCATAAACATTAACGCCTTCAGTGTTTCTTTTCATGTCAGCTCACTTCACACGGTTAGATCTTCAAACGTTTTTGGACAGCAATGATGACTCCTTTATTGAATCTGTCACCATCAAAGCTTGTAATCGATGTTCTTGCTGAGATCGGAATCTCATAGCATTAGTCATATAGCCAGTCTCCACCAGAAGCGACGCTGCGTGTTGTTTTTTCTCTTTGGGAGGCCTCTGTCTCTTTCCTCTGCACGCCTCACTGGACAGTCTGGCTCCCAGATAGCATCAGGCTGTCTGAGATTAGGGCTCATGAGGGCTCAGTTAAACTTGTAAAAGCCCTGGACTCCTGTCCCGGTGCCTCTGTCTCACACAATGCCAAACAGCAATTGTGTGGCACAATACTGATAGCCTGTCTGCATTGTCACCATGCCTCTCAAATGTGCCCTAAGCCTCAGAGATTATTGCAGAGGCAGCCACAGATCCTGCTGCAGGAGCATGCCGCTGTTGTTGCTGGGCAGTTTAGCGGTGTAACGGACAGATAATGGAGCTGCTCGGTGTCCTGTAGCTCAACATTTTTGGAATTGGACAACTGATAAGTAATCATTTTGTCTGCAGAGCTGTCTGTTTTTCAGACTCTGACTAACACCTCTGCAATCTGAGAGCAGAATGTACCTTGGTTTGTTTCTGTTGTTCTTTATGAGACTATAAATCAATTGAATTCAAGAAGACGGTGAGTGAAGAGATAAGTAGAGTGTGATTATAATAATGAAAGCCAGTTCGTTGCTTTTATTGGTTACTTTCATACAAACAAGTCCTGTAAAAAAATGTCACACTTTGTTCCCTTATCAGCCCTTTGTGCCATCTCACGTTTAGTCAAGAGACTTCTGCAGAAGTAATCAACCAATCCTCAGGCTCTGACAGAAGTTAAAGATGTAAATATGCTCTACTGTTCAGTAAAATGTGCTCATGATGGTTTCACTTTAAGACAGATAAAGTGAAAAGCTCCCTTCATCTGACATGTAGGTGGTCAACTCCACACCAGGCTAATTAGTAATTATGCTTTGATTCCCGCCCTATTAAACATTGTGATAAACTACAATTCAACACAAGAATATTTTAGTCACTTTCATCTAATTGGAGATGGTTGTGAAACCTGGCAGAGTACTGTCATTGAACAAATGCACCATTAGTGCTTTGATGTGGTGAATTTCAATCAGTTGTAACTGAGTCATGAGCATATTTGTTGAGGCATCAGATCTAAGCACTGTGCTTTATAATACTACATACCACAACCTAAAACTTAGTGTCATAAACTCTGCAGAACCTCCCTGTTGGCACTGGGGCAGCCCACCTGTGTAAAGGCCCTCAGCCACATCAAAAGAGGCCCTCTGCAGTAAGACTTCAAATATACTTTCATCAATGCTTTCAGTGTGCCACATGTTTACATTCACCACACATAAGTACACACGCACTGGATGCAGACAGGCACGCCACAGCTGAATGCATTGCAGACATTCTTTTGGCTTGAAGGATTTGAAAGGCTCGGTCCACATTCAGAGAATTACACACCCAGTGACACACCAGTGACAAATTTCCCTGCTTGTTTGTGTTTTTTTACAGGAAGGAGAACTCTTTACACTTGTGCATTAGTATGCTTGAGGCCCTTGTTCTAAATACAATTTTAAAGCAACCGCTTTGTAAATATTTTATGTTTTCTTTTCATTCTTTCATTTGAAGTTTTAGCAATCACTGCAGTAAGAGTTTTTTCTGACATAGGTTGCGTTTCCACTGAGTTCAAGTACAGTTTAATTTGGTAGGCTGATATTTGTATTTGTTTTTTGGGCTGTTGTTTGTTTGTTCTTTGACTGGACAGCAGAACAGAGGCAGGATATACAGTACATATGAAAAGTATTCACCCCCTTGGATGTTTTACCCTTTAATTGATTTTATCAATCAATCATGGTCAATATAATTTGGCTTTTTTGACAACGTCAAAACAGATTACGACAACGTAATATTAATTAAACAAAAATATGTAAGGTAAAAACCGCATAAATATTCACAAGCTTTAGGTGACTGACCTAATTCAACAGAGGTCCAGCCAATTGGTGCTAAGAGTCTAACAATTAGAGAAATGGGGATCACCTGAATGACTGCACAACTGTGCCTGAAGGGTCCAGACACTGGTTAATTAGTATTCCTGGTTACCATCAAACCATGAAGACAAAAGAACACTCCAAGCCACTCAGAGAGAAGGTTATTAAAAAGTATAAGTCAGGGGGTGGATACAAAAAAATTCCAAGGCACTGAACATTCCCCCCGTGATGAGTTAAATCCATCACCAAAAATGGAAGGAATATGGCACACGTATAAATCTGCCTAGATCAGACTGTCCTCACAAACTGAGTGACCATGCAAGAAGGAGACTACAGGAGTTATAATCTCCAGCAGCTGAGATGGGAGATACTCTGCATACAACATCTGTTTGCACGGGTTCTTCACCAGTCAAAGCTTTATGAGAGAGTGGCAAAGAGAAAGCCACCGACTGAGACTCCATGGTCAATTGTAAGGAAAGGTCTTCGGTCTGATGAAATCAAAGTGGTACTTTCTGGCCATCATCACTAACACAACATCCCCACTGTGAAGCAAGATGGTGGCAGCATCATGCTGTGGGGACCCAAAGCATACAGATGGTTCAAAAAACAGCAAGGTGAATGTTCTAGAGTGGCCGAGTCAAAGCCCGGGCCTCAATCCAATAGAGATTTTGTGGATGGACTTGAAAAAGGGCTGTTAACACCCTAATCCTGGGCAACCTTCAGTGCTGTAATTGCAGCTAAAGATGCATCTACTAAATTCTGACTTGAAGGGGTGAAAATTTATGCAGTCACTTATTTTACATCACATATTTTTATTTGACATTAATTTGTAGAAATCTGTTTTCACTTGGGTGTCAAAGAGGAGTTTTTTGTATTTTTTGGTCAAAAATTTAATTATATTGGCAGTGGTTGATTTATAAACTCAACAAAAGGGGAAAAAAATCCAACGGGATGAATACTTTTCATAGGTACTATATTGGGAGAAAGTCCTGGGATTCAAACCTGCAACCCATGGCCTCTGTATCTGGGCACATGCTCATTCAACTAAGCTAAACTAGCCCAAGAGCAAGAATTATTTCATACCTGCAGAACTCCATCACAAAAGATGATGAGCTGAGAGGGGAGGGGTCTGATTGTTGTTCAAGTTTAGTGGGGAGTCTTGTATCAACAGAAGTGATTTCAGTTTCATTGTCTCTAATGCAGCTTCCTTCCTGGAGCATGTAAGGTTGTTCTTGTTCTGGATAGTGACCCCAAATCTTTTCCATTCATTTGAAAATATGTTCTCTTATGTGCAGGAGTTAACTCAAGGACAGCCCCAGACTCATATGTTTCCCATTACCATAGTAAATCCAAACACTCTTTCCATATAAATAGCAGTATAGTACAACATTTTAAATTAAAAAATATATATGTGAACTGCTGAAACAAATGCACCCACTAAACATTGGACGTCAGATAGACGTGCAGATCATGTCTATGATGGGTCCGTCGGTCCATGACCAATTCTGGACATCTATTGGACGTCCAAAAATGACATAGCTATGACATCACTCCGACGCCAACGTTAGACGTTCGGTAGACGTCAAAAAAAGACATTGCCTTCCGTTACAAAACAACCCCTTCAGTGGACCAAAATTGGACATCCAAAAATGACATAGCTATGGCGTCACTCCGACATCGCATTGTGCAGTGGGCAACAACTAGAGTGAACTGCAAATGAAACATAGCTGCTGCAAAAGCTAGAAACAACTGCATTAAAGCACTCTGCAGACACAGTTAAAAAAGCGTCACATACTCAAAAACAACTGCGTAAGAGAATCACTGCAAATCCAGAAGTCTGTCAGGTCTGTAACGACTATGAGGAAATGTTTCAACAGGTGGAAACTTAGGAGAGCAGGCATTGATGTTTGATTTAGATAAACAAAGTTGCATGACTTGATGTATGTAAAAATATTCCATGTTTTCCCTCTGTCGTTTGATTGTTTCTGGCTTTATGAGGTCTAAGGATGCACAATACATCATTTTAATATTGCTATTAACCAATATTTGGCCTTTTGACAAATTTTGGCCATCTGTGAGAAATGAGGCAGGTGTAGATGTCGGTAGCCAATATTTATCCACTGTCAAATCAGTTTAAGGCTGGCATCCAGTACGTTCAACTGTTGAATCAAATAAGACATTTTTATAAGGAAGAAGTCACCTAATAAAGTAATCTGTTGTCATGGTCAAAGGCAAGAGAAAATGTTTGCACAGCAGCAGTAGACTTACACCAAAAGAAGTACTGAAACAATGAAAGTATTGATATCTGCGACTGGTTTAATTGTTAATTTAAACATCTGTATTGATAACAGCCCTGATTTTCCATTCTCACTGCATCTCTAGTTAGGATCCATAGAAGTCTAGCAACTAGAGCTGGGAGATATGGCCTAAAGCTTAAATTGCTATAATTTTGGGCTGTTGCAGTACACTTTCTATGTCAGGATATTTTGAAATCTCCTCTAAATTACTGTGTCAATATCTATTTCAGTGATTTGATGCATACCATAACACCAGTATGACGTTTAAAGCCGAACCTATTTAAAATGTGTATGCAGAAAGTAGAAAAATCAATATCAAGCTAAATTTATTTTTATTTTGAAAAAGGCTCCACTCATAACCTTTTACTAATAAAAATAAATAATGCCATGACAAGCCTTCAGCTAAAAAATCCTGAAATACTTTGTCTTTTATAGTGTATGGAAAGTTCTGAAATGTTTTCTGTTATATTTACAATTGTTGATTATAAAATGATTACTATTTTCCTCATTAAGGGTGAAACAAACTACACAAAAACCCACCAATCACAAGATGCAATCGATGACCAAAACACTGCAGTCTAGTCCACCCATTTACAACTTTGATTACGTTAGTGTGTTATCAGTGCTGAGGCACCCTTGATGAGTTTCTAGCAAGTTCTATGGCATGAGGGCATCTTTCAGACCTTGTGTGAGGAGCTCTCCAGTGTGATCATCAGGACAAAAGCTTGTTTGGAGGCACAAACCTTTTAACTCCTAATTGCTGATGTGAAGTACTCTTAGGCTGAAATACGGCTCTGTAGTTGTGGAGAAGTGGGTCACATTTGTAAGCTGCTAGGCCACCTTTTCTTTTACTGACATGTACAACTCTGGCAGGAAGTTTTCAGCAAAAAATGTGTCTTTGGCAATGCGTTATGGTACTGCTGCAGCCATTTTGGAGTAATCATGTGGCATATTTTACAAATTAGCACGTTTTGTTGGTTGTCTTCCTTTTGAAAACGGAACCTCTGCCAAATGACAGATCCAGGGCTGCTCTTCTTTAGAACCCAATCGTCCGTCTCTATCTCAGACTACTCTCTTAACACCACTCACTGCTATGCTATGTGTTTACACATTCTTCTTTCTCATAACTTCATCTCTCTACCCTCTGATAGAAAAACATGAATGCATGGAGGAGAGATTTCTGGATGGACGGGGAGTGTGCTGTCTGCTGTGTAAGAGCAGCATTAGGAGATTGTGGGAGAAGTGAAACTATTGAGAGAACTGCATGCTGACGGCTTTAAAACACCATGTATTTATACTCTATGGTCGCGATCTCATCACAAAAGCCAAAATAGACTAAGTATACTTGATATATCACCCACCTTTACCTGGAACCGCTATATTTGGTGTCCAAATGAAGAATGAGCAAAAGTCATGCAGATTTTCCATCATGAAAAACACTCCTTTAAACTCATAGTATGTAAAATTCCACTACCAGGGGGCTCTCTACCAAAACAATATCACAATATAACAAGTGCAGACCAGCGCTGTGCCTGTCTGTACCTGTCTCCGCTGTTTACTTCTTGTTTTGAATGAAGGACTCTGTTTAATAAAAACAGACCCTCAGAAGGTGTAATAACAGAAAAAACAGCACTTTCATTCATACATTTGTCATAATGAGGGAGAAATGCACTTAAAAGTGCACTTCCACATTCATGCTTGAAGTGGTCACACAATGTGCTTGTGCCCTGGCATCCCAGGATCTGCATGGGCTCTGGGGTCACGCCCAGCACAAACACGGAAGTACACTTTTACATGCATTTCTCCCTCATTAGGAGTATTTATTAATGCAAATGAGGTGCCATTTTATCTAACAGAGTCCTCAGTTCAAAACAAGAAGTAATATTGAGAAGGAGGCTGCGGAGATGAGCAGCACTGAGCAGAACTGGTCCCAACTCGCTGGAAATGTCAAGTAAGCAGGGTTTCTATGTTACAGAGGTGAACTGTAGTGAACTAACTCCCAACCTATGGCGGCTGCCATGACGACACGTCCTGTTCCGATTATAAAAATGAAACGTTTCTCCCTCTTTGAAAACTTTGGGAAATATTTGAGAAGTTATAAGACCTAAATTTAAAAATATATATGACTTAGGAATGTTCACATTTTATATTAATGTACCAAGCGCAGGTAGCTGTGCTTATTTATTAACAGTCTAAAAATCACATTGATGAGGCCCTTAAAGGTAAATATAGTGTGCAGGAATGTTATTATTGCCCAGGAGCAGCAGGGTTACTGTAAAACCGGCCACCACACAGTCCAAGAACAGTAGTTTACTTTAAACTCAGCACAGTTGAGGGTTAGGACCTCACTGGATCAGACAGCTCCCTGAGCAGAGCTGCACAGCAGAGTCTATGTGCACCCACACCCACCCACAGCAGGCGGATAAACCAACCCTGATGATGAAGTGTGCACTCTAAACTCGTTCACCTCTGCTAGACCGACTACTGCAGCTGGCGGGCCACATCTGGCACCTGTGGGCTGAGGGAAAAAGTCTCCACTGTCCCTAATTAAACGATGGAATATGCTGTGGCAGCTCTTTTTCTATGTATCAACTTACTTACTTACTTATCTGCATGGCTTGGGGAAAAGTTGCAAGTTGTACATTTACATACAGCAGGCTTATACCTCTAATTGATGTCAACATGCTAAAATTGCACAAAAAGGATTCTTACACAAATTCATTCATGCAGCTTTCCCCATCCTTTCCTGGATGGAAAAAGGTTAAGATAAATGCACAAGGCTTTTTTGCATTGCAGAGTAGTTTAATTTTGCTCTAGGGCTAAAATTCTAAATGTAATTTAAGTAAAATATGCCAATTACCATATAAGTAAACAGTGAATATCTTCATATTATGCTTTATATTGTGTTAGCTAGAAGATATGTTGCAGGAATCCTTTAATATAATTGCAAAGTAATTTTACTACAGCCCACTTCTTCCTGTTTGATGCTTTGGGCTGTTTATCTACGTAACACAGCATATAGCTAATTTAGGCGGTATATATTCATGTAATCAACCTGGAACATCAAACAAAGCCTCTCTCCAGGATACTTAAGAGTGACTCAAAACTATGCAGGAAAATCAGCTGTATGCAAGGATTTTAAGCAATGCAGGTAATAAAGAAGCCAAAACAAAGGAACTGCAGATATTGGATTGACATAAACACCAATGCTGTGGCCGGGACAAGGAGAGGCCTGGGCTGAGCAGAAAGTTGTAGTGGACTTCGATGAGTGGGTATATCCTCCTATGACAAATTCTCTGACAAATTGGAACTGTATTCACTACAGAATCATGTCGTGCAGAAAGACATGGATCATTAGGGTTTTCCAATGAAAACACAATGGTTGGATTTTACTGTTTCAGAGGAGGTTACAGTTGAGATCATCAGTTTATGAGGACTAATATGGTTCAACTGACAGTAAGACTCGATATTCATTTATAATGCAGAGTTTTAAGAAGGTGTTTGGTAAACAGATCACTGGTTGGTTATTTGTCTGGATGATTTGTTTTTGTCGTCAGTGAAGGATGTTATTTGGCTTTTGTAGGCTGCAAAGTTATGGTAGCAGCTTATGTGCTAACAGGCTAACTTAAAGCTAACGATGCTAATGTGAAGCTAAGTACTGTTGTTTACCTGTTAAATGTAGACATATATTGAGAATCTGATTGCATGTGTGTAAGGAAAGGCTAATTTTTTTCATCGTTTAAAAACGTGCCCCTGTTTTAGTGCTGCAACACTGCATGACAGTGTTTCTGTTTTTATGTCTTATTGAAGGTTATTGGTCGCATGTGGCTATCTAAAGCTAATGTGCAGTAGTTGTTATTAATGGCCAAAATTCTTGAGGACTGCTGGTCAATTTGGATGGAGACAAAAAAATCTAACGGAAACTTTGACTTACAGTAACACTAAGTAGCAAAGTTTGCTACAAGGTGGTGTTCTACGTAATGTACGAGGTAATTCATATGTGTCACTTCATCCAACTGTCATAACACTATGTTGCCTTACCTTAAAACATATCTAAACATCCTTGTTGGTCTTCTTTATTTTGAGCTGACACATAGCTTAATCTAAAGAAGACACTTTCGTGTGTTTATTTGACATTTAGGGGACTGTTAAAATTAAACATAATTCTCTAGCCTCTCAGGGAGCCTTGGGGAAGTGTTGTCTTTACCCCATGCACATCCTTTGACTGTTTTTCAAAGTCATAACTGTATACATTTCAAATTTCCAATGCTATTTATCTACTCTAGATGTTCAAGTGAATTGCGTAGCTGCAAGCAAAGTGATTGGTTCATGGAGTTAGAGGGCAGGGCTTAGTGATAGGTGATGTAAGCATTAGCGGAATTTGATGTATTCAGGACTTTCGTCATTTGGAGTAGTCAGCCAATAGGAAGACGGGCACGCATCTTTCTAATGAATGTAGTGGTTTTAGTGGGAGTGAGTGTTTCTGAACTTTACAGGAAAATCAAATTCACAGTTTATTAGTCAAATCATTAAAACATTGTTAAGTCAACAATGGAAAAAAGTAGCCAGCAGTGAGTAAGTTAGTAGTCAGCTGATAGGCAGACAGCTGGTGCTTGTGGAAAGTCCTGAGTGTATTCCGGAGTAAAAGTCCATATGGACAGGAAAAGCAGGCAAAACACAAACCATGCTAATGTTGTAGTAGCTCCCTTTGAGAGTAATGTATTTACCTCTGTGATACAGTTAAGCAAAATTATCAATCAGGAATTTTGACTTGAGCCACGTTCTGCTTGATAGTGTCACAACAGCCTGTCAGTTTTTAGTTTCCCTGAAATACATCAGGAACGATGAGTCAGACCTCGGACATCATTACATTTGTTTTGACTGGTTCCAAGATTGGCCTGAATGCACCTCTGAACCTGAGTAAGCGAACAGTGTGATGATAGGAAGTTTTTTCTATTAAAGAAACTGTGCTTTGGGTGTATGTTGCCTGGTGGTTGTGTCCCTGTGTCCCATGTACAGAGGCTGAAGGGGGTCAGGACGTGAGGACAGCCGTTAAAAATGAATGGGAATGGAGGAAAGGTGGTACGTCAAAGCTCTAAACGGACCTATGAGCTGCAATTATCATCAGAATATTTTTTACATACATTTAATATACAAACCCTATACTTAAGAAAAAAAGTTGTTTTTTTTTCTCTGAGTTTAACAGATTTAATCAGTTCTGCAGACCTAATGTCATCTAGCTAGATAAAGGGAGACAAGAATCTTACTGAGCAAAGAAGCTAGCTGTGCCCCTTTGACGTATACAAAATCCTCATTCTTTTCTCGAACATGCTTTTAAATGAAACAGTGATGTACTATGAACATTAAAACCTTGTGGGGACTAACAACCGAGTAATAATGTGCTGTTCATGAACAAGCCTCTTCTACAAAGCGGCTCTTTAATGTGAGCCACAGTAGCTAGCTCCTGCTTGAGTGCCAGTTTCCTTTCCTCCATCCTTTGTTGTTATTTAATCCACATTTAAAAAGCCAAACTGTTACCAAATGTAGAGTCATTTTAGAGCCAAACAACCAGCTCTACTAAGCTGAGCCAAATGATCTGGATCTCTTAAAAGTGTACTTAACCAATCCAGGTCTCTTTGTGGGTCAAACATGAGTATAGTGTAGAATTGCTTGTCCAGGGTTTAGACGGAGGATTCTCTGTGAGTTTTTTTTTTTTTTTTGGCTGAGTATTTATCTTCTTTCAGGACACAAAAGTAGCTTCAGAATGAAAAATGTTTTATTAATACACTTTGAATCTTTAACATAGTCATAAACAGCTCAAAATGTGGCCTTTTGGGTCATGTTTCTCCATGCAGAAATCAATTCTTGCCCCCCAAGGACCTGTAGTCCTAGGAGCTGGCAGCCTGGGTTCAGGTCCAGCAGGTGGCTCCTTTCCTGCATGTCATTCCCCACTTTCTCTCTCTGTCTCTCGCTCTCTTTTGACTCTAATCACTCTCCTATCATTACAATGAAGGCAAAAAATGCCCAGAAATAAATCTCAAAAAGAGAAAAATGAAATTGTGGATATGGGGTCAGAAACTTAATTGAATAAAATGTATCTTTAGCATTAAGTCTAAAATAACTGTGACTTTTCTCTGTTGTTCCTTCAAACATTAAAGGGAAGTGTGTGCAGCTATAATGAAGTGCTTTGGGGCTTGTAGCTAGCATAATGGCTCCTTTAAAAACAATAGCACAACAGACACAACAATGGTGCAGTAACACAGAACACGCTGAGCCGTTAATATACTATTATGATTCCACAGCATCCTTTCAGACATGCAGAGCTGTCTAGGAGCCACTTGCGTCACAAAGCAACCTTGCAGATGTTGGTGAGTGACGACCAACACTCCCCGCTAGCCTCCACTCGAGTTTAAAAACTACAGCTGTGTTTTTGGCAAGAGAGCCACAAGTGTTACGATTCTCTGGAACAATGAGTGCACAGGTCAAGAAAGAAACAAATAAGAAAGAAGCTGTTTTGCAGACTTTTCTGTCAGAGTCAAAAGAGCAGATGCTGTTTTGATTTTCCTCTGTCTTTAGAAAAGCTTCAGTAGCCCCTCTGCAGCCATGTTTTCTGGCTTGACTGTGCAGCATTTATTTTTGAACCCACCGCCCCATATTTTATCATTTATGCTTCTGAGGGTAAATGGGGATACTGCTTCCTGTGGAGGAAGCGGAAGGGAGTGGGTGAGGGATTAAAGGGATGCATGGTCCTGTCTCCCGTCTGTAGTTGGTTCTGTCGTCCATGTTTCATCTCTCTTCCGTTGCAGTGTGTCCCCCTCCTCTGTAATATCCTGCACCAAAGCACAGAGCAAACATTAACCAGACCACATGTCAGAGATTATTTCTGTCAATCCCACAGGATACTTTGCTGAAAGAACAAGAGCTTCATGTTATCTTTGCAGAACAATAGTTGGGTACACAAAGAAACAAAGTTATTGCTTTGCTGCACCATATTAAGTGTGTTCTTTTATAGCTTCAATACATAGTGTTCTTTTTACATTACAGGTTGTTCTTTTTTATTCATTATTCTAAGAAATAAAATCTGTACACTCAACAAGCTGCAACTGTGCAGCCTTTCCTCTTAAGTGGTTCAGGGGATGATGTAATGTGGCGGTAAAAGCAAACCATTGTGTCCTGGAAGAGGGAATTGTGAAAGAGCTGTCAGTTAGGTTGGGCCACAGCTTTTACGCACATTGAGCCGATTCCAGGTTAGGTCAACTGTCAATTCTGGGAAGTTGCAAAGTCACAGTCATATTAGCAGAACAGCCTTTATTATTTCACTCCTGCTGCTCATTCATTAAACTAGTTCTGCAAAGCTGGAGCTTTTCTCAGCGTTGTATATTTTTAGCCATGCACTGTAAGCAAGAGTCAGGCATGGCAATGTCAGTTGGTCACTTCAGAAATGTTCCACAAATATGAAGGGATGCACTGATACCACATTTTTCCTGACTAAGTATAAGTACAAGTACTTAAATTCTGATACTGAGTACAATATGAGTACTAAATAATACCATTATTGTTCTTTCAATGATTTTGAAAGTTTGTTACATGCTCCTCATCCCTCCACTTGACAATTTATCAATGCATAGTTTTCATTCTCCTCTACTTTTGTCATCTTTATTTATGTTGAAATCTCACCAAACTGCAGGCATGGATTCAATGCTTTAAAATGTTCCTGAGTACAGTATCTGCAGTGCTTTATGAGTAAGAGTACCTAGGCTTGGAGTCGGCACAAACTCTATATACTATATACACAATACTGGTGTGTTTCCCATCAATACCAAGACCAGTGGTTCTCACCACTGGACCCAAGTTTCTTAAAATGTTCAACAAAGCAAATGTATTCATCAAAGAATACTGAATTTTGTATCTTATTTGGGACAAAATGTGACCAAAAAATGAGACTGGACAAGCATGTCATTATAGAAACCCTAAACTGATATGCATGCATTGATTATATTTTATTCCATTGTCCATGAAAAGAAGTGAATTTTGGCTGTTTTTTAGAGAAGCCAGTTTTGTTCTTCTCAGAAAAGGAGTTAAACAGGCCAAGATCTTATGATAATGATTAAAATGTACTTCCTATCATGGAAAAACTGTAAAATAAAACACGCAGAAGTTTTTTGGCTTTGACCTCATATACATCATGGATTTTAGCTACAATTTTTCTCTACAAACACATTTGCAACCCACTGAGAACAGCTCTCCTACCCTCTTTTGGGTCCCAACCTAGCATTTGAGAGCCACTGACCTAGATCATGGGGCTTCACCATAGTCTACTTGACCCTGTTGGTTCGTAAACCCTTCATGAAGCAGACATACGGTTGCCCTGCTCTGCAGTGAACCCCTATGCCAGGGCTAATCAATTGCAAATTCAACTGGGCCAAATTTTAAAATCAAGAAATGTGGCTGGGCCAGACATGTTTGACACCCAATAAGCAGCTGGTGATGTCAAATTTCAAACCAATCCAAAACAATTTGATGAAAAATATACACTTTTTATTCATAGTCCCATAGGCCCATAGCCGGGCCTGGATGCGTTGAGCAGTGTGAGTGCGGGCCAAAGGGGGGACAGGGGAGGGGGTCAAATGGGCTTCAGCACGGTTAGAATACGGCACGGTATGGATGGCCTAGTGTGAGTACACCCTAAGTACCTCACAGATTCATAAGTATCGCTCTAGTCCTTTGTAGTTTGAATTATTTACAACAGCATTATTCATTCATTGTTTTTCTCTATACAACAGCATATTCGGGCCACTGTAAAATTTGACAAATAAAAAGCATCTGTTGATTTTCATAAAACTATATCTCTTAATTTAAGTGGTACATTTCCATGAAACAAAACTCAGAACTTTTTGAGTTTGAAAAGAAAAAATAATTTATAATAAAAATGGCAAAAAATGTAGAGTTTTAAGTATCCTAAATTTTGATTTCATAAATTAGAATTTTTCAGGTTAATAAAGTCATATATTAACAACATTTAAAAGGGTTGACCAGTAGGGACAGAGCATGATCAGAAGACTGGACCAAAGACTGATCATAAGACATAAAGTTTAAAATCTAGTTTAAGAGGATAAAAGAAAATAAATAAAACAAAATGATAGTAATAATAATAATAATTATTATTATTATTACAAGTGTTTTTAAAAGGGGTGTGAAATAAAGATAAATAAAATAGAGTAAAATAGAATAAAATAAAGACAAATTCATTGTTATAATAAAGAAAAAACGTATTAAATATGGGGTTAGAAGGGGGGGCTGTAGATGTGTTATGCGTAACTAGTAGAAATGATAATAGCAATATTAAAACTGTTTCACAATGATAGTTATGAAAAGTATCATTGTAATTTTTTTTAACAAAGTCTACTTTTATCATTTCATTGTCATGTTCAGCACCTTCAACTCATCATCACCTTTACTTCTTGGATTAAGAGTCCTATTGATCAAAGTATGACATGTTAAAGTGACAGAGGAATTAAATGATAAATAAGTAATGAATAAGTATTAAATAATGACAGAAAGAGCAGTGATAGTGGTAATACATCCCATTTTAATGATAATGGCACAATCTCATGTCTCGTTCTTTATAGCCTGTCTAACACAAAACAGGATGGACCACTTTCTAATGCTAATAAACTAGCTCATCCCTCATAATTTGTTTCTTTAAAGCACTGCTTTTTTATTTACAAACTTCTTACTGTCCCCTCCTTCATAAATGATTCATAGCTTTATTAAATGTTCCATGATTCCTTGATCTTTAACTCATAGGTACCATCATGTTTCCTGAATTTCCTGTGCAGAACTAGAACAATAAACACTTCAATTGAGATGAAATGGGAGTTTTTGCAGAAATGAGATGATTTGGTTAACTCACAACCAACAAAAGGATTTTTTAAGCATGATGTAGGTGTTTCTGTAGTATCAGTAAAAATTTCCCACCAGGAATCTTTTTAGTAGATTTATTACACTGTGGGCTTATTACCAATTGCATCTCCACACCATTAAATCTAGTAACAATGAGGACTTTTTTCTCTATTCCAGGTGTGATCACAGCTGTCCAAGGATCACAATGTCATCAAAAATGCAGAGCTCCAGCAGCATAGCTCTAGCCAGGCGGACGGTGCAGCAGCTGAGGATAGAGGCCAGCATAGAAAGGATAAAGGTGCCTTTATATTCATCAGTCTGAGTGTCCTACTTCTTCTGCATGTTTGTCAAGGTAGATCACTATGTGTGCATCTGAT
Organism: Cheilinus undulatus; assembly: GCF_018320785.1. Classification (NCBI taxonomy): domain Eukaryota; kingdom Metazoa; phylum Chordata; class Actinopteri; order Labriformes; family Labridae; genus Cheilinus; species Cheilinus undulatus. The sequence goes on from NC_054871.1 coordinate 37,035,527, forward strand.
TTGTTTGCAGGTGTCCAAGGCTTCATCAGACCTGATGCGGTACTGTGGAGAACACGCCAAGTATGACCCACTTCTCATGGGCATCCCTGCTTCAGAAAACCCATTCAAGGACAAGAAGCCCTGCACCGTTTTGTAGAGGAACAACTGAACTTTCACGGTTATCCTTTTGGTTCTTCAGTGGAAGAAAGCTGACTCACAACTTATAAGGCCAGTGTCCCCATGTAAACTTTTTACATGCTCTCTGCTGTTGAGCAATATAATCCTACCTGCTTAACACAGCAGTAACACCAACGATAAACACCGTTTTCTGAAACTGTGGTGCTAGATCAAAGAATCAGTGATTACTCCTGTTCTCTGCAATGTTATCTGATGGTTCCTCAGTCTGAAAGAATGTAGAACATTAATGGCAGAGGACTCAACTTTCTACTTCTTACATTCACATAGCAACCTTAGGTTATACAAATGTAGAAAGTGCTAGTAATGACAGCTCACATTGGCTGAAAAAGTCAAAATATCTCTAATATTTCTTATTCAAAATACTTTAAATAACTGGTTTATTTCAATTATAATTAGACCAAGAAGTAGGCCAACTGTGACATATTTAAGGATGTGAGTAAGCTGACTGACAGTCAGGCCCATTTGAGCTGATGCCAGGAAGCTTATGGTCCACTTAAACTCAAGCTCTATTTTGCTAGGTTGATTGAAAGTTAGGTTGAGCCAGGATTCCCAATATGTGGACCACTTTTGTTCAGAAACCAACTGGCGACATCCCTGGTAGTTGTTTCACATCAGGGCTCTGGACCTGGATCTGAGTGCACTTGCCCTTGAAGTCTGGATCACCTAATCGGTATGAACTAGGTGTAAAACCAAACAGGTGCATCTCCAAAACTTAGAATATCACATAAAAGTTCATTTTTTTCCCCTTGATGTACTTCAGAAAATTAAATTTCCATGTATTCTAGATTCCTCATTACAAAGTGAAATATTTGAAAACTTTTTTTCTAAATCTTACAGTTATAAAAATCAACATTGCACTATCTCAAAATATTGGGATATTGTGGAAAGTCCAATTTGCAAAGGTTTGTTCAGCCTTTATTTTCTCATTTAGGTCTAGTACACATAACCACAATTATGGGGAAGACTGCCAACTAGACTCTTGTCCAGAGGACAATCATTGACACCCTGCAAAAGGAGGGTAAGCCACAGGATATCACTGCTGAAAGGACAAGCTGTTCTCAGAGTGCGGTATCAAAGCATATTTATGGAAAGTTAGGAAGGGAGGAAGGGAAAGGGAAGGGAAAGGAAGGGAAAAATGTGGTGAGAAAAAGAGCACAAATAACAGGATGAGCTCAGACTTCAGAGGATTGTCAAACAAAGCAGATTCAAGAACTTAGGCAAACTTTACAAGGAGTTAACTGAGGCTGGAGTCAGTCGATCAAGAGCCACTACACACAGGAAATGGACTAAAAGTGTCATGTTCTTAGTGTCGTGTCACTCCTGAACCACAGACAACGTTATCAGTGTCTCACCTGGGCTATGGAGAAAAAAGACTGGATTATGCCACGTTGTATAGATGCAGTAATTTGTGCAAAAGGAGCTCCAACCAGTTACAGAGCGCATAAATGTGCAGAATTTTCCAGCAGGTCGATATCTATGTATTATAAATCCTGTTTTTTTTACTAATTACTTTATGTGAGCTGTAAGCTGTAATCACCAAGATTAAAACAAACAAAAAAAAGTCTTGAAATATTTCACTTTGTAATGATGAATCTAGTATTCATGGAAGATTCACTCCTTGAATTAAATCTGTATTTCCAGTAGTCTCAAACAGCAGACAGAAACGACAGATAAAAAAGGCTAACACGCAAGGCTTCTGCATACCAAGAAAAAAAAAGTTACATGCAGTCGCAGCTAGCAAGAAGGACCAGTGGAGTTATCAATCCCGCCAGTTTCTAATAACTCCCTGAAGATTTCCTTTTTGTTCTCAAAAAGCCTCTTGATGTGGAAGCAGAGAGGTACATTTTAAAGGCTACATGTATATATACAGTATGGTTGTAGAAGAGCCTGGCTATACAGCATCCCTGCCCATGTTTACATACAGTGTATTCAGAAATTATTTAGAGCCTCTTCACTGTTTTTCAATTTTGTTATGTTGCAGTCTGATGCGTCAATCAGAAAAGCAAGCATTTTCTCATTAACCTACACTCAGTGCACCATCATAACAAAGTCAAATAGACATTTTTGCAAATGTATGAAAAATAAAAAACTTAAATATAACATTGACATAAGTATTCAGACCCTTTTTAACTGCACTTGAAATTTAACCCGGTTTCGTCCTATTTCTCTTGATTGTTACTGAGATATTTCTACACCTGTAGTAAATTAGATTGATTGGACATGATTTGGAAAGGCACACACCTCCCTATAGAAGGCTTCACATCTGACACTGCAGATCAGTGCAAAAACCAAGCCACGAGGTCAAAGGAACTGTCTGCAGAGCTCAGAGACAGGATTATTGACAGGCAGAGATCTGGTGAAGCCCACTTGGAGTTTGCAAAAGACTCCACATAAAAGCCAAGCAGGGTTTCATGTGTTTTGCACTGAGGAGAGGCTCCATCTAGACACCCTGCCATAAAGCACAGATCAGTGGATGGCTGCAGTGATGGTTGTCCTTCTGGAACTTTTTCCTATCTCCACACTGGACTTTGGAGCTCAGTCAGAGTGACCATAGGTTCTTGGTCACCTCTCTAACTAAGGCCATTCTCCCCCGATGGCTCACTATGGCTGGGTGACCTGCTCATGGATGAGTCCTGGTTGTGCCAAACTTCTTCCATTTGAGAATTACAGAGGCCACTGTGCTCTTGGGAACCTTCAGTGCAGTAGTGTGATTTCGTTAATTATGACTAAAAATGTTCATCGACAGCCATATACATATCCATGACATATAAAAATCTGTGATGACTAAAACTGACAAAAACTAAGTTTAGTTTTCATCAAGATGACTAAAACTAGACTAAAATGTAATGTAGTTTTCGTAGGACATTCAAAATCTGTGATATTTCTCCACTGTTTGTAAATCTCTCAAAAAACAATGTACAGTTGCTATTCTGCCTCTCAGCTGTAGAAAGCAGGGACCCCAGGTTTGGAAGGGTGCAAAGAACACACTACCATGATTTGGTACCAGATTTAGGCAAGAAAATAAATGCTTGGACTAAAAGTAAAGACTAAATTGTGAGGACTTTCTTTGGACTAAAACTAAAAAGGTTAGAAATGACTAAAATGTGACAAAATCTAAAATGCATTTCATTTAAAGACTAAACAAAGACTAAAATTAAAAATAGCTGCCAAAATTAACATTGCAATGCAGCAGAAATTTTTTGTAGCCTTCCCCAGATCTGTTCCTTGCAACAATGCTGTCTCTGAGCCCTGCAGGCAGCTCCTTTGATGTCAGTTTGTTTTTTTTGCATTGTCAGCTGTGAGGTCTTTTATAGAGCGGTGTATACCTACTATCGACCACTGCATGCAGTTGAAGCACCACCAGAAAGACAGTCTAAAAACTACTGACAGTTTTATGCGTTTTCAATGTACCCGGGTCAATAAAGTAGCCAATTGGCAAGTGAAGGGCAAAGAATTCTTCATCATGAAAGTATGGAGGGAAGGATTAGCTAACATTAGCTAATTCAAGGTACTTAATGATCATTTTAGTATCACTATCGAACCTCACTTTCTGTCAGTCTTCTTGGGCCGTAATGTTAGTAAAATATCAGTCGTATCTTAATCAGGATAAATAATTGATGTCAGGATTAGAAGAAGTCTGTTCGGTGCAACTGTCTACTGTAACCTACAGAGATAGTGTCCAATAGCATTCATCTTTTTTTTTTTTTTGCACCTCTCTGGTTTTTATTTTTCACATCTGGTTGTCTCCTCATTGGACCAGTTGGGACTGTCAACTTCTCTATAGTGTCCATAAGAAGCATCCTTTCTGCCCAGGCGGTTCCAAGAACAATGGCGTTATGACAAAGCTATATTTGGCTTAAAATCGCAGGTATAGTTTATATGAATTTATGAAGCTAATTCATAAAAATACTGCTAATGATAAGATCATTTATATTTGGGTTGATCCTGAACCTTTTATGTTATATTTTGTATAAAGAAATATTAATGATAAGGAAGTTAATACTGATTAAAAAGATTCAAGACCAATCTGTGCCATACAGTAAGATTTACTCTTTTTAAAGTCATAATTAGATTTTCATTGTCCGATAGGTGGTAATATTTTTTGCCTGCTTTTTTTTCCTGTAATTTTTCCTTTGCATTAACACTGGACTGTTAATTTCATGAGTGAAAACATTCCCTTTTTGGCTGTTTTAAATTGTTTGATGTCATTATGAAGTGTGTAAAGTGTGGAGCTACGACTTGATTTGTGTGTTGGTGCTCATGCTCTGCTAATTTTGGGATTTTAACCAGCCAGGGCCTTAACAATGAAGTAACAGAGCTTCTATTTTGACTACTTTTTAGTCACACAAGTGCTGTGGTTTACTAATACTGTGAATAAAAGGCCCCTCAATGAGGGAGTGTAGCTTACCTTGGGCTTTTGACTGTGTTTGACATGTTTCTGCATCACTCTACGAAACGACTCGTTTCAATAATGAGTGAAGGTACAAACAGATTTAAGGTTTGTCTATGATCCACATCTTGTGCTTGTTTACCTGTTTAATGTGGTTCATAAGATTACAATAATTTCTGTACTGAGTCATAAACTAAATATTTTGAATTAAACTGTCTGGTTAATGATGTATTTTGTTGATTTGCAATTTCTCATAAGAGACAGGTAGCTACATCCAAAGCTACAGCCACATTAGAAAAATATACTAATTAAAAGGGGTCTAGCTGCACGTGACTGTGTCATCACCACCCTGTTTGGTGGTTTTATCATTGCTACAGGGGTCAAAATATCACTGAGTCCTGGATAGTCCCTGATAGTAAGTGCTTATAACAGTACACATATGAACTTGTAGGACCATTTATGTTTTATTTTACACTTAACCTTTGATATTGTCTATATTTAATCTAAATGAATATTTTTAATAAGACCATCAATGCAGATAAAAAAGATCGAAGACACAAAGTAAAGTAACCAGTGTTGGGAGCCCAATACAAATCTAACAGAAGCAGGTGGTTTTCCAGTTGGTAAAATATTCCCACATATCTCATGCTGATGGAATGAAATGATTGAAAAGGATGATAACTGTTGGTTTTTATGGTGCAAAGATCTGCAGCTTGCTTGTTTGTCACACATTCACGATATGAATAAAAGTGTTTGGCTGCTTGACCATTACACCATCAGGGATTGTAATGACATTATATTCGAATATATGTACTGAAGTTGCCCTTCCTTCTGCAGCTATAACAGCCTCCACTCTTCTTGGAAGGCTTTCCACAAGATTTTTAATTGTTTTTGTGAGAATTTGTGTCCATTCATTCTGTAGAGCATTTATGAGGTCAGGCACTGATGTTGGACGAGAAGGTCTGGCTTGCAATCTCCATTCCAGTTCATCCCAAAGGTGCCAGATGGGGTTGAGGTCAGGGCTCTGTGTGGCCCAGTCAAGTTCTTCCACACCAAACTCATCCAACAATGTCTTTATAGTCCTTTCTTTGTGCACTGGGGCACAGTCATGTTAGAATAGAAAAGGGCCTCCCCCCAAACTGTTGCCACAAAGTTGGAAGCATTGCATCATCCAAATGTCTTAGTATGCTGAAGCTTTAAGACTGTCCTTCACTGGAGATAAGGGGCCTAGCCCAAACCCTGAAAAAGAGCCCCATTCCATCATCCCTCCTACACCAAAACTGCATAATTGGCACAATACAGGCAAGAAATATCCACCAAAACCAAGATTTTCCCATCTGACTGCCAAACAGAGAAGCATTATTCGTTACTCCACTGAACATGTTTCCATTGTCTGTGAACTTTACACCATTGGTTCCCAACTTCGGGTACAGGACCCCCTAGGGGGCCACCTAAGATCTCAAGAGAGGTGTCTGCTCCGAGGCTGATGAAACAGTTAAGTATTAGTAGTACTTCAAGTACAGCCCCTGGTTCAAGTCCCACTACTGGCTCCTTTCCTGCATATCACTCTCCCTCTCTCTCTCTCTCTCTCTCTGTGCCTTTGCTTGTTTCCTATTCAAAATATTAAACCTTAAGTCTATTAATAACTTTGATATGAACCAATCACACATATATTCTTAATCCAATTCAGTTTAAATTACTTTATTTATCCATTAGGGACTTCATTTGCATAAAAATATCAAAGCATATACAGTTAGCATATATGACATCACAATACAAGAACAAACCACACACTGACATAAAAAATCCATAGGGCAATAAGTTATAAAAGCATGCAAACAGCATACTTAGAGAGAATCTTCTGCAGGTGTATGACATTTTGGGGCAGTAGCCCTCAGCTAAGACTGTAACAGACATATCCACTCTATACCTTTGTGACCTAATTTGCACTCATTAGCAATTAGCTGCTCATCGTCCCTGTTGTTAACCAATTACCATTCCTCAGCCGGAATCAAAGGTCACAATGTTAAAACAAATGAACGAGTGTGTAATATCAGGTCAGGAGAACATAAACATTCTTGTTTGCTCCAGTTTCTCACTAAAGGTTCCTCCCTTGCCCCGCGGCCATGACCAACCTGTTATGCAATAATCTCTCTCGTTGGAGCAGTCCTTTCTCATCCTCCTCAGGTGTGATGTTTCAACCATATCCAGGTCACGCCAGATTTGTTGGCCCACATTGATGTATCCCTCAACTCGGGCCAGATGATGGATAGCCGGGGCTTTGTAGCAGTGATTGTATTACCTGTCAGTGCAGAGGAGAAGCTCCAGGATAAGCCGATGATCCTGTATCTGCAATATCTCACCTACTTTTGGCGGCCCCTCCCTGTGGGACAGCCAGGTTGTATTTGAGGGCAACAAGGTGCTTTTATCTTTTAATGATCAAATTGGTTCTCTGGTGTCATTTTACACATTCTGCTCTTGTATTTTTTTAGTATTATTGATATAAAGTTAAGAATAAGTTCAAGCAGGAAGACTGTTCCAAGGATGCCGTCCTGCATCCTTCTTCAGCCAGTGTCCAACCTCTATAAAGAGGGTTTTCTATCCTGTTATCCCCCTCACCACCCCTTTGAATTCACAAAGACATTTCAATGGAGTCAAATCACTAAAGATATTGCACATTTTTCAAATTCTTTTCTAAAATGGTGCGACAAATAATCATTCACCATAACCGAAGTCTCTCTTTATTGAGCTGCTTTTTTTTGGGGGGGGGGGGGCCCTGTGTTCTTGATTTCTCAGTAAAGGTGAAAAAGTGAAACCTGAGCATTCTGCAAATTAGAAGTTGGCTCTAGCATGACTTCAGTGGAGTGGAGATCTGCATGTTTTAGCCCTATTGCACCTCACAGCTTGTAGCATTTCAATGCACCCTCTTACCAAACTGTTGTACTCCAAAGTCCTGCCCAGTGGGGATGAACGATATCATCGACAGAATATTAGAATGGGCAGATTAGCCTAAAAGGCTAATTATCAGTGTCTGCAAATCTGAACGTTTCTGCTTATGACACTGTTTTAGTAATTCAGAGGCCCCGGGCAAATACCAATATGAAGCCCTTCCCCACTAGGCTAAAAGCAATCAGCAACTGAACAAAATATTTAAAAACCTCTTGTAACAAAACCAGAGATCTACAGAGCATAGTCAAATCTGAAACATGAAACATGATCACAAAACTGATTCCAGCAAGTGTTGAATGTATGCATGAAAAGAGAGAGCAAAAGGTCTATAATGGTGCTGAAAAGGTATTCCATCCCTTGGATGTTTGTTTCATTGATTTTAAAAATCAATCATAGTCAATATAAATTGGCTTTTTCTTTACAAAAACAACAACAAAAAAAAACAACCTCTTTAATGTCAAAGTGAAACAGTGACCTTTTCTCTGAGTTGCTTGGAGTGTTCTTTGGTGGTGGTGTAATGGTAGCCAGGAGTACTGATTAACAATTAACAAGTGACTGGACCTTCCAGACACAAGTGTCTTTATACTACAATCACTGGAGAACCATGCACTCAGGTGATCCATATTTTACTAATTGTGTGACTACTAAAACCAGTTGGTTGGACCTCTGTTGAATTAGGTCAGCCACTTTAAAGGGCACACATCTAGAGGCCAGGTTTGAATTACTTAAAGAAATAATTCATTTTCATTCATCACATACCTTTATACCAAACAGTAATCTGCCAATTTAACATTTCAATATGTCTATAGAGATCTACCTAGCAATTATTTGCTTGATGTGAAGATATTTTGGGTATTTTTGAGAGGCTTGGGCCTTGCTGCATGGACCAGGGGCTCTAAACCTTACAAAGCAGAAACACTGGCCAGATTCCATGTCCGTCATCAGGTGGATCCATGTTGCAAAGCTTCAAACTTGTTAGAGAATGACCAGACAAATCAGTGCCATTTGAGGAGAAAGAGGTGGTAGATAGAGGTGTCGTTCAGTTGAACCAACTGCAAGCCTGTAAACAATGACAGCCAGTGAAGAGATTAGTGTGGAGGCAGCTATAGCAGTCATTTTACTGGAACTGGACAATATTTCCTCATCAACAGAAAGAGTAAAGAACCACGCTAAAATCTTCTCTTGATGGAAAAGAGGTTTTTGGTCTTCTCATGACAGGCCCCAGCAAGTTTAATGTAATAACTGGCTCCACTGATCGTCACTGATAGTAAAGGACTGTGTTGACATGATAACAGCAGCCTGTTATGTCGTATATTCCTTTGCAGCAATGTATGTCTGCTGCATCATGGGTATTGTTGCTCTGACATTCCCAGAATTCATGTGACAGAACACTCATCAAATCATCCTTTAAGTTTTTTTGAGAGCTTCTGCCCTCTCAAACACCTCCTATGGGCTGTTGCCCAGCCAGATGAGAAATACACCCATGCCATGGATATGTGAAAAGTCACATTCAAAACTCACTTACTAATAATTGAGAAAGAATTTAGATTAATCTCTCATATTTTATACACACCTTTGATGGCTGTATCTAAAGTGCCCTAGGAGCACGAGCCCAAGGAATTTGTTTGGCTTTGCCAAAAGTTAGACTGCCTACTCTTAAGCCCAAAACCAATCGCCGCCTTCTGACGTATGTCCAAATGATCAGCCCCATTACTTTCTATGAAAAACCCACACTAGTGGCAGCCAGACATAGGGGACCACTTTATGCCACTGCTTTATTCCCAGCAGGCCAGCTGCAGCCAGTGGAGATTTTCCAGAGAGAACAGCTCTTTGTCAAACTCTGCTGCTGTAGTAGCATATATGTTTGAGAGCACAGAAAATAAATTAAGGGCCATCTTTAGTTCAAAGTGTAGAGTAAGTGGGAGGCCTCAGCTGCTGGTGCATCTTACCCAGTGAGGTGGGGAGGTGAGCCACAAGCAGGCTTTCAGTGTGGGTGCTAATGTGTGTTGGTGCGTGCCAGGGATGGCAACAGAGTCGCGTCATATGACGCAACAAGATGGTCCGTTACGGTGTGTCAAGCCCATTAGACCTTTTCTTTTTGCATCTAGGAGCACACTGTGCACTTCATTTTCTGAGTTTTGGGGGAAAGTGAAACAAAAGTATTTTGCTAAATACTAGGGTGACTTTAGCATCAGTTAAGTAGAGTGCAAATATGTAAGTTCAGCCTTATTACACTTTGATCATTATGTACTCTTTCACCTCAACATGACCTTTAAACCCTTCAAACAAGCTGTCACACCTAAAATTCCTTTCCAGAATATATGCACAAAGTTTGTGCAGTTTCAAGGAGAACCTACAGGACTACCTAAACTGAAGTTTTGTCATTTAACACCCCCATTCCTTAAAGGTCACATGGTTTACCCTTTTAAGGCATGTTCATGTTGGTCTCAGAGGTCCCCAAAACATACCTGTTAAGCTTGTTGCTAAAAATAAATAAATAAATAAAAAAATCCAGTATTGGTTTCTTGCATGTCTAAAAACCCCTATTTCAGCCCTGCTCGGAACGAGCTGCTTCTGTGTCTGTGGCTTTAAATGTGAATGAGCTGTCTGACTCCGCCCCTGACCACACCCCTCTCAGGAAATGGATGTGGCTCCCCTGAACCTCCTCTGAGCTGGCAGCTGAAAGGAGGGTCAGGAGAGGAGGACAGAACTTCCTTCCAAATGGGGAGGGCCAACCGAAGCTGGGGGTGGTGCTAACTCACCACGATATCATGAGGGGAAAATCTGAGAACAACTTGTTTCAACGCACCTTTTCTGAAAGCTGGGGTGGGGGGCTGGTTCTTGGGGGGATTGTGGACAGGCCAGGGGCACATATTTTTGTTAGAAAAGCCTGAAAAACTGTATTTTGCAGGATATGTGGCCTATAAAGGACTGATCAAAGCCCACTTTACTTTACTTTTTTGGTGTCTTTCTTGGGGATTCACCCTGCAAACTTTATAATCATTAATTTTAAATAAAGCTATGAGCTCCATGATAAAGGGTCATGCTTGTATTATGTGCACTGCAGAGCTCACTGTTGTCAACAGGTTGTTACAGTGCTGTTTGTGGCTCTCAGAAAAGCAGATGAAGCTTGGTTTTAATGGTACTATTAAAAATAAATTTTGCATATAGCATACATGTAATCCAAAGAACTACAACCACAGTTAAAACAAATCGATGATTATAAGAGTACCAGGTAAATTCTACTGCAGGAAGGACTTGTTCCTTGCAAAATAAGAAAAACTACATGTACAGCATGTATGGTATTGGCTAGAAATTCTGACATTATCTATGAGCAAAAATCCAATTTGGCGCATCCCTACTTTCCAGTCCTCCACTCAGTCATGTGTTCTGACCTCATTTGCTTCCACCCTCCTGGGAGGATTGTTGCTCACTTAATATCGCTGACACTTGTGCAGCAGGTCAGCCTCTCCATGCATGCTGCCTGTTAATTACAAGTGCTATTATTGTGAGTGGTCAGGAGAGGGGGACGCCTCTATTCACAGAGCTATTTTTGGCCATGAAGCTAAAGTGCTGTACAGCTCTAGCAATGGAGGCCTAAATAGCCCTGACTCATGCACCCTTTGTCTTGTGACCCACTGTGGAAAAAAAGCTTTGTCCCTCCCTACTCTGCACAAGCACCAATAACTTCTGGGTTTCTCTTTTTGCACAGCCTGGAACTGGTCTTTACTTATTTTTTTCCCCTCGTCTTTCCTGTGTGCTATTTTTAATCCACTCTGCTGTAAATTTAGCTCTGATTACGTAGACACAGGAGTCTGTGATGAATGAGCTGTCATGATGAGCAACTTCCCACTTTAGATTCACACTACAATGGGAATTCTCCTCCCCTCAGTGTAACTAGATCCTCAAAATGTGCAAAAGGTCAAACTCCACAAGGGTTCCCATGCAGGAGTAAAGCTGATTTCAAGGAATTGCATGCCAGCAGCAGATTTAGCTGAGAACAGGTGACTATTTAGAGCTGTAAACAACAAAGTTTTTGCTCTAAGCTTAAGTTAAAATTCTCAATCATACATGCCAAAAACCTTTTGCATTATTTTACTTTAGGCCTGAGTGATGTCAGCTGCACAAAAGGTTCAAATGTGTTGGGTGAACTTTAATCTGTGTCATCCTAGGACATAATCAAAACCCTGTGGGGCAACATGCTGTGCTGGCTGTGAGAGCAAGTAGCATAAACAGTTCCTGAGGACACTGTGTGATTTCCTGCAAGCAATCTTAACTTGTATTTCCTGGAAATGATTGAGTCAGAACCGCTCTGAGAACTGTTCCTTGTTGTTTATTTCATTCAACTTAACAAGGCAGACTTTTATGAACTATGCACAATAAATATATTTTTTTAAATTAATTACATGGAAAAACATCAGTTAATGGACAAGTCTTAACAACTGCATTGCCCATAAAATATTAAAATATTAATAAACTGTGAAAAGTTTCCCTTTTGAGTTATCAAAGTGACAAGTCTTAAATACTTTTAAATAAATGTGCTGTTACAGAAATGCTTGGATTTGGTCTAATTTTCATGAGGAATTGAAGCTGAGAGCTCTGACTGGTCTGTTCCAGCAAGGTCCATCCAGTTCTTGGAGTCTTGACAACTGTCAGCTCTCCGTGTGCTTTTTTCCCCAAAAGTCCAGCGCTTGTGCTCACGCCGCGTGTTCCTGTCTGCTCGCATGATTCAGTTTCCTGTAAAGGCTTCTTTCTCGGCAGAGAAAGGTGCAGTCATACACTGGAAATCCTGGCACCCAGAGTGCTGACTCACTCCTCCCTGGGCCACGAGTTCACCCTGACCTGGTAAAATGTTGGAGCGTTTCGCTTCCTTGTGTTCTTTTTCTGCCCCTCCCTTCTCTTACTCCCTCCTGGGGCTTTTCCAGAGAAGTCCAACACAGACATGAACACAGGCCTTGTGCAATTACATTTCCCCCAATGCACACAAAACATTAATATTCCAAGCAGTTTCATCGGTCAGGCAGGTTGATCACAGGCACCCACTGATCCAGGCAGCGGCTATCTCTGCAGAATCTGTTCACTTTGCTCAGTGCAGGGTCTTTCCACAGCGACGACTGAGGATTCTGCAGGAAAAAAGGGACAAAGCTGTTACAACCTGCTGCTTTATGAAACATGCAAACCTAATCAGATGGCACAAGTATTATGAATAAGAGTTCTTGCAAGCACAATGGCCTTCATGCCTAGATTGCCTGATTGAGGGAAGAACAATTCCCTTTATAGTCTGAAAGGAAGTGAGCAATACACAGCTGCGTTGTACTAAGCAGACATGAGTAATTACACTTACCGTAACTAGAACGCAGTGCAGATCCATGGGCTCCCCTCCAGGTTTCACTCCTCCCAGGATTTCTGACAGACGCCTCATATTGCTCACTCGCAGGATGTTGATGTCGTTCTCGCAGCAGAAAGCCTGGATCAAGGTGAAGTGGATCTGAAGAGCCACATCCTCTTCATCGTCTGTGGCCAGCAGACACAACACCACATTGTCTGGGTCACTGAAAGATACAGGGAAAAAAAGAGGTATAAGAAGAAAGAAAACAGCTCTTGTGCACTGATGTACCATAAGAGCTGCTTACTGCTACAGTAGATCTCATAGTGTTAACTTACGCATTTAGAGACTTTGCTGCCTCATACACTCCAACAGTGATGCAACCCTGAGGCAATGCAGAGCTCAGGACCTCCTCTAATGCTTTAGCCACCGATTCCATCCTGACAGGAGACAAAGGAAGCACATTTAATTTAAAAACTTAGCCAGAAAGACCAAAAACAATAACAAAGCAAGTCTGGCTTGCATGTATTACCAAAATCAATTTGTAAGCGAATGATGTAACGTTGCAAGACTGATAGGCTGCACAATGCAACGAGTACCAACCACATAGTGTCATTTTGGGTCATAATGCACACAGGTTTGACGCTTTAGAATGGATACGCAACATTGCCGCTAGCTAAAATAAGCTAGCAAACTTAGACGTTAGACGGCCGTTGCACTGGTGTTAGCTTACATTAGTGGCAATAATGACAGAGCAAAAGAAACCTCACTTCAGGCAAATACAACATAAAAAGTAAATTTTAACAAGCTTGCAATCGTTCCCTCAATGTAACATTTCAAAAGCGGCGTTACTAGCTTAACTTCAAAGTGGATAGTCACGGCGATATTACAAAGAGATGCAGAAAAAACACCAAAAACAACCGAAGCTTACCTTTCTGAAGAGTTATCTCCACCGGTTTCTTCAAAAGTCATATTGCACATCAAAGCGGTATGCGGTTCAATAATATCCAGAGCGGAGAGTGAGTGCTCCTGTGTGCTGAGTTTCCTCTGTTATTCTGCCCCGTGAATCTACTGTTTCCAGTAGTAAAACCCTCTGTACCCCTCACATGATTTGCATAAACCGGTCCCACTGGTCACGAGGACTTACACATTTTATTTTTAGTCTGTCTTTGGGGAAACAGCGACACCCCGCGGCTGTAACAAGAAAAATAAATATTCATTAGCTTTGTTCAACAAAGCCGTGAACGGCGAATATCCGCCTCAAAAGAAAAAAGACAAAAATAAAGCAGTCGTAAAAAAAAATAAATAAAAATAATATTAGTTAAAAAACATTAGATAAAGAGTCAAAATTCTTGGCCAAAATGTCGAAATTATGAGATAATCAATATTATGAGAAAGTAAGTCATAATTATGAGATAAATACAAATTAAAATATTTTTATCCCATCATTTAGCCTATGTATCTTATCATTTTTACTTAATCTCATGTAATGGTCTTTTATCTCAAAATCTTGACATTTTGACTGATGATTCTAAATTTTTACCTCATAATTATGTTTTAAGTAATAATTTGGCTCTATTAATAATTCTGACTTTTCATGTCTTCATTTTGACTTTTAATCTAATAATTAATTAATTAATTAATTAATTAATTCAGACTTTTTAACGTATATTGTTTTTTTCCTCATGATTGTGTCTTACTATCTAATAATAATGATGATCTCATCACACTTATCTCATAATTTCGACATTTTAGCTCATAATTTATCATTTATCTCTTATTATGGTCTTTCATCTCATAGTTTTAAAATCTTAGCTCATAATTTTGACTTTTTACCTCATGAATATGTGTGTGTGTGTGTGTGTGTGTGTGTGTGTGTGTGTGTATTGACACTTCATTAATAATTCTGACTTTTCATATCTTCATTTTGACTTTTGATCCAATGATAATGACTTTTTATCTCAAATCTGACTTTTTAACTTACAGTTGGGGCTCTTTATCCCATGATTACCATTTTTTTAATCTCACAATTTTGATATTATCTTATATAATGGTCTTTTACCTTGTATTTTTTACATTTTGGCTGATAATTTTGACATTTAACCCCATGATTACATGTTCTCAGTTATAATTTTGAAACTTCAATAAGAATTCTGAGTAATAATTCTGTCATTCTGACTTACAATGTTGACTTTTTATCTCTTTTTATATAAAAATAAAAATGAACATAAGAAAAGAAAGGAGATGTAAAAATTACATTCAATTAAGTTTCTTTTGAGATCCAGACCTGAAAACAACAACAAAAAGCAGAAGAACTTTTGTTGTATATTTTTCCTGCTTGTATAATCCAGTTTCTTTTGTGTTCTGTTTCTGTGTTTGGTCATATTTTCCTTGTTGATTTTTTTTCTTCTACCCTTAATTTCTTTTTCTTTAGAAGAAACAGTTCATTTCAATTTATGTTCATGTAATGTATAGATAAAGTGAGAGAATACACCACTGTAACAATCCCCTATTCCCCAGGAGTCATGCATAACACTGAGCTACCCCTCAGTGGTTTACAGCGCTGACTTTGGTACAGGAGATGGGGGGTTCAAATCCCGGTCAGGGCACAATGAGTATCTGGTGCAAGGCCTTTAACACCAGGAACACCAGTCCCAGATGTATGTTGCTTTGAATAAAAGCTTCTGCTAAAACGACTCTTTGACAAAGCAGTGCACTGGTGGATTCTGATTATTTGTTGTTGCCTTTGAAATATCAGGAGAGTTATCCACTGAGTTAGGGTTCTAGAAGTGGGTACGCTCTATAGAGACAGAAAAATAAATAGCTGTGTGCCATATGCCATCATTAATGTATTTGCTGCACTACACCACTGGTTCTTTGTATGATGACATATTGGGGGGGTATTTAAAGATTAGAACTGCAAACACACAAATATTGTGGGCAGGTTTAATGAAGACATCTTACTGCTACAGATGTAATGTTTTGCAAAATGACTCAGACTTGTTTGTCGTGATCACCATCACCATAGTTTGCTTAATTAAGTTGTTTGTTGGAAGGTATGCTACTCTGATATAACCAAGAGAAAAAAATAATTTATCAAAAGGAACATATGAAGTGATTTAAGCTAAAGAAGAAAACAGCAGAGATGGAAAAGTCATTATGAGTGGTAATGTAGTTACGAAGTCTGAATGGAACATTCAGTATTAAATGTAAATGGTTGACCTCAATTCAAACGGCATCAGTTTTGGATCTAAATGGCTTTTAATTTGTGCAGGATGTTATACTGATGACGTTTTCAGCATTCATTTGAATATAAAGCAGCCCTTAGGGCACTTTGTATTTAACAACATGCTACATTTACATAGGTAGTTTTATCATTAGGCAAATGTAGGCGATTGCCTGGGGCCTCACACTCTGAGGGGCCTCAAGGAAGTCATTATGAATGTGCATCAAAGGTGAGGTGTATGATGAGAAATTCACTTCACTGATCAAAACATGCAGTTTGGATGTAAAACAAGAGACAAAGAGGGAATAAAATAGAATCAAAATAGATTTGAATATAAACAAATAAGTTCCTGGGAGAACCCCTGCTCCAACAGGGACAACCTTTGAATGGCACACAGTAAATGAAAACAAATGATTTACAGCAGAACAACAGATGCTGCATCTATAATTGCCACATATTTTTATTCTTTTAAGTTCCACCTGGTCTAGGGACATGTTATAATATTAAGGTGTGGTGAGTTTGAGTGATGATGCTGTTCTCATAATAAAAATGATATAATAGCATATTGATTAGAGTAAACCATCCAGGTACATTGCTGAAATAATGCCAGACCCATCCCTTTCTAGTCAAAAGCATGCCATCAAAATGAATGGTGTCAAAAGTCTTAATTTAGAAGTCTAAAATAGTGCTGTTTAATGGTTCAGTTCAACGGGTAAGTGGCATCACTTATACTATTCATATGTTTTAACCTTATTACTTGACTTTAATCTGAGCTTTTAAAATGTTATTAGATTAGTGAATGTTTGAAGATACACAGACTACAGCTTCTGCTGTCATAAAGCTATCACTGGTTTAAAACCAGCAAGAACACAGCACCAGTCCCACATTTGACCTCCTCCTGCCCTTTTGTTTCAGCCGAAAGCCACAAAGCTCTTCTTTTACACTCCTTTGGCATTTGACATTAAAACCTATTGTAAACTGTGGTTTTTAAAAATGTTTGAAGAACAAAATGCAACATAATAGCATCTAATCACTTAACTGCACTTTATAGTCAAGCCTCATTCCGTCTCAGGGCTTGTTTTCATACAAATAGGGGTGTGGTCACTCTAGAGCAGTGGTTCTTTAGTGGTGTGGTAAGGCAAGGCAAGCCTTGGTGTACAACAACCATATGTTATCACCACGACTAAACAACTTTTAATTTTGGCAGCTATTTAAAATGTTAACATGGACTTCAGGTTAAAATTCCTTTTGGTTATGGTCAGTAAAAAGCCTATTCATTTGAGGCTTTACTTTTAGTGAAAAAAAAAAAAGATTAAACTTAATGTAAACTAGACTGGTTCCTGAGCCTTTCACTATCACCATAACTAAAATCCTGGTTATGCCTTCATACTCCACTTTAACTTTAGCTGCTCTTAATACTGCCACTGTCTGTTCTGAGCTTAATCCTGCACTGAGAAAGTGTGGGATTTTGGCTATCACAGAATAACTTGGAAAATGCCCTCCTCGACATTTATGTGTGTTTTACTCCACCTCTGACTTCAAAGTACACCAAACAGTGAGAGAATGATTCTACATCACACCCCAAAATAGTTGAGTAGAGCATGGCAATTAATTCAATATTAGATTATACTGCAATATGTCCTAATGCAATTTTCAAATTGCAGAAGGTGCAATATTTCTCTAACCTGAAATCTGTTTCAAAATACCACTTTCGTGCATTTTTGAGGCAGAGAACGCATTGGCAATGATGCTGTACACATCAAACAAACACCCAAGTGTAAATTTTTTCTGGAATACTTTGAAAAATCCTACTTTTCTCATTGTTGAGCCTTAGTTGAATCTACCAAATATTGTGTTCAAATAATTTAAAATGATTTATTGCTTGTTTGTTGGGAAACACATAAGACTTAAAAAAAAATAATCGCATATTAAATTGCAATTGCAATCTTGGGGATAAAAATTGCATTTAGATTATTTTCCCAAATTGTTCTGCGCTAGTGTTGATACCTCAGGGTTAAACATCTCAAATTTGATTTTTAGTCCCATATTGTAATTGTAACTCAATTCTGAGTGAAATGGTCTTCAGTGTTGGAGTTCAACAGTGTTGATCCAGCAGTGTTAGTTCAACACTGTAAAGGGTCGATTTATCTAAGATCCACCCACTGTGATTTCAAATCTGGGGGGATATGTGGGCGGATTTCCCATCATGCCCTTGGGCAGTGCTATCTCAATAATGAAGAGTCAGAGGCCATGAATACATTGCAGTCACGTTTACTGTGAACTCTGTATAACAGGAAGTTACATAATTTAATGCTGTTGGTATAACAACAACATACCTGACATTAGTTCCACTTTACTGGACAGGTAGAGTGCTTAGATGTGTTCAGTTGTGTCTGGATGCTGCCTGTTGTATTGTTACCCCTGCTGGTGTTTTTTGTTCATTTCTTTTGGTAGACTTTTGTTTTTGATGTGGGACACATTTGCATCATGAATAGGTTATCCACTGAGTTAGAGTTCCTGCCTCTGACTATAGGGATTCCTAAAGGATGCAAAGTGTGTATTCTTGATTAATATGAATTTCCTTGCAATGATGCTACCTTCCTGCTTTATTCGGGCCAAAGGAGAAACACCTTGCCACTGAGGTACTACACAAGTGTAGTTTAACTACAGTATATGTAATATGGGCTAATGCAGACACTTCTTAAGTGTTGAATTTAACTATAGGTGTTTGATTAACACTCAATTTTGTTGTGTATTTTACTTTATTAAAGAGGTGCGACTTTACCTGAACAACCTGGTTGAAGATCTATCCTCATGTTGATCTGGCCAATAAGGAAAGAATCATATTTTACTGTATAACTCCTCAGTAGCTACTATGTACTGAAAGTAAACTTTAAATTAAATACTATTTACTTCTATTAGAGTAGATTTATAGACCAGTACTTTTACTTGTACTTAGGTAACTTTTAACCAGAGTAACTGTACTTTTATTTTAGTACAATAACCTTTTATTTTTGCCACCTCTGGTAAATGGAGAGTAAGTTCACATACAGCAGCATGTTCTAAAGTTTAGGAACACTTTTTGATGGGTTGAACATTTAATTCTTTAGAGTTTGACACCTGGCCAGATCACGCCACCCCAACACCATGGAGCAGAAGTTGTAGCCCAGGGCATTTTCTTTATCCTCTCCAAACTCTATATGCACTTGTGAGGATAAGAATTTGCTGAGAATTAGCTTTGAAATTTCTGGAATTTCTTGAAAAGGTTTGGGAATCTGTTTATTTTGGAGAGTTTGATTTGAAAAAATCCTAAACTTGGCAGAATTTGTTTGGATTCTGGGGGAAATGTGTGTGGAAATTTCTAATGGAATTTTGGTGACTTTTTGAAAATGTTTTTGTGAACTTAAATGGAAATTTTTGGGGAATTTGCTTGAGAATTTCAAGAATATTCATGGAATTCTTGGTGAAAATGTTATTTACATTTTAAGTCTTTCTTATAAAGAAAGAAATACTGAAATGTTTGGGGAATATTTAAGGACATTTCGGATATTTTTAAGGGATTTTTTAATTTTCACAGAAATTCTTTGTAATTTGAGAGATTTAGGGGGATTTTTTACGTTTTGGGAACCTTATAATTTACAGGGAATTTTTCCGAATCTCCAGAACTTTTAGTGGAAATTTAGTTTATACATGGCCTTAACAAGGTCTTGTGGTCCATCATCAGAAAAGGGACTACTTTTTGGTGAAAACTACATCCTGTTTAAAGACAAGGTTTCGGTTTTTAACTGTACAGGCTCCACATATCCCAAATAAGCGTAGAAACTAAGAATGCATCAGAAACTAAAGCTCCGGTCGCTTACACTGTACTTTAGCGCCTCTAGTAGTAAGGCGAAGAATTACCTCTATCACCACAATCCATAAAGTTGTTCCGACTGACGGTGGATCTGTTTCCGTCTTCCTCTCCTCTACTTCTCTACGCCCAGAAAACTCCCTAAACACTGACCGGAGATCAGCTGATCCAACTCTTCTGTTCTAACCGTGACAGTCCTGTCTGCATCTCTCCTACCGGCAACGTGGCAGGTCTACACACTTGAGAGCTGTAACTTTTCCTGCTGCAAACTACAACTAAAGAAGGCGGCAGTAAAATCAAAATGACACAGAAGGACTAACGGTATTCTATTGATTCTAATCAGACTGAACATGGACGTGATTTCATGTTTTCCTTTGTGGGACAGCAGCTGTCAAACTCCTCAGGGCGGGCTCCTCTGTTTACCTTTAGCTCTCTGAGAACACACAAGCTGTGATACAGAGCAAATACAGCGGAGATGAAGGATTATACACATTTATAAACAGGAAGGTAGGATTTGTGTCACTGCTATGCATGCTTTGTGAAGTTTTTGTGTCTCTTATGGATTCAGCTGTCTATTCATGTGCAGAAACTTCTTTCTTTTAAGTCATGTATCCTGTGTGGGTCATTTTTGTGAACTTTGCCCTCTTGTTATCATACTAACTTGTTATCAGCACATGTTTTGAGTCTCCTGAGAAATGATGTGGCACTTTTCAACGCACTTTGACTGTGCCTGGCATTTGTGAACTGCAGGAAACCTAAACAAAAGTTAATCTGATTTCACTTTTCAGACTTGCAAACTCCACCTTCCTGTTATTTCAAGGGGCCATCATGGATCACAGAGGTCATCCCCGGCCTGACTCTGGTCGTCACTCCCACAGGGCCAAAGACAGAGAGGATTACTACAGGTACTCTCAGCAGGATGGGAACCAGGGCTACGCACCACCAGAGCCCAGGGAGAGGGACAGGCACTGGGCTCATGCTGATGCTCACTACAGGAGTCATTACAGCAGCCCTCCTGTCAGGCCGGAGCAGCATCCTTACAACAGTCAGCAGTATCAATATGGCTATGGATATATGGAGCACCAAAGACCACAGTCCAGGTGTGTAAAATCCCTCATACTTTTATGTGACATTGAAGACACTTTTAGAGTGATCCTGGGTTTTATTCAGAAATAATCTCTCTTGAATTCTCTGTATTAGGGGGACTGTGAATTGTGTCCCTGGCTTAATATTAAGAGGAAGTTGATATGGCTGAATGATACTGGAAAAAAACATGTTTTCTTTTTGCGATCTATTCCATGAAACAAAAAATAAAGGATGTAATTCTAAATTAAAGCACTTAGTTCATATAGGCTTGAATACAACCTATTTGCACATGACTCTTACAGTCTTAATTTAATATTTTTGGACATAAATTCTGTTTTCTAAGATAGGCCTTCAAGATAGAAACATCTAATGTGTAATACAATTTTTTGATGTTGTGGTAAAGGCAAGAAGAGTGACAAATTAACTAAAATTACAGAATTCATATTAGCTTTAACTATAGCTGGTTGTAGTGTTTAATGTGGGTCTAAAATATATCAATATTTGAAGGATTTTATATTTATATTTATACATGTTGTAGCCTGATACTGCAGTCGTTTGGTTTTATTTTTTCTCTCATAAATCTACACTCAGTACCCCACTACAACAAACACAGAATTATAGAAGTTTTTTGCAAATTTATTACAAAAACCCTCTGAAATATTGCACTGACATAAGTATTCAGATTCTTTAAAATGCACTTAGTTGAAGGACCTTCGGCAGCAACTACAGCCTTGAGTCTTTTTGAATATTATGCAGCAATCTCTGCACATCTTGATTGTTGAATATTCTTCCTTGCATATCCTCTCAGGCTCAGTCAGGTTGGATAGTGACCTTCAGTAGACAGCTACTTTCAAGTCTGTCAAGAGATGCTTGATAGGATTCAAGTCAGAGCTCTGGCTGGACCACTCAAAGACATTCACAGAGTTGTCCCTAAGCCACTCCTGTGTTGTCTTGGCTGTGTTCTCAGGGTCATAGTCATGTTGGAAGGTGAACTTTTGGCCCACTTTGAGGTCCTAAGTTCTGCGGAACAGGTTTTCATTATATCTCTGTACTTTGCTCCATTCAGCTTTCCCTCAACCCCGATTTTCCTCCCAGTCCCTGCTGCTGAGAAACATCCCCACAGCATGATGCTGCCACCACCATGCTTCATTGTTGGGATGGTATTGGGCAGATGATTTGTGGTGCTAGGCTTTCTTCAGACACAGCGTTTGGAATGGAGGCCAAACAGTTCAGTCTTGATTTCATAAGACCAGGGAATCTTGTTTCTCACAATCTGAGAGTCCTTTAGGTGCTTTTTTTTTCAAACTCCAAGCAGCTTTTATGTGCTTTGAACTGAGGAGAGGCTTCAGTCTAGCCACTCTGCCATAAAGCCTAGATCAGTGGAGGGTTGCAGTGATGGTTGTCCATCTGGAACTTTGTCCCATCTCCACACAGGATCTCTGGAGCTCAGTCAGAGTGGCCATTGGGTTCTTGGTTACCTCTCTTACTAAGGCCTGCCTCTTCCATTTAAGAATTACGGAGGCTACTGTGCTCTTGTGAACCTTCACTGTAGCAGAACTTTTTTGTAGCTTTCCCTGGATCTGTGCCCTGCAACAATCCTGTCTCTGAGCTCTGCAGGCAGTTCCTTTGACCTCATGCCTTGGTTTTTGCTCTAGTAGAGAGGTGTGTTTGCCTTTCCAAATCATGTCCAGTCACTTCAGTTTACCACAGGTGGACGTCGAGTCAAGGTGAAGAACGAGATTGGGCATGAACAGCCCTTTACAAGTCCAGCCACAAATTCTTTATTAGATTGGGGTCTGGACTTTGACCTGGCCACCCCAAAGATTCACACTGATGCCTTTGAACCATTTCTGTGTGGCAATTTAATAAAATGGTTTAACATCCAAGAAGGTGAATACTTCTTATAGGCACTGCAAGGGTTAGACTTGAAGTAGTTAATGAATATAATGATTTTTCCAGGCATGGGTATGACTATCCCCCCCACAGTCATTGGGACTACAGAGACCACCACAGTTATTATGATTATTACGATCGTGACTACTATAGAGGACAACATGGACGACAAGGTATGGTAAAGCAGAAGTTTAGCAGTATGCTACAATATTTGTGTTGTTAAAAACGTAAATGATGTTTGCTGCTCTAATCATACAGATGCCGGGCAGTGGGGTCACCACGACTCTTGGAACAGAACGGAGAGTTATCACGACGAAGCGTACAGGCACGAACAGTCTGGGAGCACCCAAACGGACGAGTACAGGTGATCTCAAATATTCCACTTTATTTAAGTCACCTCTTATCTATCTATAACTGAAATTTATTGGCATTGGGGGGAAAACACTTGTTATTAATCAAGGTGTATTAAAAGTCAAAGTTGAAGAATGGGATTTTTGGTTTAATTATTATGCGTTTTAGTACCATTTATTAGTTGCTGTCTCTTCTACCAATTAACATATGCATTTCAGTGCAAATGTGACATATTGATGCGCTTATACTTTCAGCTTTGACCAAGGGAGAGTCAACTCACAGCATTACTTCAAAGACTACAACACTAATCCACCCAGAGACAAGGAGGAGTTCTCCTATTACCAGGGGACTTTAGAAAGTTCCAAAAACTCAGGGATGTCCTCCAGTAGCTGCGAACTGAGTCAGTACATGAATGGAGCTGAACACAGTGAGCTTGTAACACAGTATCCTCCCACATCTGATGCAGGTGAGTGCTCAGATAAACTTGTTCTCCCAGGTTTATCTCACCCAGTATTCATCAAGACTCCTCATCATTTCCTCTCAGTGCATCTGATGTCGGCTCCTCTGAAGTTCTCCATCCCTCACGCAGTGGTAAGTTTTGGACCTGCAGGCCAGCTCATACGTGTCAGTCCCGGTCTGTCCACTCAGGAGAACGTCAGCCAGCTGGAAATTCACAGTATGGAGGTACAGTAATCACCAACCAGCCTGTGCTACTCTAATGACATTATGACATTTTCTTCCTGAGTCACCAGCACTGAAGACAATGTCTGCAGAGTTGCAATATAATGTTTCCTGCTGCTTTGCTGATTTTCAAAAACACTGGAACAATTTATAATTTCAAGTTCATGTGCAAATTTGGTTTAAAGATACATTATACAGAGTTTTTGCATTAAAATGTCTAAATTCATTGAAATAAATTAGTAAACCCAAGAAGGGGAAAAAGAAAGAAAGACAACTTGTAAATTTAATGGCCTTCAAAAAGAGGAATTTAAGGAGAGGAGAATGTATGAACAGACGTTTATAAATGGAAAGGCCAGTATGCATGAAGTGACTCTAAAAACTATTCACCCTTTTACCCTTTTATTATATATCAATTATGGTCAATATAGTTAGGCTTTTTTGACACAAACATTTTACAAAAAAAAGAAAAAATCCTCTTTCAAAACATCTTTAATGTAAATAATAATGTAATAAGTGACAGATTCTACAAAATAATGCCAACTCGACAAAAATATGTCATGTAAAATAAGTGACTGCATAAATATTCACCCCTTCAAAGTGACTGACCTAATTCAACAGAGGTCCAGTCAATTGCTAGTAGTCTCACAATTAATGAATTTGGCATCACTGGAGTGCTGTGAATGTGTCTCCAGTGACTGTAGCATAAAGACACCTGTGTCTAGAAGGTCTAGTCACTGGTTAATCAGGATTCCTGGCAATCATTACACCATGAAGACAAAAGAACACTCAGAGCTACTCACAGAAAAAGTTATTGGAAAGTCAAGTAAATGGTAAATAGAATTGAACTTGTATAGTGCTTTTCTAGTCATCTGACTACTTCAAGCACTTAGACACTGCAGGTCGCACCTACCCATTCATACTCATCCACTCACACAGTCAATCACTGATGGCGGATTTGCTTCTATACCCATTTGCACCACTGACGAAGAAGTGTGACTGCAAGAGCTGGGAATTGAACCCACAACTGACTCTACCTACTGAGCCACAGTCATCCCATAGTCTAGGGATGGATACAAAAAAAAGTTTCAAGGAACTGAACATCCCCTGGAGTTCAGTTAAATCCATCATCAAGAAATTGAAAGAATATGGCAAACGTGTGAATCAGTCTAGATTGTCCTCATAAACTGAGTGGCCATGCACAAAAGGGAAAGAATGAGAGAGAGATAGGCCACCAAGACACCTATGAATTCTTTGAAGGAGTTTCAAGCTTCAGCAGCTGAGATGGGAGAGACTCTGCATACAACTATTGCTGTCTGGGTTCTTCACCAGTCAAAGCGTAATGGGAGACTGGTAAAAAGAAAGCCACTGACTCAGATTAAATCTGATAACACAAAAGCCCCGGTTAAACAGTGTGGCAGCATCATGCTGTGGGGTAACCCTG
Source organism: Cheilinus undulatus (assembly GCF_018320785.1). Classification (NCBI taxonomy): domain Eukaryota; kingdom Metazoa; phylum Chordata; class Actinopteri; order Labriformes; family Labridae; genus Cheilinus; species Cheilinus undulatus. Next base: position 37,060,897 of record NC_054871.1, read on the forward strand.
GAAGGGCTGACATAGGAAAATGCTGGATGACAATCTTATTCAGTCTTGCAAGAGAGCTACCACTTAGGAGAAGATTTATATTCCAGCATGACAAAGACAAGCATACAGCAAAAGCTACACCGAAATGTCGATGAAGTGAAAGTTCTGGAGTGGCCGAGTCAAAGCCCAGACCTCAATCCAATAGAGAATTTGTGGCTGGACTTGAAAAAGGCTGTTCATGCCTGATCCCCATGCAACCTGACAGAGCTTGAGCAGTTTTGCAAGGAAGAATGGAGTAAAATTGTTGTGTCCAGATGTGTGAGTCAGATTGAGACCTATACACACAGACTCAGTGCTGTGATTGCAGCCAAAGGTGACTCTACTAAATACTGACTTAAAGGAGGTGAATATTTATCAGTCACTTATTTTACCTTACATATTCTAATGGAATTGACATAGAAATCTGTTTTCACATTGACATTGAAGAGATTTTTTGTATATTTTTTTTAAAGATTTATTTTAGGCTTTTTATGCTTTTAATTGATAGGGGAGGACAGTGGATAGAATTTGAAACGGGAGAGAGTGGGGAGAGACATGCGGCAAGGACCATAGGCCTGGTTTGAACCCAGGTCGCCCGCATACATGGGTGGCGCCTCAGACCGCTAGGCCATCTGCGCCCCCTTTTGTATTTTTTTTTTGTCAAATTATATTGATCATGATTGATTTATAAAATAAATGAAGAGGTAAAACATCCACAGGGGTGAGTACTTTTTCTAGGCACTGTTTATCCTGATGCATATTGTACTACCGGATTCATAGTACGAACAGCCCTAGTTTCAAATACTTGAATAAGAGAGAAAAAAATATTTTTGGGGACTTTTCTGTCTGCACAAAGGTGATTCTGAGTGACACAAAGGAACAGCAGGAGATGAGAAACTTCCCAGGGCCCTTGACCAGGTAGTATGAAGTTGTTATTCTGTTTAATGTCACATCTGAGATGATTGAGATCTTGTGAAATGTGAAAAGATTTAAACTGATTTTATACATCTAATTTTTTATTTTATTTTAAGGGAAGATTTGCACAAAGTAGATGCTATGGAGTTTGCCCACCAGAGGGCAGGGGCCTGCATGAGAGATGACACACTGCATGATAAGAGATCTGCTGCCCTCTTGTGGAATCTACTGATACTGCTCTGCAGGCAGAATGGAGTATGTGGACTGTTTACTTCAAATAAGGCACCATTTGACTTAACATCAAAGAAAGTAGCAGGAAGTTTCTGATCTTTTATTTTCCTCTTTTTTCAGCAAATCGTCGGCTCAGATATCGCAGAGCTGCTGATGCAGGGTTCACATGCAGATGGAAGCTGGGTGGCAGAAGCTCCCACGCTGATCGACTTTGATGAGAGCTCAAAGGCTGAAGAGCCTCCTCAGAAAGGAGATGATCTGCTCACAGGAGACTGTAGCAGCTTCAGCTCAGAAACGTCTGAAAAAGCCCTGCAGAGCTACACCAAACTACTGCTATCTGGAAGAAAGAAGGTCTCTGTCTTTCTAATATATTGAACAGTCAATAAACCAATGGCATAATCTGTTTAGAGTAATTCCCTGCATGCAAATGCCAACCTTCCTGCCTAAGAAGCAAAAGCAGAATCTACTTAAAAAATCTGAAGTAAAAGCTGTTTAGCAGAAAACTGATATTTGATGAATAATCTTACATTAAAGTGCCAGCAGCTCTTTGCCATATCCAGTAGAGGTTCAAAGGAATATGGAAGATGTGGATTCACTTCAGAGTTTATTTACTTCATTGCTTATTTTTAAGTGAACCATTTGAGAGTTTGAATTATTTTGGCCTATCTGACTTACAACTGAAAGTTGTAAGGGATGTGTATTTTTATTTTACATTTTGTCATAAAATTTGTAAAGATGAGTATTCCCTTTAGCATCAGCAGATGGCATACTGTGCAGGGATCAGAGTGTTTGCCCCCTCACACCTTCTTGTGTGTTTTCCAGGAAGCCTTAGAGTCAGCTATGAGCAGTGGCCTGTGGGGACATGCGCTTTTTCTGGCCAGCAAAATGGACAACAGGTCCTACACCACTGTGCTGAGCAGGTGAGAAATGGGTGACAAAGTCATTGGAGACATGACAGCTGCAAAACAAATCAGTAAACAACTTTACACATGGTGCTTATGTATGAGGAATGCTCTCTGACTAAACTGCAGAGGGGTGCTTGCTGTCTGCTGTAGGTTTGTGTTGCTGTCACTTTAGATATGGTCAGATTCTTTTATTTTATTCAACCTTTATTTAACCAGATAAGACCCACTGATGTCAAGGGCTCTTTCACCAGGCCAAGAGATCAGAATGCTCCGCATTCACACTGCCTACAAAAAATATTCACCCACTTGGATGTTATACCCTTTTACTGATTTTATAAATCATTCATGTTCAATATAATTTACCCTCACTTGGTGGGTGGGTTGTAAAGGCTATGCATGTGACATCACAGTGCAAGTTCAGTCTCTGAGTCGAAGAAAGGATGAGTGACAGAAACCAGCTGGGAATAAGCAGTAAACGACTTTATTTCAGCTGAAAAGTTCTGTTTTTTTAATAACTACATCTTAACCAAGTGAACTACGGTCAGTGCAGATCCTCAGCTGATGAAATACATGTACAGAAATGTTTTGAGACGTAATGGTACGTTAATAAGTAATAAATCTGGTCCATAACAGTATCTACGACACAATATGAAAGTTGTAAGCTATACCATGATAATTTGTCACATTGAAAATAATGTGACGAATGTGATGATGCACTAGCTACAATACAGAGGATCAACTGATCTAAAGTTTTGTCTCACAAAACTTCAACATGTATTCAGTTTCACATCCATCACGGATAAACCAGGCTGATGTGAGCCTTCAGGCCCTGCTTCGTGAACTTAAAATCAAGTCCACAGAACTGTCAGGAAACTTGACTTGTGGCCACATATCAGTATCCACTGACTAGGACACAGTTTTAGTGTCTCTTGAGTCCAAATATCCCTAATTTAAGCAAATATTAGTCCGTTTCTCTCCCATTTTCGCCCGCTCCTCATAGCAGACTTACATGTTTGTTTTGCAGTCCGACTGAGCAGTCATTGAGTGCCCTGAAAGTGGTGTCAGGGCAAACCCCTATTGTAGTCTGCATAGCTCCACCTTTTTGGGACTTGCCAAAAAGGGTGCCAAGAAGGTGGGGCGGTACGGGTACGCCCATGACTACTCTGAAGGAGTTACAAGCTTTAGCAGCTGAGACGGGAGAGACTTGGGAGGAACCCAGGTTCTTCATTAGTAAAACCAGTTTAGGTTTCTGCAGACAAGACTGAACAACATTAGAAGCAGACTGTAAAAAAAACCTTAAAGGCCTGTGTAATCAATGATGAATACCAATAAATGATTGTGTCATCTGCATAATAATAATATGAGGATACACAGTGTTTTTTGCAGTCCAAAGCCTCAATAAAATCATAAAACCTTTAAAGCAGCTGTAACAGTGCTATGCTGCTTTCTAAACCAGTTAGAAACAAAGATTAAATGTTACATGAATCTAAGAACTCCTTCAGTTGATTAGTGACTAATCCCTCAAATAATTCAGCCAGGAAACACAATTTCAATATCAGCCTGTATTTCTTAGCATCAGAATGTTCACCCCCCCAAAAGAGCCTGAAGAATATAAGCAGACTTCCAAACTTTGGGGATTTTGTTACTAGGGAAACTTAAATTAAGGATATATGACAGAGGCTCTGATATAAAGTCAGCAAGGAACAAGAATCTTTAACTAAAAAGTTTTAGTTTAATTAAAAGTTTGGCAGTACACCAGCTGACCCAAGGCCAGAGGAGGTTTTCATGCCACATGTAATTGGAGTGTATCCTCAGCTTCCTGCCTGTGAATTTTATTCTCACTCTGAGGAATGCACCTGGACTATAAAGTGATTTTGGCAGTGACTGCACAGTTTTGTAACTTTGATGCATTTATTCCACACATGCTTTCACAATGTTTTTCCATGTGCACATAATTGAAAAAAAAGAGCAGCCACTAAACTATATAGTGATTACATTACTTTGCATATGGCAAACCCATCTGGTAACATAAGGAACATCTATAAGCATCATGCGATCAAATAAATCTCAGCCCACACAGTCCAGTTAAAGTTTCAGAAATGGTAGAAGTCCATGGACAGACATAGTTAAGAATCCTGAAGTTGTAAGAGTATAACACACCCTCTCTGTCTCTAAATGCCAAGTACATGATGCACAAGTACTTGATGCAAGAGAGGATTGGTTAAAATTAGAGGAGGAATATTAGGGTAAGCCAATCAGAGGAAGAGAAGGAGGGGTCATGCATTCACCACTGTAAGAAAAATATGACCAGCCAGCAAGGCTTAGAGGGACTTTAGTTTGCGTGCTTTATTGGCTCAGCTTTCATGGGAATTAATCTTCAAATGGGTGTCCAGTTATGCTCAGTATCCATGCATTAAGCCATGCTAATGGCCCCACATGTGAGGGAATGGCTCTACCAATCAGTCACTAAACTATTGAATTGTTTTGTTTTGACATTCTTGGTCCCCAGAGGATAAGTCTGCAAAGCTTTGTAATCCTCTGACAGTGGTGTAGTGGTGCCTTCAGAAGTAAGTATACTTTTAACTTATGCCCTCTATATTATTAGCGACCCATACAGCAAACGATAAATAACCTGTGTTAGACTGATATTTAGTTCATCTAAAAATCACCTTTTACAGTGGCTTGCAAAAGTATTTATAACCCTTGAACTTTTCCACATTTCTTCATGTTAAAACCACAAATGTAAATATATTTTACTGGGATTTTGTGTGATAGACGAACACAAAGTGGCACATAATTGTGAAGTGGAAGGAAAATTATACATGGCTTTGAAATTTTTTACAATGAAAATCTAAAAAGTGTGGTGTGCAAAAGTATTCAGCCCCCCCCCCCACCCCCCCACCCCCACCCCACCTGGAGTCAATACTTTGTAGAGCCAGCTTTTGCTGCAATTACAGCTGCAAGTCTTTTGGAGCAAGTCTCTACCAACTTGGCACATTTAGAGACTGAAATTTTTGCAAATCAACAAGCTTTTTACACCTCTCAACTGGAATTTTGGACCACTCTTATTTAACAAACTGTTCCAGTTCTCTCAGATTTGAAGGGTGCCTTCTTGCAACAGCCGTTTTGAGATCTCTCCACCAGTGTTCAGTGGGATTTAGATCCGGACTCATTGCTGGCCACTTCAGAACTCTCCAGCTTTGTCTCCAACCATTTCTGTGCTTTTTGAGGTATGTTTCAGGTCATTGTCCTGCTGGAACACCCATAACCTCTGATGCAGACCCAATTTTCTGACACAAGGCCCTACATTGTGGCCCAAAATCTTTGATAGTCTCCAGAATTTATAATTCCTTCACACAGTCAAGGCACCCAGTGCCAGAGGCAGCAGAACAACCCCAAAACATCTTTGAACCTCTACCATGTTTGACTGTAGGTACTGGGTTCTTTTCTTTGTAGGCCTCATTCTGTTTTCTGTAAACAGTGGAATAACATACTTTTCCATAACGCTCTACCTTAGTCTCATCTGTCCACAAAATGTTCTCCCAGAAAGATTGAGGCTTACTCAGGTACATTTTTGCAAACTCCAGTCTGGCTTTTTTATGTCTGTTTGTCAGCAGTGGGGTTCTCCTTGGTCTCCTGCCATAGTGCTTCATCTCATTCAGATGACAAGGTGTGGTCGGAGCTGACACTTTTGCACCCTGAGTCTGCAGGACAGCCTGAATTTGTGTGGAAGTTGACTGATGTTTATCCACCATTCCAACTATCCTGCGTTGCATTCTTTTGTCAATTTTTTCTCTTCCGTCCACGTCCAGGGAGATCAGCCACAGCTCCATGAGTTATAAACTTCTTGATTACATTATGCACAGTGGACAAAGGAATTTCAAGATCTCTAGAGATGGTCTTGTAACCTTGGGATTGTTCATATTTTTCCACAGTTTTGCTTCTTAAGTCCTCAGACAATTCTGGGCTCTTCTTTCTATTCTCCATGCTTGGTGTGACACACACAGGCACACAACAGAAAGGTTGAGTCAACTTTTATACATTCTAACTGGCTTCAGGTGTGATTTCTAGATTGCCAGCACCCGTTACTGCCACAGGTGAGTTTAAATGAGCATCACATACCTGAAATAAAAGGATTTACCCACAGTTTTAAAAGGGTGCCAATAATTTTGTCCGGCCCATTTTTTGAGTTTTGTCAATTTTGTCTTTTTTCTTCGAATTTTTTGTGTTGTTCCAATGCACATGAAGGAAATAAACATGTGTATACCAGAAACATTTGTAATTGCAGCGATTTCTGGGAGAAATGGTGTATTTTCTGGAAAAATTCCAGGGGTGCCAATACTTTTTTCCACACCACGGGGGGGCTGGAGCCAATCCCAGCTGCTATTGGGCAAGAGGCAGGGTACACCCTAGTCTGGTCGCCGGACAATCGCAGGGCTGACAGAGACAAACAAGCAGCCACACTCACAGTCACACCTATGGTCAATTTAAGAGTCACCAATTTACTCAGAGAGCATGTCTTTGAACTGAAGGAGGAAACTGGAGTATCTGGAGAGAGCCCAAGCATGCATGCGGGAAAACATGCAAACTCACGCATAACTCCTGCCTCAGCCCACATAATCTCCCAAAAAGAATAATGTTACTGTAATAGCCCTTCTATGTTGCACAGTAGATAGGGCCTTTGCATTATTCTCTCATGCTACAATCTTCACTAGCTCTGTCATGCTTTGAAGGGTAAGGTAAAGGGTTATCAGCTGGTTGAGATGTTTGAACTTGCCACTAGATGGTGCTAAATCCTACAAACAAGCTGGTAACTGAAAGAAAACAAGTAATGAAAAATAAACTGACTTTACTCCCATTACACTTGGTGGCAGTCCGGACTAATTACAGAGGAATCACAGATGCTTAATATGAGTGCCTTGTGTGTCACCTTGTAAATAACATAACTGGACATTTACTTTATCAAAGTCATGTTGCTTTCTTGCAGTCTTATGTGGAGGATCTTGTACTTTCCTAAGAATTAACAACGATTAAATGATGATTAGATGACTTTGATAAAGCTGTTTCTGTGCTATTACAACATCCCATCACTTCCTCCCTCGAGTCTAGCTCTGCTTTGAGTTATTTATAAACTGCAGATTGAGAGCTTTAGAGGCTACATAGCAGACAATAAACACTCTGCTGTAAATAATCAAGCTGGATATACAATAAGCCCTTTTAAAACTCTGCACTCACATTTTTTTGCTGAGTGAGTGTTCTGTCTTTTAAAAGGAGAAATGTTAGCACTATGACACTAAACTAAAGTTTCTGTGAAGCATTTATCATGTAACCCTATCCTTTTTTTTCCAGGCTATTTTGGCATCAGCAGTATTTCCCACAGCCACATATGTCACCAGTGGAATGTCCTAGGAAGGGGGGATGGATTTGATTTGTGATTGACAAGAGAGGCAGAATTTGAGCTATCACTTCTGTACAGACCAGCAGCAGGGATGCTTTTTGGCACTGGTGCATGCATGTGCTAAAGCTTTGAGTAAGTTGTGCATTGACACATTTCTCTTTTGTCAGGTTTACTGGACAGCTAACAGCCAGTGACCCCCTCCAGACGCTCTTCCAGCTGCTGTCTGGTAGAATTCCTGCTGCAGCAATGGTAAAATACAACAAAACTAGATCCCTGTGCACCTGAATAGTCACTATCTATAATATGTCAGTCTGAATCAATTTAGCAAGTTAAAGTTTTGATTGTGATGTTCTATGTACAGTGCTGTGGGAGTGAAAAATGGGGAGACTGGAGGCCCCACCTGGCTGTCATGCTCTCCAATGAGACAGGAGACCCCATTGTCCAACTGAAGGCCATAGTCACCATGGGAGACACTCTTGGTAGAGATTCATGCCCCGACTCTTTGGTTGTGATTTTGTTTCTGTGCCAGTATATGCCTAATTGCTTTGCTGTTTCTTTAATGCAGCCTCCAAAGGCCTCATACATGCGGCCCACTTCTGCTACCTGACAGCCGGTGTTCCTTTTGGGGTGTTCCCACAGAAGGCAGAGAGACTCGTACTCCTCAGTAGCAGCCACAGGTGAGCTCTGCTTCATCCCTGATACCCTTCACCACTTGGTTTACCTTCCTTTAATGCAGGAATTTTGACCAAAATGTAGAAAATAAAGAACCTGACATATCACACAGACTGTTTCACATATCCATGACATGGGATATATTTCACATCCATCAGGGCAAGTACATGGTGCAGTACATGGTGTTTGGGAAGAGAAGACAGCGTCATTTGAGGATAAAGAGCCGGTAGCTACGGATGTGGTTTAGATGTACTGCAAGCCTTTAAACATGGCAGCTGGTGAAGAGATAGGCATGGATGCAGCTACACTATATGGACAAAAGTATTTGGCCACACCTGAATTATTGAAGTGAGGTGTTTCAATGAGACTAATTGCCACAGGTGTATAAAATCAAGCACACAACCATGCAGTCTACCTTTGCAAACATTTGTGATACAAAATGGTTTGTTCTGAGGAGATCAGTGACTCCAAGCATGGTTCTGTGATGGATGCCGTCTTTGCAATAAGGCCTTTCATGAAATTTCCTCCCTGCTGGATATCCCACAGTCAACTGTGAGTAATATTAGAAAGTGTGTAAAAGTCACCAACACTCTGCTGATTCTATAGCTGAAAAGTTCTGAACTTTCACTGGCATTAATGTAAGCAAGAGAAAGGATCTTCTAACCCCCGTTCTTTTGAAATCTTACATGTTTCTGGCTCTTGATTAATGCCCAGTTTATCTGTGAAAGCTTTTTTGGAGTGTTTTATCTTTTTACATAATTATAGAGCAGTTTTAGCTGAAATGATCATTTTCTGTTTCCTGTCCGGTCCTCTCCTTTAGGAAGTCTTTTCAACACTTTGCATCAAACTCTGCCATCCAGTGCACTGAGCTGTATGAATACTGCCAAACACTTGGAGGAAAATGGTTTTCAATACCGACTTTTCAGGTACTTTTCACTCGCACAAAATCTCTCTGCACAAGATGTAACAAAAGTCATAAATATTACAGTTTTTCACTCCATCATATTTGAGGAAATTTGATAAACAGCCCTAAGATGCTGAATGTTTCTGCTTCTTGCTCAGGTGTTCAAGTTCCTGTACGCCTGTCGCCTGCTGGACTGTGGACTGGCTTCTCAGGCCTTTCATTACTGTGAGGTGGTTGGACAGGCCATCCTCAGACAGAGAGAGCCTTTCTATGTGCTGATTGCAGAGGTTATTAAGGTATTCACACATAGTACTGAGCATATTATAAATAAAGATGACTTATAATGCAGTGCAATACATTTTAAAGACATACTGTCTCTGTGTGTCCCTTTCCTGCAGCTGTCAGACAGGCTGAGACACTACGAGGGTCAGTTCAATGATACAGGGGTGAGCGGAGCTGGACAGGAACCCGACTGGCTGAAACATCTTCGTGACAGGCTGCACAGGTTACAGGTGGATGCTTCTAGCTAGTCTATTAGAGCACACAAACAATGACTTTCATTCCTGAGTAGCTATATTATTTTAAGGTAAATATAAGGTGTTGGTCACACTGAGCAATTGTGCCTTCTGATCTTGATGCTGTTTGATGCTTGTCATACTCAACTCTGTCTCCCCAAACTCCCCATCCCCATAGAATAAAGGCCCTAAATTAAAAAATACAAATGAAAACCCAGATATCTCTGGCCAATATTGTCTGGTTTGTTGTAAGGATATAGAGTATCATTATTTTATCAGTTACTGGACAGTAATAATGTAATTAAATAAGATGTAGTTCTAAAAGTGAAAGAAAAATACAACCCCTATTCCAAAAATGTTGGAGCACTGTGTAAAATGTAGCTAAAAACAGAATATAATCATTTGCAAATCTCATAAACCCATATTTAATTCACAATAGAACATAAACAATGTATCAGATGTTGAAACTGAGGCATTTTACCATTTCATTAAAAGTATTAGCTCATTCTGAATTTGATGGCAGCAACACATCTCAAAAATGTAGGGATAGGGACATGTTTGCCATCGTTTAGTATCTCCTCTTCTTTAGTAACAGATCACAAACATCTGGTAAGTGAGGAGACCAGTTGCTGGAGTTTTGGGAGAGGAATGTTGTCCTATTCTTGTCTGACATAGGATTCTAGCTGCTCAACAGTCCAGGGTCTTCTTTGCTGGATTATTTGTTTTATAATGCTCCAAATGTTTTCTGTTGGTGAAAGTCTGGACTGTGGGCAGGCCACTTCAGCACCCGGACTCTGCTACTGTGGAGCCATGCTGTTGTGGTTAGTATGTGGTTTACCATTGTCTTCCTGAAGTATGCAAGGCCTTCCCTGAAAGACGCATAGTCTGGAAAGGAGCAGATGTTGCTTTAAAACCTCTTTACACTTTTCAGCAGTGACGGTGTCTTTCCAGATGTGTAATCTGCCAGAAGGTACAAATGGAACCCTATACCATCAGAGATGCAGGATTTTGAACTGTGCGCTGATAGCAATGTGGTCCCTCTACTCTTTAGTCCAAAATGAATTCAAATTTGATTCCTCTGACCACAGAACGGTTTTCCATTTTGCGTCAGTCCATTTTAAATGATCTTTGGCCCAGAGGATGTGGAGGCCTTTCTGGATTGTGCTCACATATGGCTTCTTCTTTGCATGATGCAGCTTTAACTTGCATTTGTGGATAGCACAATGCAGTGATTTCCAGCACAGATTTATGCCTGTTTTCAATGCAGGGCTGCCTGAGGTCTCCAAGATCCCAGGAATTCATTGTTGACCTTTGGCCTTGTCCCTTGCAAACAGAGGTTTTTCCAGACTCTGCCTCTCTAAAATGTTCCTTTTATACCCAATAAACCTAATGAGCTTCACACTGCTCCTGCAGTTGCTTTTCATTTGCACCACTTACTTGTCCAGCCTTTTGTTGACCCATCCCTACTTTTTGAGATGTGTCACTGCCATCAAATTCAAAATGAGCTTATATTTTGTATGATATGGTAAAATGTCTCAATTCCAACATCTGATAGGTTATTTATGTTCTATTGTGAATTAAATATGGGTTTATGAGATCTGCAAATGATTGCATTCTAGTTTAATTTTAACTGAAATTTTCCACAGCACTCAAACTTTTTTGGAATTGAGATTGTAGATCATTATGCTGCAACAGAAAAAAACATTGGAGGAGGTGATGTTAATACTTTATATCAGCTAGGTTGGATTAAAGCCCAGGATTGAAAAAAATTGGAAGCACTTCCTTAGATGGTTCTAACAGAGCCCATTAGTGCTGCAATTTTCAACAATATGTAGACAAATTTTATTTTGTAATTTCTAACAGTATTAGATTTTCACTCTATTGCTGCCTTAGACTTGAAAGACTTTTACACAGTTAAACTTAATTTTATGTTAAATAGCAACTGTTAATATGAAAATATGCTTAATGAGTGAAGATTGGGAGCAATTCATCAGTCAAGTCTGCATGTCAGCATTATCATTGCAGACATATCAGCACGCTAGTGTAACCATTTTATGCGAGCTACTACTATGCCTAAATGGAGCTGGTCCAGGCTCTTATACCTTTGTCTGTAGAAACCAAATCTATAACATGAAGTCTAAATGTGTTATTGTACTCAGACAGGGAGTTATGACTCTGCAGAAACATACCAGCCTGGGGGAAGTGCTCTAACCCATGAGGACAGCAAAGCTTACTCAGGTAAGTATCTCTACTTCAAATTTTTCCACCATATGGGCTCTACATCTGCTAATGAATACTCTTAAGACTACCTATGGATGTTGCTTTTTATTTCTGTTTTACTCCAGAGTCAGACTTTCATGACCAAAGAAGTGATATCCAGAGTCCAGAGCCTGAACTCCTTTATTACAGAGGCCGGGAGGAGCAAGAAGACCCCTGGCATCAAGATGAAGGACACCCTGTGGAGACGTCAGCTTCCTCATGGGAGGCTAAAGGAGCACAGGACTGGTACATCTTATCCAACAACAAGCTGTCAACCAGCTCTAACTGCACACGTGATATTCAGTCCTAATGGTCTGCATTATGTCATCGTCCACTCTCTGTTGCTCTGTCTAGGCCGTCCGCCAGTCATCCCATGCCAGTAACAGTGGTTTATGCTCCCCCAGTGCAAACAGTGGCAGCGGGCCAGGACTTCAGTTGTCATAACACAGATAGTGCTGAAGTCAGAACTGCTTTTCCACATTGTCCTCAAAATAATCCCCCATCAGCAGCTGAGGGTGAGAATTCAAAGTGTTCTACAGCAGCTATTACAGTCTGAAGATTTATTGTCTGGGTGAGCTTGTGTGTGATATTTAAATTTGGTTTCAACAGGGCCTGGGTTTTCTTCTGTAGCAAACACGGTGAGTTTTAATCTTCAACATTATGTCAAATTTCTGTGGCTTGATGCTGTTCCTTTATTCTTGATTTTCTGGATTGATACAGTGCTGGGAAAAAGAGACCAATGAAAAAATACTTTTTATACAGTCTAACTGACATATTTTTTTGGTTGTAAAAGGAAAAGATTACCAAAAGATGCACAGCAACCAAAAGGCAATAAAATAAAGTTCATATTGATCAACAGAAAACTAACTAAAAAGAGTTCAGGAATCAGTAATTGGTGGTAAAACTCTATTATTATTTTTTTTTTATATACAGCTGTCATGCTCTGTGGCAAGCATTCCACAAATACAGTGCATTTACAAAGTATTCAAGCCTCCTTCACTTATTTCAGTTTATGATGAGCCCAGTGCTAGCTGTTTACATTCATGTTTTTCTCATTAGATAACACTCATGATGACCCCATAAAGACAGAGTGAAAACAGTTTTAGAATTTTTTGCAAATTTATGAAAAAGGAAAAAAAAAATGGAGTATCACATTGACATAAGTAGTAAGACCCTTTATTCAGTATTTAGCTGAAGCACCTTTGATAACATTTTTAATATGACCCCGCAAGCTTTAGCCAACAGGATTGGGGGATTTTCTGCCACTCTTTGCAAAACCTCTCAAGCTCAGGCAGTTCGGAAGGGGACCATCAGTTGGACAGCCGTTTTCAGGTCTCTCTAGAGATGTTGGATAGGGTTCAAGTCAGGGCTGTGGCTGGGCCCTGGAGCTAATAATGTAACAATGATGCATAATGTAACGTATCGGAAAAATCCTAGAGGATAATATTCGGTCTGCAAGAAAGCTATGGTTGTGAGATTTATTTTTCAGCAAGACAACAACATGAAGCATACAGTGAAAGCTAAAGCAGAAATGGTTCAAAGACGACAAGGTGAATATTCTGGAGTGGTTCAGTCAAAGCCATGACCTCAATCCAAGAGAATTTGAGGCTGGACTTGAAAAGGGCTGTTCTTGCCCGATACCTGAGAACCCTGACAGAGCTTGAGCAGTTTTGCAAAGAAGAATGGAGTACGATTGTTGTGTCCAGATGTGCAAGCTTTGTTGAGACCTGTCCACACAGACTCAGTGATGTGATTGCAGCCAAAGGTGACTCTACTAAATATTGACTTGAAGGGCATGAATATTTATGTAGTCACTTATTTCAACTTACATATTTTAATTTAAACATGTCTCTGTAGAAATCTGTTTTCACATTAGCATTATACGTTTTTTTTTTTTTTTAATTTTTTTTTTAGCAAAAAAGCTAAATTACTTATCAATAACAGGGTAAAACATCCAGTAGTCTTTTTTTTTTTTTTTAAAGAAAAAGAATTGTGCAAAAAATTTTACACATTGTAGCTTTCAGACAAAAGGTAAATCCAATAGACTTCAGTTAAAATGTTGCAACAATAAATCCTACCAACAAACAAACAATTTTCACTTTATTCACACAGAAACGCTTAAATTGTAGATCCAGAGAAAAACATATTGTTCCCTGGTCTCCTGTAAGAGCTATACTACCAAACATTAGTTCTTTTCCACATTGTTTCAGTATTTTAATCATTTAAGTTGAAAGAATTGCTAATTTTTTGTATTGAGGTAACCTGGATGTGATTTGTGTTTGAAGATGGGGGGTCAGATGCTGGACATCTCCACCACTCAGCAGGAGCAGAGGAAGCAGAGCATCCCACAACATTTAGAACCCTCAGAGGTGACCAACGAGCCCTCGAAACAGGTGGGTGGGAAGAGCCATCTTCATTCTGATGCCTGTTTAACCACATTCAAGTTGTTTGACATGTGTATGGTTACCTCTGTGTTCACACAGAGCACCAAGGGGGGCTGGTTCAGTGGCTGGTTCAAATCAAAACCCAAAGACGCTCCAAAGGAGGGTACAGAGCAGGGAAGCCCAGCGCAGACAGTAAGAGTCAAATTAAACATACATTAAGTGATAGGATTTTTTTTAAATGTGGGAACAGGCATATATGTTTTTGGATTTTCCCCTCAGATGCTTCAACCCAGTGCTGGCTTCTGCCCTCCTCCACCACCTGCCACTGTCTCTCCTGGTATGTTTCCACCCCAGTCTTCCTCTGCAGGGATCAATCCATTTTCAAGGAAAGCAGGTCAGTTTTTAAGTACATACAGTATATTTTTATATTTTACTTCTTATTTACATGCATGAATAATAAATTATCAGTTATTTTGTACTTTGGAGACTTCAAATCATAAACATGTTGCTAAATTCCATACCCCTCTTTAGTTATTGGGGGAATCTGAGGTCACTGGCTCTGTTGGGTTGTGTCTCTGCCATTAACACTGATGTTGACCAGCGTGTCCAGTTTCAGATTTTGGCACAGACTCTCAGGACATTCAGTCTGCATTTCTTTTAGCAATGAAATCTGAAAGAATGGCTTTCATTTATTTAATTTTACGCAGACTGAAACATAACACAAATTTGATCTTTTCCTCTTAATATCATAGAAATGTCCATGTCCTCTTCACAGGTCAGCAGCTGGGGTAGTGACCACTAACTTGCAATACAGGTAAATTAAGTAACCTAAAGATAAATATGCACCATACAATACAAGATTTCATCTATAACCTTAAATATTTTATGTTTCTAGGATCACGGACACCTTTAAAACTGAAGCTAGAGTGTTTCACCACATGTCTAAGTGAACCCATGTGAGAGCCCACCTACGTCGCTCTGAGCACATCTTTTTTAAGGATACCCTTTTAAACAGCTAGCTGCAACACCATCATGTTGCATTTTGGATACAGAAATACTCTGGATGTGCCAGCTTAAGTAACTCAGATTGCAGAGACATATATTGCAGAAACAGCTGAGGTATGCTTCCTTAAAGCTGACAGGAGGGAAATTACCGGTGTATATTTTGTCAGATATACTTGGGGGAAGGGGCATCTTAATTGACCCCAATAACCATGTAGGTTTGAGGGACTTGACTTGGAGCTGCAGTGTTGCAGGGGAAATTTTGGGACTACCGCTGTGACCATGGTTGGAACTGCTCTATGAAATCAGACTCTCATACTTCAGGTCACATAAATAATTATCAAACACATGAGCTGCAAAAAGCATCTCATTTTCATTTATTTTAAGAGGCATAAATCCATTACACACATTTCATCAAATCAAATATATTTGCAATTAAGATGCTAAAAATAGAAACCAAATTTACTCTACAAAGCTGTAAGACCAGATTGCATTCTGATATTGCAAGGGAAGTAAGAATAGCATATTTTAATGATTATTTTTATAGTTTTTGTAAATTTTCACATTGCTGTGTTGCCTGATGGGTGATGACTGCTGACACAGATCCGGCCAGCAGACATTTATGGGACCAAGCTATTTATGTGCTGAAAAAAGTACATTATATAAATGCCTGTGTACAACAAAGCTTAAATGTATATAAAGAAATGATCGAGAATTATATGGTAAATATGCTGTAATGTAACTGAGATTTTTGTATGCTTTAAGCCTTTGTGCTAAATGTTTAACAATACATGTGTTTGTTTTTTTACCACTGCACCAGCCTGTGACACTTATCATCAGTGTAATTTTATATGAATACTTTCTCACTATAATTAAATATTTTATCCATATCTTTAATATATATTTTTTTATGATTTACAAATCTGATTACAGTTGCATGACTGTATTAATTAATCTTGCAATGAAAGGGATTCCACAGGCTGCGCCTCACTTAATGCACTTGAGTAAGTGACAACATGGCAGGTGCTGTCTCATTTTACCATTAGTCTGCAGTTGCCAAGTGTGAGTGGGACATACCGACCTGTATTTCAGCTCACACTGACGTCCAGGGGGGGAATCACTGCTCACTGCTGGCCAATTACATACCACAAATATTTAAATTAATCACCACAGAGGGACAGTTTGAAACAGCATCCAAAAAATGTTTGATTCAGATGTAAATGACCCTAACTGGTCTTATAAAGTCATTCTGGATTTCCCCCCTCTGGGGATCAATAAAGTATGATCTTGTTAATCTTTGAGAAATATCAAAAAGTGCTGGTATTTTTATTTCAACTATTTGAAAGATGTTTTATTGAGATTCTTATTCAGAAATACTTTAGAAACACTTACAACCTTTTTTTTCTGTAGTTTGAATTTTTCATGCTTGAGCTGGCAACATAGCACAGTATGATCCAAACCATGATTTATGTAAACTGGCATTTAATGTGCACTGAAATGGAGTAAATACAGACACTGGACATGTTAAGATTTGATTCACATGTGTTTTTGACAGTAATGTGAAAAGAGAATTCAGTAATTGAAGTTCTAAATAAAAACCCAAAGATTACGAGGACAGTTTCCATATTAAACTAAAGGATTATCTTGTTAACTACATCCACACGCTCACTCATGCAGTCAAAACTTAAAGGTAACATCTGCAGCACAATCACTGCCAGGAAATGTTTTTTTCCACTCTTCTGAATCCAAATCTTTCATTTACACTGTTGTAATATGATGTGAAACTGTAATCTTCATGAGGGAAATTACATCTACCTACAGAACCACATGTCAAAATGTCCAATACTAAAATAGTTTTGAAACATAATATGACAATTAAGCAACATGAGTTCAGGACATATGCTGACTTAACAGAGCAATCTCCAACTGCAATGAATGACTGGAAAGCCAGCTTCCTTAAACTATTTTAAATCTTTCCAATTCATGTGGATGCAAACCTGTCCCAGCATAAGAAGTGGACATGAACTTAAATTTAAAGAGAAATGCTGATGTGTTACAAACATGTACATTATTTCTAATGGGTACTCCACCGGTGCAAAACAAGACTGGTGCCACATGGGAAAACATATTGGCTCAGTTAACAATTTATCAATACAAGTAAATGGTCTTGAACACTAGTTCTGATCTGTAAGAACTTTAAATTAAGAACATTATAAATAAATAAAAATAATGGTCCCATTTAAAGTAAAGTATTGCTGCTTTTCATTGACAAGTTGCTGCAAAGACAACCTGCCAACCAGGATAGAGACATCAGGCTGATTCACAGTGCCATTTTAAGGCGTGATATTTGGACCTGTCCCCCTGTTATGCCTTTGCTCTTAGTGTTGCAGAGGCATAACAGGGGGACAAAGTGAATCCCGCTCTGTGATGCATTTGGAGGTAGGAGCAGAGGCGTGAAATCATCAGCAGAGCCAGGGGGGAACACAGCGAAAGTGTGCGGAGCTCTCGCTGTGCCGTGCGCTCTCACACTCCGAATGCTGAAACGCCTCAAATGTTACACTGTGGAGTTACCAATACGAATGTCTCAAGAGCTTCGTTTTGATTAGGACATGCACGGTGAAAACACCCATAGCAATGCCACACAATCCTCCAAATATGAGGCTTCCAAACACAAAGTGCATCATCAAAAAAAATGCCAAATTCAAGGCAACAATTGGACAACAAATAATTGGGTGATGTCACGTCTCTTAAACACATTGTATGATCAGAGGTACCTCCGTTGTCATGATGGGGCTTATTTGCTGCTTTTGTACCATGAACAAAATGCATAATATACAGTGGCAGAGATAAGCGTGTGAACCCTTTTAAATCATGTATTTTTCTGCATTAATTGGTCTTCACATGATCTGGTCTGCATCTAAGTCACAAATATAGACAAACAAAATAGGCTTAACCTAATAGCAAACAAACAAATCGGATATTTTAAAGTCTTAACTGAACAGTCATTAAACATTCACAGTGCAGCTGGAAAAAGTAAGTGGACCCTGCATTTAATAACTGGTATAGCCTCTTTTGGCAGCTATAACCTCAACCAAGCATTTCCGGTAGCTGCCGAAGGTAAGTGGACTTGAGCTTTTAAAGCTCTTTTCTAGTCTTATGACTACTCAAAGTGTTTTTACACTGCAGGTCACACCTACCTATTCATACCCTTTCACACCATTCACACACTGATGGCAGAAGTAGTCAGTATTGCATATGCAGCCATATCCATTAACACACTCAAGGACACTTCAACATGAGACTGCAAGAGCTGGGGATCGAACCCACAACCTGTGAGACAGCAGACCACCAACTGAGCCACAGTTACCCCAAGTTTGATCAGACCTGCACAGTGTTCAGGAGGAATTTTGGGCCATTCTTCCATACAGAACTGCTTAAGTTCACCCATTTTCTTAGGCTGTCTGGTGTGAATGGCTCTCTTGAGGTAATTCCACGGCATCTCCACTGGATTCAGGTCTTGGCTCTGACTGGGCCAGTCCAAATGGTAGATTTTCTTTGTGAAAGCCATGCTGTAGTAGATGTACTTCAATGTTTAGGCTCATTGTCCTGCTGCATAAACCGAACTTCTTCTGAGCTCTAGTTGGCAGACACTCTGACATTATCCTGTAAGTTATCTTAATGAACTTGGGAATTCATTTAGCCCTCGATGATGGCAATCGATCCAGGCCCCCAAGCAGCAAAGCAGCCATGAATCATGATGCTCCCTCCACCTTACTTCACTGTGGGGGTGATGTTCTCATGTTGGCATGCTGTACTCTTTTTATGCCATACTTGATGCTGTGAGTTCTTCCCAAACAATTCAACCTTAGTTTCATCAGTCCAGTGTGGAGTCTCAAGGTGCTCCTTTGCAAACTTCAGGTGTGCAGTGTTTTTTTTTCTTTTTTTTTTTTTGGAAGCATCAGCTCTCTTTGTGGTGTCCTGCCATGAACACCATGCCTTGTCAATCTTCTGGTAGACCCATGAACGTAGGTGTTGACTAGTTTTAATGATCCCTTTAAGCTTTCAGTTGTTACTCTAGGGTTCTTTTTAACCTCTTTGAGCATTCTGTGTTGTGCCCTTAGAGTCAGCCTGGCTAGACGGCCACTTCTAAGGAGAATAGCCACAGTATTACATCATCTCCATTTCTGGACAGTCTTTGAGATGGTTTTGTAACCCCTTCCAGTCTTATGCAATTCAACTTTTCTTGATCAGAAATCTTCTGAAATGTATTTTTGGGATGCATGGTTCACATCAGAAGATGCTTCTTTTCTATAAGTCACAATAACTCTACACCTGGCTGAAATCTCTTTCAATTGATTGGAATTCAGGTGTCCTGACTTCAGTTTTTGGAGTCATTAGCCTAAGGGTTCACTTACTTTTTTTCAGTGGCACTGTGAATATTCAATGGCTGTGTTCATTAAAGACTTTAAATAATATAGTTATTTGTGTGGTATTAGGTGAAGCACATTGTGTTTGACTTGGATGTGATGATAAGATCACATTTAATGATCAATTAATTCAAAAAACTAGATAATTTCACAGGGTTCACATATTTTTTCTTGCCACTGTATGTGCAAGAAGCACTGACTGGCTTTGGACATGAAGCTGCCCCTTTATCTGGCAGGAGATTTGAAGCTGTCATAAATACTGATTTAAAAAAATTTCCTGTATGCATGTGCACTTATGTTACCAAGGCTATAGTTAGGAATTTAAATCTCTGTGTATTAATGATTTCAAGGCGAGGAAATGAGGAGCTCCTGAAATGCAATGCTCAGTGCCTCTCCTAATTGAGAAGGGTCCGCATGTCCTGCCATGGCATTTAGATTCAAAATAAAGTCAGACATGCAAATACTTCATTAGTGGTAATTTGTCAAGATAAACTTACTGCATTTTTAAAATGCAAAGTGGCAGTGTTGTGTAAACTTTAAATTTTAAATTTATTATGTGCTCTCAAAATGTAGCTGTCAGATCCAGTGCCAAGGCTGTGCATGTGGTTATTTGTATCCTACAAGATTCTGAAGGGAAACCCAGCACCATGAGAAAGATGAAGTGTGCATAAGAAGTTTCAAAATCATGAGACACATGTACCATGAATAAATACCCTTGTATATATAAACTGGTGACCTTGGATGGGTCCAAAATGTCAAGGGCACATATCTGATAAGATTAAACCAAAAACATAAAACTTAGCAGTCTATATGAAAGGAACCATGTCAGTGGTTTCTGTTTACATCCCTGTCTTTCTACACATTCACTCCCTCTTGTCCTTGTGATTTAACATATGCTGTGCAAGCTTTGTTGCACACTGGAAGGATTTGTTGCACTCAACACAGACAAATATCCGTCCAGAGCAGTTTTGCTCTTGGTGAAGCTTCAGTGTGGCCATCTGGCAAAAGTTCTTTTTGCATCCTGTACAGTTAAGTGGTTTCTCTTTACTGTGGGTGTACTGGTGACGGACAAGACGGGAAGCCATGGCAAACGCCACACCACACTCCGCACACTTGTGAGGTCGATCCCCGCTGTGAATGGCCTCATGCTCAAACAAATTGGAGGACTTTGTGAAAGACTTTGAGCACACTGAGCAGACAAATGGACGCACTCCTCTGTGGATCTTTTGGTGCTCTGCCATGCGACTGGCCAGGGCAAAGGTCTTCCCACAGTCAGGGCAGGAGAAGGGCCTCTCTCCCAGGTGCTTACGCTCATGTCTCTTCAGGGAGAGGGGTTTATTGAAGGTCTTTTCACAGTGCTTGCATGGGAAAGGCTTGTTGTTGGTATGCATGTTCCGCTCATGCTTTCGCAGGTCAGAGGAGCGAATGAAATCCTTCCCACAGGTGTCACAGATGTAGGGCTTTTCACCCGTGTGAGTGCGGATATGCTTGCGGTAATCTGAGGACCAGATATAGGTCTTGTCACAGAAGGGGCAATGATATGGTCGCTCTCCTGTGTGCAAACGTTTGTGCTGCTGCAGCGTGCCCTGATGGGAGTAAGCCTTCCCACATATATCACACACATGCGGCTTGAGGCCAGTGTGTGTCTGTAAGTGACTTTGCAGGTTGCAGAGCTTCTTAAATGCCCAGGGGCAGTGTGAGCATTTAAAGGGACGCTGCTCTGTATCAACTTCACTTCGTTTTTTCATTGCCACCAAAAGGCGAGAGATTTTGCTGTCAGTAGACTTTTTAAGTGACTTCTTAACATGACGGCTGTTCACATCCTTTTTCTTGGTCTTTTTTCCATCACCAGCTGAAGAATTATCCTCAACGTTTCTCTCTTTGAGCTCACATGCCCTTGGTTTGACTGCAGCATCACTTTGTACCTTACGAATCTTAAGGTTTTTAGAGCAGTTGTTTTTCTTCTTTTCTTTTGCATCCAGGAGCTTGTCATTGGACCCATGTATTTCTTTCTTCTCTGTATATTTAGTGTATTGTAGAAGTACTTTACTGTTTCTGTTTTGGTCATGGTGAAGTGTCAATTCCTCTCCAGGTGAAAGCTCTGCAAACTTCTCTATGAGAGACCACTTTGGTGTTTGAGGGTTCAGATAAAGAATTTCAGCATCACTACTCTCTGAAAGTGAGTTCACACCAACACATATACCTCCAATTAAAGAGGCCGTCTTCAAAGTATCTGTGTCTATTAACATCTGTCCACCCGGGGGATGCCTTTCTTTACGTTTCCTGTTGCTTTTGCTGTCAGACTTCACTGGAAGTATTTCATCAGCCATGGTCACTTTTGGAAAGGAGCATTAATTCTGCACACCTCCTTAAGCTGTGTGGCCTTTAAAATCCATAAAACAGAATGAAAAAGAACATGTTATTACCACTAAAAAGCTCTTATACTATCAAATACCAACTTGGAACTACTCTACTGCTGCATTTATCTTACCTGCATGCACCTTGTAGTTAAAACCAATATCCCAAGGTTCAGATAGCAGTCCTTGACAGATTTTAGATTAATTCTTCATAAAAAAAGGCAGCCCATTCAGTAGGCCTCGTGAAAGTTGATCTTAGAAATTAAAACTATTTTATTAAGCTACTTACTCCGCCGGCTCCTTCCGAACAGGTCTGGTCCAAGAGATGCCACTAAATACACTGGCCCCCGGCCTAAACGTCTATGGTGTGTACGGGCGGGGTTTGGCAGAAGCCGTCCTGAGTGAGCATCTATCCTGCTAGTCAGCAGCAGCGATGATATCCTTTAGGTCTGTCTCAGCTTACATTTCACTGACTTAGCTTACAACCCGTTTGTATATAGCCTGCTGACTTAATTACACGGCTAGTATGAAAGGTTAGAAGGATCAAATTCCCGTCCAGATGCTTAGAAACGGAAAATTTAGCCTTTTGCTAGCTTACGCTGGAAAAAACTGGTATGTTGTTTATGCTAGCTTTTGGGGCAACTTCCAACGAAGAGGCTGTTGAGTTTATTGAGATTAAGAGGTTTTTAAAGGTAAAAAGAAGTCTCATTAAAACAGACAACTCAAAACGACATGATGTATTAGTATCATCATAATAATATGTAATAATGCATTTCTCCCTACGTTATAAATATAATAAACCCATTTCCGCCGCTTAAAAAATGATATAAAAGTCAGGTACTTAAAAAACAAAAGCAGATCTAGGTCGAAATGATGGGATAGAATGTCAATTATGAGATAAAATGACATAATTAGGGGATAAAACGTCATAATAATGAGACAAAACGTAGAAATTGAAATAAGAACTCGAAATTATGAGATTAAAAAGCAAATTATAAAAGCTGGAATATAAGAGATTATCCCAAGTTGTAGGAAAAAAAGTCGATTTCATGAGATAGTAAGTCAAAATTATATTTGAGATAAAAAGTCTTAATTATGAGATAAAAAGGCATTATGAGATTAAAAATTGAAATTATGAGATTAAAAGTCAAAAATAGGAAATAGGGATGATTTAAAGATTAAAAACTCATAATTATGAGATGGACATTATGAGATAAAAAGTCGAAATTATGAGATTGTGACAATTAAAACATAAGTTGGCCTAATGAGTTAAAAGGTCAGTATTATGAGATAAGCCTAAATTATGAAATAAGAAGTCAAATTATTAGATTAAAAGCCATAATTATGAGATAAGAAGTCCAAACAATGAGAAAAACAGCTATAATAACAAGAAGTAATAATTATGAGATAAAAAAGCCATAATTATTAGATAAGAAGTCAAAATTATGAGATAAAAAGCCAAAATTATGCAATAAGAATTCAAAATTATGAGATAAAGAGCCATAATTATTTGATAAGTAGTCCAAACTATGAGACAAAACAGCCAAGAAGTAATAACAAGAAGTAATAATTATGAGATAAAAAGCCATTATTATTAGATAAGAAGTCAAAATTATGAGATAAAAAGCCATTATTATTAGATAAGAAGTCAAAATTATGAGATAAAAAGCCAAAATTGTGCAATAAGAATTCAAAATTATTGGATAAAAGGCCATAATTATTTGATAAGAAGTCCAAACTATGAGACAAAACAGCCATAATAACAAGAAGTAACTAGAATGGCTGTCTGAGGCGGCAGACCTACGCCTAAGCAGCGCCACAGAGGAACTCACGCTCCCATTGATTACTATGGCGTTCAAAATTTCGAAGTCTGAGAAAAACCAAACAGGTCCCTGTCACTATCCCAATATTCCCTGAAAGTTTGGTGAAGATACAACTTTCCGTTCTCGAGTTATCTTGTCCACGTACAAAGAAACAAACACACAAAGATACGGAACCCTTTACATAACCCTGCCGATTTCATTGGCGTGGGTAATAATTATAAGATAAAAAGCCAAAATTATGCAATAAGATTTCAAAATTATGAGATAAAGAGCCATAATTTTTTGATAAGTAGTTACAATTTTGGGATAAACAGCCATAATTATTAGATTACAAGTCAAAATTATGAGATAAAAAGCCATAATTATTAGATTACAAGTCAAAATTATGAGATAAAAAGCCATGATTATTAGATAAGAAGTCAAAGTTATGAGATAAAAAGCCATAATATGAGGTAAGAACGGTCTGGGCTTTGACTTGGCCACTCCAGAACATTCAACTTCTTGTCTTTAAACCACTTGTGTGTAGCTTTTGTTTTATGCTTTGGGTCATTGTCTGAATGAGAAATGAGTCTTCTCCCAAGCTGTAATTCTCTTACAGACTGAATAAGATTGTCCTCCAGGATAGTCCTATATTTTGGGCTGGCTTCCAAGAAGCATCCCCACAGCATGATGCTCCCACCACCATGCTTCACAGTGTGGATGGTATGTTTGTGGTGATGTGCTGTGTTTGTTGTCCATCAAACAGTGTCTTGTCTGATGGCCAAAAAGCATCATTTTGGTCTCACCAGACGACAGAACTTTCTTCCACTTGACCAGGGAGTTTCCCACATGCCTTTTGGTGAACTCTAGTCAAGATTTAATATGAGTTTTCTTTGCAACACTCCCATAAATCTTTGACTGGTGAAGAACCTGGATGACAGTAGTTGTATGCAGAGTCTCCCATCTCAGCTACTGAAGCTTGTGACTCCTTCAGAGTAGTCAAAGGTGTCTTGGTGGCCTCTCTCATTATTCTTTTATTTAATTGACATTGCTTTGTAGAAGTCATTCTTAGTCAAAAAAGCCAAATTATATTGACCATGACTGAGTCCTAAAACATCCAAGGGGGTGAATACTTTTTAAAGGCAATGTATTTATTCATTTACTGATCATAATACTCAGCATAAACACAGATTTAAACCACCCTGAAAGATTAAGGGCTTTTATTTAAAAAAAAACATGCAGGACTCTGCTTATGAGTGCATAATATATTTTAGTAATATTTTTAAGAATAATTTGTTGGACTTTATTAATAATACAAATAAAAATTTCCTCTAGGCAAGAAATTGCTTTACTTAGACTGCAGATTAAGGCCAATCTGGCAGTAAAGTAAGGACATCAACGGTTTTAAGCTTTGATTTTAATCAGGCTGTAATGTTAGGTAGATTTCATGTTCTTTTAAAAAGTTTTTTTTTTTTTTTTTTTTTTTTACATAAGATCATTTCAAACTAGAGATAAGATTCAGATCGCACTGAAGGCTCAGTAGTTGTTGAGCCATATTTCCATTTATGTGTAGGTTTGGAAAATGGCCACTAGATGTTGCTGCTTACCTGACATTTGATGACCAAAGAAACAACAGGCTGGAAAAATACCCAGATCAACAAAAAAACACTAAGAGGAAATCTTATCTAAGAGGACATCTTATTATTATTGTTGGCATATGTTTTGGCATATGCATTGCTCAACAAAAGCATTAAAATCTGATTTTTTAAAATTACCCTAAAAAACAGACTGAGAACAGACTGTTGTGGTAACATCTTCTTAGTATTATTTAAAACCTTTTCTTCTGATGAATGCAGCTGGACCTTGCTCAGAGTAATACTATTTTGGAAGAAGGCTTGCATGTGTCCATGTTTTTCTTACAAATACTTTTTTTTATATAATTTCATGTGACTGTTTTTTTGGGGGGACATCTTGTACTTCTGCGGTTCTTCGAAGGTAAATAAGTTGCAGTGTAGTTTTCTGCCAGTAGATGACCTCATTTCCCGTTGATGTTATTAGATCCATTCAGAAACATGTTGGATGAATTTAGAATGATGTTGTTTGCACATATTAAATTAGGTTTTATTTAAATGTTCAGTTTACGCCATCACTGGTCAACATGAGGAGGAGACTGCCTTTTTTATGTAGAAACAACATTGTACTGTACTGTAAAGACAGACAGGGCTCAAGCAGCCTGCGTTAAGTAAATGAGGGCTTTTCGTGAGACTCGTTCTAATTGAATGGGCTGTGCTGGTCTTTGCTGGTCTGTTAGAACATTTCCCATGAGAGCAGACTGAAACAGGATACTCCACAAATCACCTTTACAAAGCTGTCTTTTAAAATCTGACGGTCCTTGTTTTGTCTAGTGTATCCTGTTATGGTCTCAGTAGAGTTCTCTCTGTGCTCACTTTCCCATACAGCCCCACATATACATAGCTACTGGTAAATTTCCAGGTATGAGCTCTAGGAATTATTGCACAACGTATTCTGAGTGTGTTGTTTTCCTATGCAGGACCATATGACAAGCACTGAAAAGCACTGACTCACTATAATAAAATCATAACGAACATTCTCAATTAAATTAATGTGTAGTTTGTGAACTAGAGCCACAAAAAATCATAATTTCAACCTCATTGCAATATGAGCAAAAAGTAGATGCCTGTTAGAGAGAATAGTAGGAACACTTAATCACATGCAGCATGAATTTAAATCAGCAAGCAAGAATCTCACCAATCAGATAAAGCCCCAGTGTGCAATCAGCTACTCTGAGACATTTTGTTGGCGACTGCAGGGTCAAATAGGCTGAGGAAGCAGAGAAAAGTAAGGGAAATATTGCTGATGAGGACATGATGGTAAAAAGAACAGCATGTTTCACATTTTGGAATTTTTTTTCACTGTTGCTACATTCACACAAGAACAATGTGAATTTGGTAAATACAAAATAATAATAAAAACAAACAAAAAAAATCATATAAATTTGCCATAACTTCATAACAATATCAGACAATTTTATTAAACTTCCCAGGTTTTTGATTACTTCAGTGTTTTATATTTTGAGAGTCACTTTCCTATTCTGTGATAATGAGGCATCATTCTGAGATATGAATATTTAGCCCCTTTAAAGTGACTGACATCATTCAACAGAGCTCCAGCCAATTGGTGCCTAGTAGTGTTACAATTAGTGACATGGGGATCACCTAAGTGCAGACACCTGTGTCTGGAAGGTCCAGTCACTGGTTAATCCGTATTCCTGGCTACCATTACACCATGAAGACAAAAGAACACTCCAAGGAACTCAGAGAAAAGGTTATTTAAAATTAAGTCGGGGTGGATACAAAAAAATGTTCAAGGCACTGAACATCCCCTGGAGTTGAGTTAAAACTGTCATGGAAGAAATAAGGCACACGAGTGAATCTGTCTAGATCAGGCCATCCTCAAACTGAGCAACTGTGCAAGGAGAAGACTAGTGAGAGATGCCACTAAGACACCTATGACTACTCTGAAGGAGTTACAAGCTCCAGCAGCTGAGATGCGAGAGAGACTGCAAACAACACTTGTTGCCCAGGTTCTTCCCCAGTCAAAGCTTTATGGGAGAAGGGCAAAGAGAAAGCCACCGTTGAAGAAAACTCATATTAAATCTGGACTAGAGCGCAGCAGAAGGCATATGGGAGACTCCATGGTCAAGTAGAAGAAAGTTCTTTGGTCTGATGAGACCAAAATTGTGCTTTTTGGCCATCAGAAAAGATGCCAAACATTGACATCACCACAAACACACCATGCATCGTGGTTTCAGCATCATGCTATGGGGATGCTTCTCAGCGGCTGGCCCTGGAAGACTTATAGAGGTAGAGGGTAAAATGAATACAGCAAAATGTAGGAATATCCTGGAGGACAATCTTACTCAGTCTGTGAGAGAACTATGGCTTAGGAGAAGATTTATTTTACAGCATACAATGAAAGCTACACAGAGATGGTTTAACGACAACAAAGTGAATGTTCTTGAGTGGCTGAGTCAAAGCTTAGACCTCAATCCAAAAAGAGAATTTTTGACTGGACTTTAAAGTAGCTGTTGGACTTTAAAGAAATTTCTGGACATTTTGTGTTGATTTTGGAACCGAATATGTCCTGGAAATCTGTACTTTTTATTGAAATTTTCTCCATGTTTGGCCTCAACAAGTCCTTGTATTCCATCATCTCTCTCCCAATGACTGACACCAACTCTGACTGACTGACGACCCCAACAACTTGCTGACACACACACTAAACATCTTTCTAAAACCAACCCAGTGCAGTATTTTCCTGTAGAAACAGGACCTTTGGGAGATATGTGGACATCATTTGTGGTCAAATGTAATTCCTGTTCAAAGACAAAGCTGAGCTTTTAAACTCATCAGGTCCTACTGATCTCAATTAAGTGGGAGAAGGGTTAGAAAATGCACACCAAACAAAAGCTTGGGTCTCAAGAGAAGAAAACAACAACAATAAAACACAGCAGTGTTGTGGTGACAGTTAAGATCCCCTCTGGAACTCAAAAAGAAAGATAACCATCAGCCAACGTTGTCAACAAAATACCTTTTGAGGTTACATAACGGTGCATATGTGTTATTCAATATATCTTGTGATTTCACAAATGTCATCTCCACTCTCAGTCCTGGATGATGAAACTCAAAAAGGATATAGGTTACAACTTGTACCTTAAGCTGCTAAAAGTAAACTGTTTGCTCAATCAAAGTGACACAAAGTACACATCCTTCACAGTTATGTAAAACTGCTGCTGGTCAGAGGGAGTTGAAATGTTCATGACTCGGTGTCTTGGAGTTTGTCGACTTAAAGTGCTCCCTACAAAGCTGTGGTGGATGTTACCTAAGAGTCCTTTGTGGTGACGCAGTACATGAACCCGGATGCTAAAGCTGTACTAACAACCAGTTTAAGGAGCATCACCCAGGAAGTTCCTGCTGGGATTAAAAAGATTGCGGTTTGTTAGTTTACTGGATGTTCCTGTTTCTTCCAGACCTCCAGAGAAGAAGGGTTATCCCTCTAGACTGCCTTTAAAAAAACTATGGCAGAAGCATGTGTGCATGCTTACATAAAATTTCAGCTATCTGCACCCTTAAGGCAATGCTCTCATTTGTTTAATTCCACTGTATTTCTAATTTACTTAAATGAATATAAAGTTACCAAGCAGGACACTGTGAGAATAATCACAGAGGATTTTAAAACTCAGATGGATTTTCCATTAAACCTGGACATGAATCAACATTTCCCTGATCTCTATATGTAACTCACTGGCACACCGTGCAGCGAGAGTGCTGAGTCATTGTGCTGGTTCTTGTGTTTCACTGTAGAGTAGACCGCCTTAATTGAGAACATACCGGACCTTGGAATTTTCCACAGAACTCTGTTTCCCGACTGTGGAAATTGTTGGATTTGTTTCGCTATGCATCAGGTTGCATAACTTGTTCCCTGCAGGACATAAACCCATACTGTACCTCTTTAAATGCACACTTTATAAAGTTATATAAGAGTGCTCTCCTCCTCTGCTGCCTGTTGCTGTAACTTCTTTTTATTTAGTATTTTTTGAGTCATTACACCTATTTAATTTTGTTTATGTCTTGTAACTAAACACAATTCCAGGTTAAGTGGAAAAAACCCCCAAACACTTCACACTTGAGTAAGTATTACAATTTAAACCTCAGTATGATACCAATGAAAATCAACTTGTATGCATGCCTTATGACATAGATTTAGTAGAGCTGCTACAATTGTGAAAGTTAGGGCTGAAACAATAATGACATTTTCTAGAGCTGTTATGATTCATTGAGTTAATCATGATTAATTAAGATCCACAATCAGTGAACTAATTGTTTTAAACTATATAACTATATAGTTATATAACTGTATAACTATGTTTATACTTTCTTGTCCTCCCCAACGCACTGTGGCTAAGGCGCGTCAACGTCTTCCTGAAGTTGCATTGATATAAGTTAAGTCCACCACTACGCCTAAATTTATCATTTTATTTTAAAAAATGTACAGGGCTCAGTAGACAAGTCAAAAGTCATCTGAACCTTTCTAATGTTCTCATGTCATTTTCAATCCATTAAAAGTTCCTTTTTCCATGGTAAAGTTCATGTTAAAAATTTTGATCTGCCCATAAAAACAGTCAGTTACGCTTATTTTAAAACAGTAGAATCAAAAATGACAAAAAACATTTTAAAATGCAAGATAATGGAATTTTAATGTGCAATAAAATGGATGTGATCAATCGCGATCAACTAGAGAAATTCTGAGATTACTCACGATTAATCTCTAATCTCTATGTCATCACTTCTTTTGAAGTAACATTTCCAATGTGCCAACATTTTCTCTTGTTTTACCATGAAAAGAGCTAACCTGAACAAACCTTCCACAGACGGCGTTTGGGAAAGGGCAGAGCCTTTGAAAAAAACACTCGGAGGGTGATTGGATGAATGTTCTGTCTGTCACATCTCTAATGGCCAGTCAGAGCAACAAAACACGTGCGCCCATAGACTGTAGACAGAATGGGTGTGCCACTACCGACAAGTAAAGTCCATAGAGAGCTGCATAACATGAACCATGGTGACTGTAGACATGTCAGTACACGACTTTTGTCGTTTTTAAAAAAACAACTCAATGCTGTTCTTTGTTCTTCTTTTAACAAAGAAATGTCGTCAAGATCTGATAAAACTTAAAGCTTTAGCAGCATTCACGCTAATGTCCTCCACCATAATTGCACTGGCCTCTTCTTGCTGCTTGCTTATGTCATGACTCCAGATAATACTGCCCCTCGACCCTGATTGGTCCTGTCACTTTCTAACACGCCCAAATGGTTCAGACGGGAGCTTTGCAAGATGGATTTGCCAGTGAGAAACATGGAAACGGAAATCCATCTGCTTTGCAAGGTTAGAAAACAGCAGTGTTTCCCAATAATTACCTTGACCTCTGACGGCCGCACTGGCAGTGGCCAGCGCTGAAAATAGACCTGTGATCCCCAGCAAAGCACAGCGGAATGGCGATTCCGGGACGCGCTGGTGCCGGACTGGAGCGCGGGCAGTGGAACTGCTCCGATTGACTAGAGAGGGAGCGATTTGCTCGGCAGTACAATTCACTGGCGCAGGTCACATGGACACTCGAAGAACTGCAGCTTTTTTGTAAATTGACTTCGTTATTTAACAACTGAGGTTACCATATGGCAGCTACCAGTAGATATGTCTTTAATGGCCCTGAATACTTGATTGGCTTGTCCTTTTTATACTAAAGAGGATGTTAACAACAGTGACACCGTCAGAGACTTGTGTCACTTTATATAGAATGAAGAAGTGATACTAAAGCACTGCAGTAAACAATGCTACAAGAGCATTTTAGGAGATAAATGCCGTCAGTCTTCTGAGAAGTGATTGTTGTTGCCTCATGAGAACAGAACAGTAAGAGGGCTTTAGTGCTGAGGAAATTGTTACCTAACACAGGATCTTTAAACAGATGATC
This sequence comes from Cheilinus undulatus, assembly GCF_018320785.1. Classification (NCBI taxonomy): domain Eukaryota; kingdom Metazoa; phylum Chordata; class Actinopteri; order Labriformes; family Labridae; genus Cheilinus; species Cheilinus undulatus. Next base: position 37,092,231 of record NC_054871.1, read on the forward strand.
AGCTTTAACAGGCTGTCTCCCTTTGCAGAGTGCCAGTCTGTTACTTCCCTTCTGTTTTGTCTGAAATGATAACAGCTGTGGATGGGTGACTTGAGCTTATTTAGGCTCTAAAATGCATAATCAGAGCAATCTTTCTTAATTTAGCCCGTAAGGAGCCTTAAAACCTCTTATTCTGTTAGAGCCACATTGAAGCTGCCACGCCATTCCCTCTATGCCCTCAGTTATAAAACAGCAGTCAGACTGGTTTTGCCTAAAGCTTATATTACACCTGTAGTTCTTCAGTTTGCATTGATTCACCGTTTGCTTCTCTGCTTGGCAACACCCTAATATCACCAGATCTTCGTGGTAGTATATAAAGGAATGGCTAAACTTGTTGTGCCTCTGGCAGTTTAGTAAGGCATGTTTGTGACAGTGATGGGATTATGAATAATGAGGAGATGATTTACTGTAATTTGGGGATTACAGTAAAGTGCAAAAACACTTGTATGTTTCATATAGGGGATCATTTTCTTTGTTGCAACAGTTTTAAATTTCTCTCAAAGTTCTTTATCCTAAGCCTGTCCAATTCCAGATTTAGTTGCTGTGTCTTATTGTGAATGTTTAGATTTAAATATTTACATAATAACAGTGTAACTTGAGGTATTAAAGGGTTATTTTGTTAGTAAACTGTTAACAGTCTCAACTGCTTTTTGCCATAATGCTCAGCTAACTGTCTCTTGGCTATATTTTCTAATTTAAAGCTACCATATGTTGATTTTTTTGCGCTGAAATGTCTAAACAATGTCAGTTGTTTCAATCAGACCTGTTGTCACAGGTGTATAAAATCCAGCACACAGCCATGCAGTCTAATTTGCAAACATTTGTGATACAAAATGGGTTGTTCTGAAGAGTTCAGTGACTTCAAGCGTGGTTCTGTGAAGGATGCTACCTTTGCAAGAAGATGGTAGGCAAAACTTCACAGATATTCCATGGTGAACTGTAAGTGATATTATTGGAAAGCGGAAGCGTATAGGAACAACAGCAACTTAGCCACAAAGCAGAAGACCACATAAAATCACAGAGCAAGGTCAGAGACTGCTTAAGTCAAAACAGACAGACTTTTCTCTCCTTACCCTGCCTTCATTTCATCCATTTTTCATCTGTTCTCTCAAAGCTTAGGGATGAGGACCAAATGTTGTAATACCACCACCAATTGTGGGGGCAGTGTTGAACAATGTAGCCAACAGTGCAACCCAGAGTAGCAAAAAACAACAAAGAAGAATCATTTATAAAAAAAAAAAGGCAAAACTTAATCAAGTTTTCTGAGGAAATATTATCAAGTATTAAGTGAGTTGTTGGAAAATTCAAACATACAGTATCAATGATATTTGCTTCACCTGGAGAAAAGGACAGACAACTGTAAGAGTACTGCTGAGCAAAGGACAGACTACCCTCTTCAGTCTATGGACAGATGGAGCAGCATCAGAAGTAGTTATGTGAGACACAGCGACCTCTAGTGGACTAGGATTTCAATGTCCACTCTGACATAAAAGACGCACATCAGTATAAGGGCAATTACGGCTGTAAAGAACACAATGCACTGATCTGTTTTCATACATAAGTAGAGCATAAATGAGTCTTTAGGTGCATAGTGCTTAAAAGTTGCCAACTCTTGCATAAACAGTGTGGTCGGAGCTTCATGGAATGGGTTTCCATGGCTGAGTAGCTGCATGCAAGCCTCACATCACCAAGTCCAAAGTCAAGTGTCGGAAAGAGAAGTGTAAAGCACATACTGGACTGTGGAGTAGTGGAAATGTGCTCTGGTGACGAATCTTGCTTCTCTGTTTTGCAGTCAGATGGGTGAGTCTGGGTTTGGCAGATGCCAGAAGAACATTACCTGACATTACTGACTGTATTGTGCCAACTGTGAAGTTCAACTGGAGGAGGGATAATGGTATGGGGCTGTTTTTCAGGGTTTGGACGAGATCCCTTATCTCCAGTGAAGAATAATCTCAATTGCTTCAGCATACCAAGACATTTTGGACAATGCTTTACTTCCAATTCTGTGACAATAGTTTGGGGAAGGCCCTTTTCTATTCAATTATGACTGTTTCCCAGTGCACAAAGCAAGAACTACAAAGATGGTTTAATGAGTTTAGTGTTGAAGAACTTGACTGACCTGAACCCTGACCTCAACCCCATCCAGCACCTTTGTGAGCCAGGCCTCCTGGTCCAACATCAGTGCCTGACCTCATAAATGCTCTACAGAATGAATGGGCACAAATTCCCACAGAAACACTCCAAAATGTCCATATGAAATCACATTTATTTGAATACAATGTCATTACAGGCCCTGTTGATGTAATGGTCAAGCAACAGAATACTTTCACTTTAACACTAACACACGCAGAATAACAATCAGATGGTAGTTCAAGTTTTGTTTTCTTTTTAAACTCTTGTGAGATGTCTGAATCTGTTGGCCCTCTCTTTCTTTGTCTGTAATTTCAAGCCCCTTTGCCTCTGGGTTGGTCATCTCTGATCAGATAAAACTTGCAAAGTTTGCAAAATCACAGGAAGAGTGTAGTCATCCTTCCTTTAGGTCAGCCAGTGCTTAAAAGTAAACAGGAACATCCTACATCGTCTTAGTTTGGATGAGCACGATGTTCAGACAAGTTTAATGAGTTTCAGAGCATGATACATTAACATGGTTTAGACTTTGATAGTTCCTGGGGTAATGAGTTCTCAAACAGGACACCTGTTTGGCTTCATAGCTAGGCAATAATGAGCACAAACGTCAGGATGCAAGAAACTAAAGTAGAAGAAACACACTTTTATGGAAAAGAATAGAATAATTGTGAAGAGTCAAAAGTGGAGGAAAAGTGGCAAGAATGTATTAAAATATTTTCTAAAAATGGGCAGAATGGGTAAAAGTGATAACAAAGGGTAGAAAGTGGCAAAAATGGGTTAAGTAGCCAAAATGGGCAAAAGGTGTTAAAAACAAGTTGCAGAAATTGGCAAAACGTGGCAAAAACGGGGTAAGGTAGCAAAAGGAAGTGGCAAAGAGTTGCAAAAAAAGTGGCATCAATGGGCAAATATTGGTACAAAGTGACAGAAATGGGCAAAAGTGGCCAACATTGACAAAAAAATGGGCAAAAGATAGCAAAATGGGTGAAAAGCAGCAAAAATGGAAAAGACAGCTTAAGCTTAAGAAGCACAGTTTGTATGTAAATACATAAAAAAGGCTTAAAATTGTGGTGGTGCCAAAAGTTTGGTGACAACTGGGCAAAAATTGAGGACTACGATAATTTTTTGGACTTTTTGCCTTTGTTGGATAGGACAGCTAAAGAAAGACAGGACTCATGGGATGGGGGGGGGGGCATGCACCAAATGTGCCAGGACCGGGAAACGATCTCGCGGCCAGTGCATTGAGGACTTTAGCCTCAGCACATCAGCGAAATCAAACTTATTTTTCTTAAAGTTACTAAGAAGTCCCATTGTAGAGCCCGTGACAGTCCCATTTACCAGAACCGCTGATTGGGGTGTTTTTATGGTTTCTAACCAACATGAGGCCCAAAGGCTCTTTTTTGCTTTGCTCACCCTGAGCTTACTGCGGTGACCTTTGTAAAATTCCACTATCTTTGTTGCTGGAGGATGGGGGTGGTGTGACTTTCGCGGTTTCTGGAGGTCTCAGAATGGGGGGCTTGTAAACTGCACGATGGGATTTGAGAGGGGGGGAGGAGAAAAATGCAGAGGACCAGTGAACAAAACAATGCAGAGAAACAGTCCTAGTAAACAGACTGCTTAAACATATCAGTCCTCAATGTTTGCAATGATTGATTGGTGTTGTTTCTTAAAATTCTGACAAGAAGTCAGGGGTTTGGTGTTGATTACATTGTTATGTAGGGCAAAGACTTGATTGCATTATTTCTAGAATAGTTAAAACCAAACAGAGAATCTAGGGCAAATACTTGCGGACAATGCAGCATTTTTACACATCTTTCCAAAAAAAGAAAAAACTCTCAAGTAACAAGCACGTGCATGTGAGAAAAAAAAAAGCAGAACTATTTCTCCTTGTTTTGCTTGGCAACATGACAATACAGAGTTCAACAAAACAGGATAAGAGAGAGAGAGAAAAAAGACTTTCAGTGGAGAAGTGTCTGGTTTACTGGTGAACATAAGTCTGGCATGAAAAATAGGTGAGGCCTGACTCTTGTATAACTTCTCACGTGTGCGGTGACTGACCTCAAGCGCAGGAAAAGACAAACAGAGGATAACACTGACAACACACAACTCTAGTGGATGACGAAGCACCAATTCCTTTTTGTCTGTCAGCTCTGGACTGAAAACGTGATATGACTTTGGATCATTTCCTCTTCACATTAACCTTAAAAGCCTTCCTACTAACACGCCGCCCAATTTTTTTCACCAGAAGCTCTTTTCTCTAACTGGACAGAACAGCTTTTGTGCCTAGACTGGACAAAGTCTGTTGCGGACATTGTCCATGCTTGGTTGGATTTATGCAGTGAAACCTTGATAAAGCTAAGGGGAACGCCATGGGTTGAGGTCTATATTTATGCCTTCCTGGGTGCACATGGCAGTCCAGACTTAGCCTAGCCAGATGGAGGGGAAAAAAATTGGACCTCCAAATTTGGGACCACTCACATGTCTGACAAAGTCAACCACCTACAAAAACGTGAGATCGATCAAAGCACCTTTTGTTCATTGATCCTAAACGGGAACCTGTGGTGTTCTAGCAGCAAGAGCAATCAAATAAATAATATTTAACTTTTCCACCTTAAAATAGTAGTTTTCATGTGGATCTGACTGTGTAATAACTTTTAACAGAGACAAGAGAGTTCCACCAGATGGTCCAGTTTGATTTAGTATGGTTTGGTATGGTTCAGTATGGTAAACCACAAAATAGTTTGCAACTCAACAGACACCTGTACCCTCACTTGTGGACTGTATGGGTATGCATGTGATGTCACAGGCAGCGCGAGTCTCTGCAGTTCTAGCCGCTGCACGTGACAGAAAGGAGGAACTGGTGACAGGAATAATGAGGGAGTATGCTGAAAACAGCTTTTATCAGCTGAAAATTGTGTGTTTTTTATCACAACATCTTACTATGTTAACTGTGGTCAGATCAGATCCTCAGCGGAGTATGTTTGGAGCTGTAATGGCATATTAATAAAGACACAAGATGAAGCTTTGCTGTCATGGTATCAACCATAAGCATTTAGTCAGTGATGAATATAAGCTAAACTCCACTCCAGTCTCCTTCTGCTTACCTTAAAGAAAAATCAAGACCCCAGCACATCAACCATGCTGTAAAATAATACCTAAGGTGGCAGGCATCTAATGACAGCGGATTATGTTTTATAGCTGTATAACTAGTCCTGTGATGTTTGATTAACACGGCTGATTTATTGCGGAAAGACCAAAAAATTGATCAAGTCCATCAATATCCATCACAGTATAAATAAAGTAGCCTTTGTATAGTGACGTGATTTCTCTTCGGTTAAATACTGATATCCGTAAACGCTTCATAAAGTAAACATAGCCAATGCTATAACAGTTTGTACAATGTAATGTAGAAGTTGAGAATTGTTCCGTGTGAATTTGTCATGTTGATACATTGAAAAATGTTTAACTGGTTGTGGCAGGAAAGCCTCAAAAAGTCTGTTTGGGTTGACAGCAATTTTGCTTGCACACCTCAGTGCACAGTGCTCACTTAATATGTACATTTATATTACATGTGTAAACATGTAATGCCATTTTTTTTATTATTATTGTTTTGTACCCTGTTTGGCAGTAACAAACCTTTTCATGCCGATAAAGCAAATTAAAATTCAATTGAATTTGTGGATTGCAGCCAATCACCCTCTCTGCAGAGATGATGATAGGCTGCAGCCTGTTCCTCTCCCTTGCCATGACTGCAGCGTACCAGACAATAATCAGAGATATGAGGATAGACTCGATGATGGTGATTTGAGAAGCACACCATCATTACCTTCATGAATGTCTTTAGCTGCCTCAAGAAGCACATTCTCTGCTTGGATATTTTTGATGAGGGAGTTGATGTTCAGCTCCGACTTGAGGTCCTGGGTGATGAGGGTTCCCAGGAGGTAGAAAGGGTCCACAGTGGACCTGGGGTCACAGAGCATTATGGGGGCAGGGATGTGTACCTTTCTGTTTTATTGATCAAAATAGTACTGAACTGCACTGTTCTGCTATCTGTGTTATCAGCTGATATTGTTTACACTAGGTTAAAGAGCATTATGACAGCATGGCAGCGATCATAACTTGGAACTTTATTGGAACTTTGTTAGTTTAGACAAAAGCATTTAACCAGGATTACTGGCCTTGACTGATAGGCAATGGACATATGAATGTTTATATGAATGAATGAATGTATCTCATGAACTCCTAGTTTAAAATAGGGATGCATGATGTTATTGGCCTGAGAAGTGAATTATCAGTATCAGCAGATATGAATATGGAAATATTTTATATTTACAATTAACTATAAATATCATGCTATGTTGGCTGTATTGGTTGTATGTACAAAGAAGTTTGTGAAATATTTTTCTTTGGTTTTCTTCATTTCTTTGGCTCTAAATTGTGCCTTAAGGAGTGCATTTTGTTGCTTAGTTCATCCTAAAACTGTAAGGCTTGTTCTGTGGACTGAAGTTTTAGTTTAGAGCCACATGTACGTATTGGCTGATTAATGTAATTGAGTAGTTTTTCTGTGTACTTCTACTTTTTGAGTACATTTTGAAATCAGTAAATTTACTTCTACGGAAGTACGTCTTAACCATAGTAACTGTACTTTTACTTGAGTACCATACTCTTGTACTTTTTCCACCTCTGCTGACTCCACTGTATTTCAAATCTGGAGGATGTGTTGGCAGAGTTTCCCATCATGCCCTTGGGCAGATTGTGTAGATGTTTTTTGTATGTGTTTAGTTGTGTTATTGGGTTATTGCCTGTTGCACAGTGATCCCTGCTGGGGTTATTTAGGTGACTTTGAAAGTGATTGTTGTTGGGTTTTTTAAAGTGAGACACATTTGCACCATGAGTGAAGTTATCAACTGAGCTGGGAGTTCCTGCTTGTGGCAGGAGGTTTTCCCAGAAGATGCATGGTGCATAGTCTTCATCAGTATGCATTTGCCTTGCCCTGAGATGTCTGGTTATTGTTCTTGCCAATAAGGAATGATCATATTTTTCTGTAAAACTCCTCAGTAGTTTCTCAGTTAAGGTAAACTTTAAATTAAATACATTTTACTTGTACTTGGTTGAGTCAGTGGCCTATAGTTTTATCAGGGTTTGGTGGCAAAAGCTGGCACCATAAACTTCACCTACCTCCAAGTCAGGTAGAAGAAAAATGTAATTGCAGTGACTGGGTTTCAATCTGTACAAAAGCATATTTCTTTCACATTATGCAGATTTTAGGTACTCAAATGTCCTGATAAGGACCTGAATTGATCAACAACACTACTTAACACATGTATACATACTCTCAGCTGAAGAGAAAGTGGTCTAGGGGTATTGTCTCTCTCTAACCTTCCTTTACATGTAAATATCTTGAATGGCTATTTCCCCCCTGCGTCTTATCTTTAATCCAGCTTCCTCTTCTCTATAGTTTCCTATAAGTCCTGACCACATGGGTGGTGTTTATTTTCTTGTCTGACTCTGAACAGTGTGTGCTGTGGTGCAGAAAACATTAAAAAGCTTATAGCTTCTATATTCCTCCCGTGACCCGCATTAGGGTGCCTGTTTAGATAATGTTTGCATAGTAACATCACTTGACCTTATTCTTTAGGCTGTAACTTGAGATTGTGCTCTCTCATGTTTCCTATTACTGGGTCAGCTGAAGTGCACGTGTAGCGCAGACACCCTAACTAAATATGACACACAAATTAGAACACACAAGGAATCTCCCTGTCCAAACATTGCTGAGTTTTTTTGTGCTGAATCTGGATGCAACCAGATCTGAGGCTTGTTCCCATTAAACAGTTAGGGGAGGTGCTTCATTAATGCAATACTACTCATTTGACCTACATTATTATAGATTTTTAAGGGTTGGATTTGATAGAAAAAGTCAGAAGTGTTTGATTTAAATCCTGGTGACATTTTTAACCATTTGTGGTGTTTCGATCTCTCTGCGTGCTCTTTCATTCTGGGTCTTTCACCTCCATGTTGCACTGTGCACTTCTGCTTTCATAGCTGCTCAAGTTTCTGACCCTCAGGTCAGCCAAGCCACAACAGTTTTCATGTCCTGAAGCCATCTCGGGGGGGGGGGGTATTAGGAAGGAAGGGGAAGGGTGGCAAAGAAAAGCTCGTTTGTCACAAGTGATAGCTGAGGGTAAAGGACCTCTGAAGCAGACGTGACAGCACTCGTGATGAGATTAGGGCTAACCTGCCGAGGATGGTGCTTCATTTACTGTTCCAACTCATGGTTCTCGATTAGACCTCTTCAAATTGAATTGCAGCTCAGCTGTCTTTATTTTCAATGAATAGTCTGTATTGTGGGATGGAAAAGGATGACACGAGATTATGAAACACGCCTACTAGACTACACTGGCTTCTTTTACATAGCATCGGGTTGTGATCAACACCGTGTGTAGTATACATATACTTGCCCTGACTGCTGTTATGTAATATAGCCTGGTATCCAGCCCCACCCCCGCCTCGTCCACACACCAGATTGCTTGGGTTAAGGCTGTCATGGAAACAAGGCTTTAGGCGTAATGCTACACCTCCTCTTTGTCAACTCTCAACCAAGGTTATCTTATTGAAAATATCATGTTAATCCTCATTTTTTTTGCCAAGTAGCACATTCACACGCTTCTACTGTACCTACTGTATACAGTGGGCTCACATTACATAGTCTAAGATAAGGAGGGGCTCAGCCTTCTAAAACAATGGAAACATTTTACAGTAAACATGCTGCATGACACTAGCAAGTTGAAGAATAGCCATTCAAGGGATTTCCTCCTCTTCAGGCGTGACTTCCATATGTGTTGATAGCCCAGATAAAGAGAGTTTATTGTCTCATGAGATACTCCCTTAATGTGTTTTTATTTTATGTCACTACTATGGTAAAAAAAGAGCAATGATTGTATCTGTGTTTTTGTGAGTGTCATGACATTTTTTGAGCTTGGCTTGCAGACATGATTCAAGGAAGCCAGTGTAACATGATTCAGACATGTTCATTTGGCAGTAAACTCTGAGCCAAGTCATATTTTGTGTGTTCCCAGACTTCATCCCAGCAGGCAAATGTCCTGGCATACAGCACATCAGAGAGTATTCAGACCTCCATCACTTAAAAAAAAATCTTATGTTAAAGCCTGTAGGAAAAAAATCATTTTTATCAGAGCACTGATAGGGCCAGCAAGGACCCTGACCTAGGATGGTGAGGACCCTATCTGTTTGAGTTATTTTTCTGCCAGAGGAGTTGCTAACTTGGGGGCTTTAACTCAAAAACTCACCAGACTTTACAGAAATTTGCCCCCTCTGTGGAAATGTTTGTATTTTGGTGGCTGTGAAAGTCCAGTAGCTGGGACCCCACAGTGGCCCCAAATTTGAGATAGGGAACTGGGTAAGAGATATGTGCATGAAAATCGTTACACATATGTATCATGATTAGACAAAAAAAGTCTCTTGGGGCCATGCTCTAAAATGTACAGGAAGTGCAATACAAACAGCTAAGTGTCAAATGTTGGCATTTTTGGGCAATTCAGAAGTTTCTTATTTTAATGAACTAGTCAAAGGGATTTCATCTGATTGACTCCAAAATGCTTTTTTTCTCATAGTAGACAACCTGGAGATCTAAAGTTGTGTGAACTGTGAGTTTTCACCATAGGGAGGGGTCATGACCAGAGCCCAAACTTAAATTACTTTTTGTCGTTTTGCAGTGAAAATACACCAATAATGCCATATAACTTTTCAACACTTTGGTCAATCATTACCAGACTTCATAGGGATGATCACACATTGATACTGAATGCATGCAAGCGTACAAATCCTTACTTTGTCACAGGGCCACCTTGTGCCAGTTGAACATTTCCGCCCCTGATTTTTTGAGTATTCCCTTCAAATATTCAGCCCCCTCACACCAGCTGACAATGCATATCAGAGCAAAAACCAAGCCATGAGGTCAAAGGAACTGCCTGCAGAGCTCAGAGACAGGGCTGTTGCAAGGCACAGATCTGGGGAAGGCTACAAAAAAAGTTCTGAAGGTTCCCAAGAGCACAATGGCCTCCATTATTCTCAAATGGAAGAAGTTTGGCACAACCACGACTCTTCTACAAGCTGGACGCCTGGCCAAACTGAGAAATCAGGGAGAAGGGTCTTCGTAAGAGAGGTGACTGAGACAGAGGCTGTTGATTCATCCATCAATCCATCCATCATCTATCATTAGATCCAGCAGTTTGGTATTCAAGTTGCCAGTACTTTATAGATTTGACACCACTGATAATTAGATACTTGCCCCTTTTGATGCTATCTTATTTGCTAATGGCTGATATTTGTCAACATCCTTATAGACTATACGTATTATCAAAGTATGATTCTTTCTGATGGCACAAACTCCACATCAGTAATCTTTACTAGAAAATCCAGGCATGTCCCAATTTGACCCAGATAAATGTAAAACGAAAGTGTATTAACTACACCTCACGTTTAAATACTGTGTGACACAGGAAGAGCCTTAGTTCAAATCTGCCCTTAGACAACAAACACACCCACATACTCTTTCAAGCAACCTCAGTATCGTGACACACCAGATGTTCCAGGTGTTTGACCTTGTTACCTTCATCATAGGTGTGTTTAACATTTAGTGTAATAGACCATAGAACTGTTCGCTGTTTGTCACGGTACATTTTTGTACAGACCACTGAGTAAAGTAGGGCACAGAGCTCCAACTGGTTAAAAACAAGCTTACCATGGTTTCACTTTAAGTGCATTTTTTTGCACAAAGGTCCACTCTTTCTTTTGTTACATGTCTTGATTTTTTCACTTTAAGCTAGTTTGGGACTTCAACATCATTCTGCCACCATTACCCCTTTGTACTTCAACAGTAAATCTGCACTTGTCTAGCTGGAAAATAAATCTTCTCTTAAGCTATAGTTCTCTTGTACCCTGAATAAGAAGATTTTTATATAGTTTGCTGCATTGATTTTACCCTCTGCCTTTAACAAGTCTTCCGGGGCTGGTTGCTGAGAAGCACCCCCACAGCATGATGCTGCCACCACCATGCTTCACAGCAGTGATGGTGTGTTTGTGGTGATGTGCAGTGTTTAAAGTTTCCCACAGGCCTTTTGGAGAACTCTAGTCCAAATTTGATGTGAGTTCTCTTCAACAGTGACTTTCTCTCTGCCCCTCTCCCATAAAGTTTTGAATGGTGAAGAACCCAGGTAGTTGCTGTATGCAGTCTCTCTCATCTCAGCTGCTGAAGCTTGTAACTCCGTCAGAGTAGTCATACGTAGGTGTCTTGGTGGCCTCTCTCTCTAGTCGCCTTCTTGTATGAACACTCAGTTTGTGAGGAATTATTTTCTTATCCATCCTGTGACTTAAAATTTTCAATAACCTTTTCTCTGAGTTGCTTGGAGTGTTCTTCTGTCTTCATGGTGTAATAGTAGTCAGGAATACTGATAAACCAGTGTCTGGACCTTCTAGACAAAGGTGTTTTTGCACTATCATCACTTGAGACACATTCACTGCACTCAGGTGATCATTTCAAAACTTGTAAGACTACCAGCAGCAGTTGAAGTAGGTCAGTCACTGCAAAGGGGGTAAATATTTATGCAATCACTTATTTCACATTACATATTTTATTTAACTGACATTTCTTTGTAGCAATCTGTTTCACTTTGACATCACAAAGTTTATTTGGGTCATTTTTTTTGTCAAAAAAAAAAAAAAAAAAAAGCCAAATCATACCCAGATAGCAAAAGACATTAATTCAATGTTGGATTTTGGTCAGATTGGTTATTTTTGGTTGAGGTTGAAAAATCTTGTTGTTTCAATGTTTAGTTACAGTTACCATTTCAACATTTGAAAAACTGATGTTGGATCAGTGTAGTATACATGATGATTTTTCAATGTTGAAATGCCCTACATTGAATTGACATCGTTTCAATGGTGCTGATGGGGGGGGGTATATTTGGGGGCGGACAAGACCAAGACCACTCTCCAGTACTACAACATGACAGGTACAGTAAAGTTCCATCGGGTTATTCAAAGTAAAAGTCCAATCAGTTTGTTTTTTTGGTGAGACGACTCACATTTTCATACACTTTTAATCCGAAGTGTTTCTGAGATAGCTCTTTGGTTGTTGCAGGAACATAGACCGTCTTTGCTCAAATTAATAAATGATTTAAAAAACATAAGTTTGTAAGAGATATTAACTCATAAGCTGTCTTCATTTCCATCTACATCTTCTTCTCTGCCCCAAAAATGCTGTTGTATATTTCCACCAGGTGCCTGTTGGAAAATAACCTCAAAAGACATCACATTCTACTCTTGTAGTTAGTGACCCCCAGTCTTTGCAAAATCTTAGCCTGAGACTAAAAACTCAACAACTTGCTGACAACCCAGATAGCAAAAAGTGATTGAATCAACATTGTGATGATCAACATGGAAAGAATGTAGAATTGCATCAACACTGATTCAACTACATATATGCATTGCATTATACATTAAAACAATGTTATTACTAAGTAAAGTAAAGTTGTACTTTATTCATCCCTGAAGGGAAATTCATAGTTTACACTGTTTTTGTTGTTTTTACATATTACACACACACATACAGTGATGGCCTTGTTGCTCATTGCTACATGCTGCCTTGAACTGTTGGAAGGCTCAGTCTGGAAGGAGTTCGGCTGGAAGGGGAGCGGGAGCGGAACTCGACCTGGTAGCTGGAGAGGTTCCATCACGTCTTGGGCACTGTCGAAGTGCCCTTGAGCAAGGCACCAAACGCCCCCAACAGTGTGAACTATGAATTTCCCTTTGGGGATGAATAAAGTACAACTTAGTACAACTTTACTTAGTAACTTAATAACATTGTTTCAATGTATAATGCAATGCATATACAGTTGAAACCAGAAGTTTACATACACTATATAAAAAGGCACATGAACTTTTTTTTCTCACCATCTAACATTAAATCAGATTAAACTTTTCCTGTTTTTGGTCAGTTAGGATTACCAAATTTATTCTATTTGCTAAATGCCAGAATAATGAGAGAGATCATTTTTTAGACAATTTTTTATTATTTTCTTGAGAGTCAGAAGTTTACATACACTAAGATTACTATGCCTTTAAACGATTTTGGAAAGCGCAGATGATGATGTCATGTCTTTGGAAGCCTCTGATAGGTTTATTGACAACATTTGAGTTAATTAGAGGCACACCTGTGGATGTATTTTAAGGCACACCTGAAACACACTGCTTCTTTGTGTAACATCATGGGAAAATCAAAAGAAATCAGCCAAGATATCAGCAAGAGAACTGTGGACTTGCACATGTCTGGTTCATCCTTGGGTGCAATTTCCAGATGCCTAAAGGTGCTATGTTCATCTGTTCAAACAATTATACGCAAGTATAAACACCATTGGAATGTCCAGCCATCATACCGCTCAGGAAGGAGACTGTGTCCCTGAGATGAACGTGTTTTGGTCCGAAAAGTGCATCTCAACCCAAGAACAAAAGCAAAAGACTTTGTGAAGATGCTGGCTGAAGCTGGTAAGAGTGTGTCATTATCAACAGTCAAAGAGTCCTGTACCGACATGGGCTGAAAGGCCACTCTCCCAGGAAGAAGCCATTACTCCAAAAGAAATATAAAAAAGCCAGATTACAGTTTGCAAATGCACACAGGGACAAAGACCTTAATTTTTGGAGACATGTTCTGTGGTCTGACCAAACTAAAATTGAACTTTTTGGCCATAATGACCATCGTTACATTTGGAGAAAAAAGGGGGAAGCTTGCAGGCCTGAGAACACCATCCCAACTGTGAAACATGGGGGTGGCAGCATCATGTTGTGGGGTTGTTTTGCTGCAGGAGGGACTGGTGCACTTCACAAAATAGATGGCATCATGAGGAAAGAACATTATGTGGAAATACTGAAGCAACATCTCAAGACATCAGCCAGGAAGTTAAAGCTTGGGTGCAAATGGGTTTTCCAAATGGACAATGACCCTAAGCATACTGCCAAACTGCTTACAAAGTGGCTTAAGGATAACAAAGTCAATGTTTTGGAGTGGCCATCACAAAGCCCTGATCTCAATCCCATCGAAAATTTATGGGCAGAGCTGAAAAGGCATGTGCGAGCAAGGCAGCCTACAAACTTGGCTCAGTTACACCAGTTCTGCCAGGAGGAATGGGCCAAAATTCCTGCAAACTATTGTGAGAAGCTTGTGGAAGCATATCCAAAACATTTGACCCAAGTCATACAGTTTAAAGGCAATACTACCAAATACTAATGAAATGTATGTAAACTTCTGACTCTCAAGAAAATAGTAAAAAATTGTCTAAAAGATGATCTCTCTCATTATTCTGGCATTTAGCAAATAGAAATAATTGTGGTAATCCTAATTGACCAAAAACAGGAAAAGTTTAATCTGATTTAATGTTAGACGGTGAGAAAAAAAAGTTTATGTGCCTTTTTATATAGTGTATGTAAACTTCTGGTTTCAACTGTATATAGTTAAATCACTGTTGATGCAATTCTACATTCTTTCAATGTTGCTCATGTCATAGTTGAATCAAGGTTGATTCATTGTCAGAACTGATTGGAAATTCAACATTATTTCCATGTTGATCATATTGAGCACTTTCAATGTTTTTTTCAATGTCTGACATCAATGTTGATTGCAATCTTCAGCCTGACAGTATCGCAATGTTGATTCAATCACTTTTTGCTATGTGGGTAATGACCATGATTAATTTATAATATCAATAAAAGAATAAAACATCTAAGAGAGTGAATACTCTTTATAGGCACTGTAACTTGGTAAACTTGTTAAAGGAGCTAATGTGAATGGCAGGATTTACACAATCATAGCAGTTAATATGTATTACAAACACTTCTTGACTACCCTTATTTTAGTGGATCAGGGATAGAAAGACCCCCTTTATGAAGATGAGGCGTAGCAGGGGCCTTCATATCCTTCCTTCCAGTCTTTAACTGGTTATGCGTAGTGACTACTGTGTCTAGCATTTCATTGAGGTCAATGTCCCACTCAAATGGACTTAGAATAGACATGACCATTAAAGAGAGTGAACGTGAGGTGCAACTCTAACTGCAAAGGTTTCTAGGTCACACCGTCACCTCCCTCACACCAGTTCATGGCCCTTTGACTAAAATAGACTCCTAAACGTGACTCCTCATGCAAAAAGTAGGTTAAATGTCTGCATGATGGTAACACATCAAAAACAAACTTATTCAAGTGCTAGCTGCTTCATTTTCTTATTTTTTGTCATTATTGATTCATTCAGCATTGTTTTTATAATTGAATGTTTTGCAGATATAGGCATAATTGTTTTAAGACTAAAACAAAAACACAGCCTCACTGGACCAAAGTCAGCATGAGGAAATAATGAGGGGTGGGGGGCACCAGCAGCGACTAGCAGCAGGTGACTGTTGTGTGTTGGTTTATCTCACTGCAAAACAAGTTTCCTCTCAGGGCCAGTGAAGTGAAAGCTAAAGTCTCAGTTCAAGGTCAAAACCAAAGATATTTGACATGACTAGAGTAAAACCTAAAGCACAGCAGCATGAGCAGAGAAACTATACGCTGAAATGCAACTTTAAGTGTAAATATGCAGAAAAAAAGCTGCTCCTTTAGAAATGAGGGGAAAAAAACGAATGTAGGTGTGAACACATATCCTCACCATTTCACTCATTTTTTTCTATTTACTGTTGTAACTTGTTGTCTAACCCAGTTTGTACCAACACATCTGAAATGAGAGGCCTCCATGTTGTGACAATTCAAGCACAGCTACAGGCAGTCACGCAAATGACTCCAAATAAGTAACAAAAAAAGCAAACAAGTGAGTTTAAATTAACATATTTGGCAGCTGTGCTTTCCCTCTTGCCAAACGAACAAGGCACAAACTGTCCCTATGGGTACCAGCATGCATGCCTGTTTATTCTGATAACAACATCAGGTCTTAACAGCCACTTTTGTGGTAATCAAATAAAAAATGCATGGTAGAAGTATAGAGCAGATTTTTAAAAATATGTAATTAAAATCATAAAGATCTTATAATACCAGGAGCATTTTAGGTTCGTCACTGCCACTTTTATTGTCATAAGCTGCAACAAAAGTAAAAACAGAAACAAATAATTTTCTTGACAAGCTACACAATGGAGATTGAAGTTAAAATGTGAGTGTAACCTTGCAAAGCTGATAGACTGGGCAGATTTCATGTCTGTCAACAGGCTAATCCTTGATTTCGTCACATCTTGCAATCTTAAACAACTAAATAACTGATCAATATTTTCAGAGAAATTTTTTTAAGATTAATCCCAGGGATTTTCATGATCTCATGGCATGGGTTTAAAGTACCAATACCAAGAAAAGCAAACTTTTTTTTAGCAGATATGGTGTCCATTATAGGACATGCTCAGAATCTGAGATTTTAGATGAAAAGACTTAGGTCTCAAGGAAACCTGTAATGTGTCAGATTTTTGACGAAAAGGTCTCAGGGAAAAAAAGGCGCCAGTCTCAAATGAAAAGGTCTCAGACAAATAGGTCTCAGTAAAAAGGCCTTAAACTTATGGTGAAAATGTGTCAGGAAAAAAGGTGTCAGACACAGATGAAAAGGTCTCAGAAAAATGAGGATAGACTAAGATGAGAAGGTGTCAGGAACACTTTTTAATCGGTGTCTGACATCTTTTTTTCCTGGCACCTTTTTAGATTGAAGTCCGACGCCTTGTCCTGACACCTTCATCTGAAGTCTGATGCCATTTTTTCCTGATACCCTTTTTCTGAGCTTGATTCCTTTTTTTCTGACACCTTTTCATCTGAGACTGTTCCCTTTTTCCTTAGACCTGTTCTCTAGTGTTCAATACCATTATTCCCCAGCACCTTTTTGTATGAGTCTAGACCTTTTGAAATTATTCTTTTTTGTGACATAATTTTTTTTTCCCAAAATCGTTTCATCTGAGTCAAAAGCCTTTTTTCCTTGACTTTCTTTGTCTGAAGTCTGACACATTCTTTCCTGAGACCTTTTCATTTGATTCTGATGCCTGTTTTTCCTGACACCTTCATCCGAGTCTGATGTCTTTTTTCTGGACACTTTTTTGTTTTAAGTCTGATGCCTTTTTTTCTGAGACCTGTTTGTCTGAAGCCCACTGCCTTTTTCTTTACACCTTTTCATTTGAGTCTGATGCCTTTTTTTCCTAATACTTTTTCATCTTAGTCTGACACTGTTTTTCCTGAGACCTGATGCTTTTCTATCTTAGATCTATCTAAGAATTTATCTGAGATCCCTTTTTCCTGAGGCCTTTTACTCTGAAATCTGCCACCTGACTCTGAGATCTGAGGTTGTCCTGGAATGGACTTTGTAAGCAGATCTTTTTCCAAATCAACCTACTATGAAGAAAGCATAATGCAGACTGGTAATGATACACAGGTTGAACCTCTCAAGTCTGCATGTTACACAAGGAAACAGTCCAAGGAAACCCTTAAGACCACATTTTATGCAGTATTTACACAACTAAAGTAATAAATGAATGCAAATGATGGACAGTAATATGGTTTGCTGTAAACTTTACTCTTAAACTAACTACTCAAAATGAACTCCCACTCCTCTCAAGGGGTTTTCTGGACTCTGTACAGATTTAGAAAGAAACCCCTTTTTTCCCTTTTGGCCTACTTTTAGAACTGTTCATAGGTTATCTGGACCCATGTCAAAACAACATACCAGGATGACAGACACACACTGACACTAACACACACACACAAAGTAACACACTCACGCACTTATCTCTGCAATGACCTGTGGCATACTTCAGCAAACCGTGAGCAGTCAGCAAAGTCAGGGCCCTCACGTGCATGCTGTCACTGACTATATGGTAAATGATAAACATGTGGAAACTGGTTTGAAAGTTTGACGACATTTTTTGGTAGTTCAGGCTTTCACTTGGCCTTATTTTAGTTTAAGGAGGAGACTGTAAATGTTTTGTGAATCATTGTGTTCAACATTGCTATACATTTTGGTCTGGATTTAGTCACAGGGAGCATCACTGCAGATGTTAATGTAGTTATAGCCAGGCAAGTGGAGGGAGGGGGGATCTCGCCCTTTGCAGTTTCTCCTCAAATTTTATTTTCATCTTTAAATTAGAGGGCTGCACTGGAATACACTGCAAATCTTGCAGGAGATGGCTTTTACAAGACAAGGATGGAGCAAGGCAAATTTCGTAATTACAAATGAGACGGTAACAATGAAAAAAATGGAATTCCTTTGTTGCAACTAATGCAAAAAAGTTATGATGAACAGGCGACAGTCTGGCACGGAGGGACGAGAGGAGACATGCTCTGTTCTCCCTTATGAAGAAAGCATTCCTTTAAAAAAAAAAAAAAAACACTTCTCCCTGCACAAATTAAACTCTCGAGAAATGAGTCACACTGCTGTTAGAAGCAGTCACCGAGAAATAAAGAGTTTTAATGTTTTTGGTTTTGGTAAATGCTGATAAAAAGTATTTACTTCCTTGGATGTTTTACCCTTTTATTGATTTTAAAAATCAATCATGGTTAATATAGTTTGGCTTTTTTGACAAAAAAATACAAAAAACTCTTTAATGACAAAGTGAAAACAGATTTATTCAAAGTAATGTAAACTGAATAAAAATATGTGATGTAAAATAAGTGAGTGCATAAATATTCACCCCCTTCAAGTCAGTATTTAGTAGATGTATCTTTGGCTACAATCAGCACTGAGTCTGTGCAGATAGTTCTCAATCAAACTTGCACAGTTAAAGATTTAAATCTTTTTAAAAGTTAGTGTAGAATTACTTATCACTGAACAATATTAATATTGCGATTTAGTATGTGATTATTTTTTAACTTACTCATCTTATGTATTCCTCAATAGACAAGCAATAAACACAGTGTTTAAACTGAACAAAAAAGAAAATACGATTTTTTTGCAAATTATTCTATAAAAAATTGACACTTGAGTGTATACATGATGTGTAGGGAAGAACATCTCTGCAAAATTTTGTATTAAACTGTTATTTTGAAAATTGCAGTACGACATATTGCGATTTAAAAAAAAAAATGTCATTGATTGTCTATCCCTAGAATCAGTTTTGTAATACAAGAGGGAGAAACATCTGTTTAAAAAAAAGACTTTGGCTGCATTCAGGCACCCAGTAGTCTATAGTCTATACCTAAGCTTGAGCCCCAAATTCAGTCTGTTGGACCATTGTGAGCGCTCCATACTGCAGTAAAGCATAGTCCACTTCCTTGGCTTTGGCATGGATGGAAAAGGAGGGTACGACTAATGTCACACGTGCACAAGCATGGGTATGCAACATATAATCAACACCACTGTTCCCTTTGATAATCATTCAACTCAAAATAAGCCCCAAACTGAGTAACGCTACCGTCACGTTGCCTGTGTATTTATCCACCGTGCTGTCAGACTGTGCACCTTGTCAGCCACGTGTCATATTACAGTGTGATGACATTTCTGTGCCAAGACCTGGTTACCTGGTTTGACCTGGCAGTGTGAGTGCAAGCTATTGGGGGGGGGGGGCTGGGGAGAGGGGACAGGTGTGCTTCTCCTCAATATGGGGTAACTGGGCGAAAGCATTCTCATCTTTTGGCAGGGGGAGGGGCCCCCAGAGAGTGCAAAACTTATGACTGAGCAAAGACAACAAATAAATCATGTTTACAAAGCGTCTCATTAAATTTGACAGAATTTATTTGCTAGATACTCATTCATGACCCAGTAAAAATGACTGACTGCTTTATAATGAGTCCTTTCATCTGTACGCAGTCATGCAAGGATTTTCACACTCCTGTAATGCAGCTAGGTTGTTGATGAGGATGAGGCTATGGAGCTGCCTTACTCACACCACTAGTCAGCAGAAAGTAGTTACTTTGGTAAAATAAGTCAGATTGTTGCTGTTATCAGCATAACCACACTAAGCCTTTGCTGTTATTTTGTCCCCGTTAGGTATTGTTTTTTCTCCATAGGTCGGCACATGAATGCCCAGTTACTCTGATTAGGCTCAAAATTTCTACCCCTTTCTTCTGTTCCATCTAATTTGTGGTATTATAGTGCATGTCTAGATAAGAAAGAGCAGTCTAGTCTTGGTTCATATGTAAAGTGTCATAACAAAAATGAAGATAAATGTGGAATTAAAACCTGGACTCAGATATAAAAATGTTAGCAATTTATTTAAGTTTTTTTCAGAAGACCATAACAAGTGGAAAACATTAAGATGGCATGCATTCAATATAACATAAAAGTTTACTGGCTTATATATTCACCTTATCTATGCAAAACATGATAAAACCAGCATTGCAACAGAGGCCAAGACTGCAGACAAACATTCAAATGCCTTTGGGATCCTTTGAGTCAGAGTAACAATATTTACAGCAAAAAGCTGCTGCACTTCGACAATTAGCATGACTACAAGTTAAAGACATTAGCATATTTATTTTATACATAAACAATCAGCTTTGGAGACAAAATGTGTTGGCAATAAGGCAGTGATTGTGCCAAAGGTAAAAGTTTCATGCAGGACTGGCTACACAAAGATTTCAGGGATACCTCAGTTGTTATTTCATCCATCAGGTAAAAAAAATAAAAAAAGGTACAGGTCAATCCATAAAGTCTTGAAGGCTAAATACAGTACTGGTCATGACATTTTGCCTGAGAATGTTCATTTGTTGTATTCTGTTGGATGGTCGCCCTCCTCTTTCAGTATGACCGTGCGCACCAGAGCCTCTGTAACAATGTAAGGGTTGCAGTTGGCCGACGGACGCCGGTCCTCAAAGTAGCCCTTCTTATCCTGCCCAACGGCCCGAGGGATGCGGATGCTGGCGCCACGGTTTGCAACGCCAGCAGAGAACTCATCGATGTTTGAGGTTTCGTGATGACCGGTGAGGCGCCTGGCGTTGTCGAGCCCGCCTTTGGGATCATAGGCCTGGATGTGATACCTGTGTCTCTTGGCTAGTCTCTCAATCCCCTCCTCAATCACCCTGCATGGAAAAGAAATAATTAGTAACACATAAATCAAACTACCAAGACAATACTTACTTATCACATCAACATTTCTACTTACTTGAGTCCACCATCTTCTCGCATCTCCTTTGTGCTGAAGTTCGTGTGGCAGCCGGCCCCATTCCAGTTCCCAGGGATTGGTTTGGGGTCAAAGGATGCAATGATGCCAAAATCCTCACAAACTCTGTGGAGGATGAAGCGAGCCACCCACAGATGGTCTCCCATGTCAATACCTTCACAAGGGCCGACTTGGAATTCCCACTGAAACACAAAGAAAGCATCATTAAATGATTTTAAATAATTTAAATATCAAAGAAGTTAAAGTGAGGGTGAGCTACTCAAATAAATAGACACTAGGATGATACCTGAGCTGGCATGACTTCAGCATTGGTACCACAGATCTTAACCCCAGCGTACAGACAGGCCCTGTAATGTGCTTCCACTATGTCTCGCCCATATGCCTTATCTGCACCCACTCCACAGTAATAAGGACCTGAGGAAGCAGGAAAAAAGCACAGCTTAACACTCACTTAGCCTGTACAATATGTAAATGAACAATGGGATCGTCTAGAAAGCAGTCTCACCTTGTGGACCCGGAAAGCCATTGGACGGCCAGCCGAAGGGATGTCCGTCTGTGCCCAGGAGAGTGTACTCCTGCTCCATACCAAACCACGGATGGTTGTCCTCCACCATGCTCATGATCTGTTTGCAGGTGTGGCGCAGGTTGTTGTCTATTGAAACAATGCCAGGAATTAGCAAATTTAACACAGCTTTAAGACAGAAGGTAAATTTAAGTTTCTTCTCATCTGCTTACCGTCTGGCTTGCGGTTGTACTTGAGCACCTCACAGAGCACCAGCTTGTTGGGGTCTTTTCTGAAGGGGTCCCTGAACATGGCTGAGGGGATCAGGTACATGTCGCTGTTGGAGCCCTCTGACTGGTAGGTGCTGGAGCCATCGAAGTTCCACTCAGGAAGATCTAACAAAGAAAAATACTAATTAATAATCTACTTTAAACTCTCCAATCTTTCATTGTCGGTGTTGAACGCATCAATCTTACCCTCCACTGCCTTGGGCTCAAAATCCAAAGTCTTGGTCTTGCAGCGCAGCCCCTCTCCAGATCCATCTATCCAGATGTACATGGCTTGGACCTTGCCTCCCTGAGGGAGTTCCATGTATTGCTGTTTAACAGCTTTGTTCAGTTTTGAACTTGCTGAGGTGGCCATTTTCTTGACCCCAAAACCTGCAGAGGAAGAGGGCAGATGGTGAGCGTCACACAGAGGAGCCTGTATGCACATAAATACCAGAGAGGATGTATAGGGGAGAGCAAATGGCTGACTCGAAATACTTCAGCTTAGAGACATCCACAAGAAGTGCCCACAAAACAAACATCAGTGGTTCAGCCTAAAAGCTGTTTAGATTTCCTGATTTCTCTTAAAAATGCATTTCTGCACTCAAATTTAATAATTCAAGTGTACACATTGATAGTTTTAGACTATTTTACACTCATGTTTTAACGATTCATCTGTTCTCCTCTTTCAAGCAATAAAATCAACCTGTTTTTAAAGTGCTCTATAAATAAACAGCATTGTCGTGACTTAAATTATCTGTTGCTTTGACTAACACGATAAAAATATCTTCCCCGACGAGGAGGGGAGAAAAAACACACCTAACACTTACCAGATAAAGTATATGGTCAAACACAAGTGAACAAATAACCGTCAAAGCCAACCAGGGATAACAAAGACAAAGTTTCAGCAGCACCTTCACAAACAGGAAACGGATTTCGGCTCGTAGAAATTCATGCAACAACGAGAAAAAAGACAGCAAATATATCAAAGTAGAAGGCGCCTTACCTTATGTTAAGTATAAAAAAATATCAAAAGATTAAAAGAGTCTTTAGACGTGTTGTCTGTGTGAACGTTTCTATTGTTTTTCATTCCTGCCTGACTCTCTGCGGCCACCTTGTTTTTATAGCGCTGCTGAGCATCAGCTCGGCCTCTGATTGGTCGAGCAGAAACGTGATCAGCCCGTGATGAGGAGATGTGAAGGCAAGCGGTCACTGTGTTGAAATAACAAAAGGAGGAAACCCGCAGAGGGCTCTTTATCTTTAACTAACACATTATCATCTCTGTGAGACTTAAAAAAAAAAACCCAACAAACAGAAGAAAAAAATTAGGGCAACTGAGACAGCGGATTGAAATGAAGAACATAGAGAGGCAGAGAGGTTGAGACATTCTCACAGGTCGGGGTAAACAAGTGGTGCGCCCCCTCGTGACGATAAACAGACTCTTGTACATTTGTGTGATCCTTGAAGTCCTAAGACTTTGTTTGAACACCCAGACGTCAGCTTTCATTTTGGAACGAGCGGAGCGAGGACTCTATGGAAACTGAAGGAATTATTGTAGGTTTTTATAATCTTATTTATTAAATGAGTTGGATGGGTTACTAATGAGTGCAACTACACAGACTAAATAGTATAGCTGTGCATAGTTCCTGGTATCCAGTTTCATCTACTGTTTTCATCAGTATCTATGCCCCATTGCATCCCAGTGTTGAATTATTCTAACAAGGTTGCTCAGGACCTAGTATTTATTTAAGGTTATTTTATAACACCAGTTCATATAAACCTCAAAAACTAGAGAATGTAAAGTTATTTTTCCCTGTGATTTAATTCAAGAAGTGATATTTCCATATATTCTACATTCATCTCATACAAAGCAATATATTTCAAGACTTTTTTATGTTTAAAATGTTGATGATTATGGCTTACAGCTCATAAAAATCAAAATCCATCATCTCAAAATATTAGAATATCACAAAACACCAATCAGAAAAAGGATTTAATACATCAATGTTGACCTTGTGGAAAATTATGCTCCTCTATGCACTTGTTTTTTGGCCATTGGACAAGATGTTATGTTTAAAGGACACCAAACACTGCACATCACCGCAAACACACTATGCCCACTGTGAAGCACAGTGGTGCCAGCATCATGCTGTGGGGATGCTTCTCAGCAGCTGGCCCTGAAAGGCTTGTAAAGATAGAGGGTAAAATGAGTGCAGTGAAATATAGGGAAATACTAGAGGACAATCTTATTCAGTTTGAGCTTGGGAAAAGATTTGTTTTCCAGCAACACAATGACCCAAAGTATACAACAAAAGCTACACCGACATGGTTTGAAGACAACAAGATGAATGTTCTGGAGTGGCTGAGTCAAAGCCCAGACCTCAATCCAATTTCGGCTGGACTTGAAGAGGGCTGTTCACGCAAAATCTCTGTTTTTCAAAGAAGAATGGAGTAAAATTGCAGTGTCTAGATGTACAAGCCTGATTAAGACCACAACCTCCATGGTAAATATAGTACATGTACAATTAAAGCAATGCAGAAATAAAGCCAAATGTTATGTTTACACACACAAGGTCTTTAAAATGATTCTGATTCATAACAGGAAAACTGTAGCTCTGATACTGGGCTGTTTTCTGGATTTTGTTTCAATCACTTATCGTAGTATCGTAGTAATACTAGTTATTGTAAGGTGCATTGATGAAAATACTAGAGCAAAGCTTGTTTAAAAAGCAGAGTCAGTGTACAGTAACCTTCCACCTCTGTGTTGCATACAACACTGAGCAATGTAAACACAGGAGAACCAAGAAAAAACTTACAAAGAGAGAGAGACACAAAGGTGGATGCTGGCATATAGAACTGTAGGTCAGTAAGTGAATGAAACTAGGCTAAGTAAATGATACACTTTGATCAGCATTTTTAACTCATCTCAATCCAGCTAAACACACAAAACACTGTGAAGCAATGTGTTTCCTTTGCCAGCCCCCTCATTCAAAAAACACCACCACCTGCAGAAACTTTCACCCAGGTTTCACTTTAGCGTCTAACTGTATGACTGGAGAATGTTCGGGTTTAGTCTGCCTTTTTTTTTTTTTTTTTTTATCACACACAAACCATTTATTAGCAGCTGCAGGTTTTATTGTTTAATGTATTTGGCACATTAGCTGTTTGTGTCAGTTTTAACACATCTTCACACAGTTTCAGTCTTTGAGTCGACTTCTCACATTTGGCTTTTGTACAAAACAAAGTTTAAAACGTGATTAGGGAAATTTTGGCAGTGAAAAGCAATAAACAGACAACTGGCTCCTCTGGAACAAGTTTATCTGCCGTGGAGCACAACAACAGGAATGCTGTAAGCCAAAAGAGACAGTCATTATCAGGGAAAAAAAAAAAGGATGAGCTTAAATAGGTCATGTACACAACTGTGAGAGATTTTCAGATTGGCACGTGACTTTTAAGACAAGTGTCGGCTTGTTTTGTTGAAAAGGGACACGGTGATGAATCAATCACTGAAGGAAGTTTGTGTGGGGCCCGCTTACAGGGGAGCCCCAAGTGGTCTGGTGAGATGAAATCTAAGACGTGTGTGGTGTATGGGGGTGGACTGGGTGAGAAAGAAAAGACAAATGCAGGTACAAGCTGGGGTTACTAGGCCAAACGTGCAGAGAAAAGTGATTAGAATTCCCACTGTGACAGCAACTGAATCCTCACTGTGCAGTTTAACCTACATACACTATATTGCCAAAAGTATTCACTCACCTGTCTTGACTGGCATATGAACTTAAGTGACGTCCCATTCTTAATCCATAAGGTTTAGTATGACATCAGTCCACCCTTTGCAGCTATAACAGCTTCAACTCTTCTGGGAAGGCTTTCCACAAGGTTTAGGAGTGTGTTTATGGGAATTTTTGACCATTCTTCCACTTTACACTTGGCACATTGCGGTTAGACAAGTACTGTTCTCCTGGCAACCATCAA
Source organism: Cheilinus undulatus (assembly GCF_018320785.1). Classification (NCBI taxonomy): domain Eukaryota; kingdom Metazoa; phylum Chordata; class Actinopteri; order Labriformes; family Labridae; genus Cheilinus; species Cheilinus undulatus. Next base: position 37,118,271 of record NC_054871.1, read on the forward strand.
ACCCAGACTCGTCCATCAGATTGCCAGATGGAAAAGTGTGATTCATCACTCCAGAGAAGTCATCTCCACTGCTCTAGAGTTCAGTGGCAGCATGCTTTACACCACTACATCCAACGCTTTGCATTGCACTTGGTGATGTATGGCTTGGATGCAGCTGCTCGGCCATGGAAACCCATTCCATGAAGCTTTCTATGCACTGTTCTTGAGCTAATCTGAAGGCCACATGAAGTTTGGAGGTCTGTAGCAATTGACTCTGCAGAAAGTTGGCGACCTCTGCGCACTATGCGCCTCAGCATCTGCTGACCCCGTTCCGTCATTTTACATGGCCTACCACGTCGTGGCTGAGTTGCTGTTGTTCCGAATCGCTTCCACTTTGTTACAAAACTGCTGACAGTTGAATATGGAATATTTGGAACAAGTAAATTTCACAACTGGACTTGCTCCACAGGTGGCATCCTATCACAGTACCAATATAGTGTATAATGTTAATGTAAGTAACAATACATTGGATACTTTACCCCTCTCACTAGAACTAAAGCTCCTGTTGGGAGTTTTTAGCAGGATATGAAACAGGCTGAATTCAACACTGATGTATTTTTCTGTGCTAAAAAAGCAAACAAGACCATCAGCACCAACACCACCACCTGAAACTTCTGCTGCAGGGTAGCTGTCCACGAAAGAATTTTCAAAACAGATATGCACATAGAACATTATCGAAATGTTTTTAAAGAAGGCACTGACATTTTTAATGGGACAGATCCCACAGGTATACCTGCTGATAAGTATGCACACATTTATCTGCTACAGGTTCAGCTGGACACAAGATGCTCTATAGACATGACTGATGGAGTGTCCATAATTCTCCACATCTAAATAATAGGTCTCATTCACCAGTATACCTGAGAATTTTCTTAAATCTGTTCTTAAGAAAATTCTGGGGAGAAATCAAAATGTGATTCATGACACATTCTTAAACTGCTGAATTGTTCTTTCCTGTATTTGTAAGTCGATGAATGCTTGTAGGCTGGAAGCACATCTGTGTGCGGTTGCTCTTGATCCTCTGACTCCAGTCTCAGTCCACTCCTTGTGAAGTTCCCCTAAGCTCTTAAATCAGCTTTGTTTGGAATATGTTTTGATAGAGCCATTGAGAACAGCCTGTCCTTTCAGCAACGACCTTCTGTGGCTTACCCTCCTTGTGGAGGATGACAGTGAATGTCTTCTGGACAACTGTCTAGTTAGCAGTCTTCCTCATGACTGAAGTTGTGTGTACTGTACCACAGTGAGAGAGTGAAGGTTCAGAAAACCTTTGCAAACTGTATGAGCTGTAAGCTTTAATCATCAAGATTTTTTTTAAATCTTGAAATATCACAAGTTTTTTAACATGATCTTCAAAAATGCACCTGTATGGTGCTTTAAAATGATTAATTTATACACTTTTAAAACCTCTGTGTGTGAAGATAGTTTTTGTTAAATAAGTGCCTAATGTTAAAATTCCTAAACATGTGCCACGCTTATATTCAAAATTTACATTTAAAGATCAAACACTGCATGTTTGAATAATGCTTGACCATATTATGGATTAAAAATTCTATTTTAAAGTGACACTCTTAATCTAGCACAATTTGAGAGCTGATTTCTAAAAAAAATCCCTTGAGACCCCACACATATGAGGACATTACATTATGGCTTTTCTACAACATAGTAACAATTTTTTGTGATTAGAATTTTTGATATAATAATTCAGAATGTCTATTTAAGTTTAAGTAATTTGCTTGAAATTTTGTGCTGCAAAATATTCAGACAAACTTTTATCAGTTTGTAAAATTTTATGTTTTTTGAGAACTGTGTTTTCATGGAAATTTGGGTTATATTTTAAATTTTTTTTAAGTTTTTGGGTGAATTTGCTTGTTTTTGTTTTTAATTTTTATAAGAAATTTTTGAAATGTATTTGGATGTTTGGGAGATTTGTTTAAAATTTTTTGGACTATTCATGTGGATGTAGAAAAATTAATTGTAATTTTTGGGAATTTGCTTTGAATCTTTTCTTTTTTTAATTTTGTATTTTAATGGATATTTGTGAAATTAATTTGTAACCTTTTGGGGAATTTGACTGGGCTCTGAAATTTTTTTTCAAGATTTTTCATGGAAATTTGGGGGGGGGGGGGGGGGGGATTTACTTGAAAATATTGTGGAAAAATTAATAAAATGTTTTGGCTTTATGAAAAAGTTTCAATAAAGCATTTGGGGAATAACTGAGGAAACTTTGGGGTACTTTCGATGTTATACTTTAAAATAAATATATGTATATGGTTAAGAATTTTTACTGAAATTTTTTGGCTTTTTTTCTTATATTTAGGAATTTGTGTGGATTGTGGCAGGAAAAAGTCCAAAAAATCCAGAACTTTCAGTGTCAATTTTGTTCATAAGTGGGCTAAACAAGCCACTGTGGTCCATCTGCAGACATCTGAGGACATCATCTCTGGTAAAATACTATTCCTGTTCAAAGAGAAGTCTGAGCTTTTACACTTATCAAGTCCTACTTATCCAAAATAAATGGGAGAAACTAAAAATGCATTCCAACAATTACAAAGAATTTCATCTTAAGAACGGTTGATAATGAGGCCCAGTGAAAAAGTTCAACATAATGTGAATAATTCCTTTAGAGTTGCCTTTTTTACCCTCATGTTTTACACACTTGCTGTTGGTCTTAAACACCCCCACCTCAACACACACAAATACATGAAATAAAGGTTTAACTAAACTAAATCCTTTATCAAAGATCCCAATTAGATTGTTAGAATGTTCCAGTCCTTTCACTGGCTGTATAACCTGAGAAGGATGTCTGTCTAAGGTAATGAAGTTAACCTAGCAGAGCTGCTCATTTTTGGGGTTTTCCTCTTTATTTATGTATTTTAATTCACCCTTTATTTAGATTAGGGAGAGAGAGAGAGAGTGGGGAATGCAAAATAGAAAAGGAGCCACGGGTCAGACTTGAACCCATGCTGCCTTCTGCCCAGGCCAACCTTATACTCAGCCATCGGTGTTCCAGTACATTCACTATGAACAGAGACTATCTATCAGCGCTGGTAGGCCCTGACAAGTGAAGAATGTGAGCACTTTTTCCACCTTTGTTTGGCTGTTTTAAAGACTCTTTGTTGGTGAAATCAGGATGGCCCAAATAGATCATGCATGAAACAGTGAGAGATTTAAAGATGGCCTGGGACATCTGAGGAGTGTTTTCATTTAGCTACCTGCACAACAACATATGGATGAATCAGTCATAAAGATGCTTATGCAGGGCCTGGTGCTCTGGTATTCTGAAATCTGGGACATGATGTGCAGATTGGTGGTTTTCTGTCTGAGAAGGTAAAGATGAGTACAGCCGATGGCTCAAGGCTCAAGGCTGTAATCATTTCAACATATATATTTGCATATATGTTCCCCTTGATAAATGAATCATAATTTAAAACTGCTTTTAGTATTTACTCTGGTTATCTTTGTCTAGTATTAATATTAAAACGTGTTTGATGATCTGAAACATTTAGGTGTGACAGATGTACTATATCTATCCCAGAAACTGAATCCTGGTGGAGAAATGTATAATTTAGGCAGCTTTATAATGAAAGTACAACTGCTCCAATCTTAAACTTTTTATTAAAGTGGGAAAAAATCCTCAGTTGAAATTTCAAGAGCTTCATTTTTGAAATATTTAACCTGGAAATCTATTTCTATCATGAATTCAGACCAAAAAGTTTGCAGCAGTGGTTCTTAACTCAAAAGTGGGTCATGGAGCTGGTTTCAGTGGGTCATGAATGGAGAGAGAAAAATAACTGTGGCATAAAGTCTGTGATATATGGAAGCTCTAAGTGGATCCATGTGTTTTACTTCACAGTTTTGCCATGATAATGAGTAAATCTGGGATGTTTTCTTGAGGTCTGAACTCATTTAACTCATAATCTTGCAAAGCTGTTGTTTTCTGTGTTAATTTCTCAAAATGTGTAGGAAAAATAACAAAAACAACTCCCTATTAAGGAGCATGTAACACCATGAAATGTATGCAGGCATCTCTTTGAAGCTATTCTGTAATGCTGCGTTTTATTCAAGTATGTTTGTTGCTTTTAAGATCCAAACTGTAACATTTTCAATAAACATGTTTGAGTGACTGAAAATGATCAGAAAATTGATTTGTGATTTACCATAAGGAGGTGGGGTTGTGTCCTAAGGCTAGATCAGCTGAGTGAGAGCTTCTGTCAGGAGGTTTAAGTGAAAATTAAACACACTGCTATTGTTATTGGCATGAGGGACCAAAAATGACAAAACTAATCCATCTTTTCAGCGCCACCTCTCCTTTTGTGATCCACCTTTTCTTTTTATTATGATCTTATGAGTTATGAATTTCTTGTGGAGGAGGGATTTACCTTTTTTTAAAGAACAAAGGTAATTACAGAACTGAATAAGCTTATGTGTCCAGTCTGACTCATATGACCTCTCTGTCCAAGTGTACTGACTGGTTGATGGACAAATTACAGTCTGGAGATGCAGTGAGAGAGGGAGACACAGAAAGAGAAAAGCCTCTACTCAAACAACGATGCTGCTTACACCTCATGAGCGCAACCACAATCTATTTACTGCCACTGTCCACCGGCTCTCAAGGCCCAAAACCAGCCCAGCCTGCCAGGAATTCTCCTGGTTCTCCAGATTAGTCACAACAGGCACTGATAGAGGTGTGGCAGTCTGGTTGGAATGGAGGGGTAGGGTAAAGTGCCAGGGGGCAAAAAGCCATTCAAACACTCCAAACTGAGAGTCATGGGAAATCTACCAGCAGGCCTTACATACAACCAGCAAGGTTTGAAAATCATGACAACGATCTAATATGATATAATGTTGTTTCAATGCATTCTGGTCCTTTTAATTACAAACAAGCATTAAAAACACTCATAGTAAAAATGTCTGGTACTGTCAACACGTCTGTTTACATAAATGCAGATGAAGACAACCGATGACATGTCAGGAATTTGTATGGGGGTGACGGCATTTTCAAACAGCTTCTGTGAAATAAAAGATCGTTTATGTTGCATGCAAAGAAACTCAAACCTTTCCTGTGAAGAAAGCAATATCAGAGTGCTCTCTCTCTCGTTGCCAAATCTTAAATTAGCAGTAGAAATTTCCCACAACTCCATGCCTGCAGAAAGCGTGCTGAAAGAAATTTGTGCCTAAAGGATTTTCTGCAGTTTAACACCTGTAGGGCTCTTAGTTACAACAGTCGTAGTCTCCAATGTAAGCTAAGGGGATATTTTTAGAATCAGTTCTTTAACACAGAGCTGCACTGTTGTGTTGCACTCACAGAAGATAACAATTAGAAACACGTGCAAAAAACCTGTGTTATACCCTTATTTCTTTGGCCAGTGGGGATGTAGCCAGACTCTTGATAGTGGACTTGGATGACTCTCATGCAGAAAACCAGATTTAGGCTTGGGGTAACTAAAGGCCCCTTTCTTTTATGAATGAGCTGAGGGGAAACCAAGACATTTCCAGTATTTGAAATTAAGGGCCAAAAGACAGATGTTGGAGTAGCCAGACTTTGATTTATGGCTAAATCAGGGTACAGGACGAACCTGAATGAAGGCACTGCCATGATTTACAAGGCAAGCAAATGTGAGCTAAGTTCAGTTTGTGCTAAAGCTAAAAAATGCTCCAGACTACAAGTGAGCAGCCACACACCTGTCTCAACTCCACGGTTTGCTTTTGTCTCATGACTGGATTACAGCAGGAGCACCCGTCATGTCACCCGGATGTGCCGCTTTGTCGCGTGTGTGGATCAGAGGCCTCTCTGCAGCTGCTGACTCTTTCTCAGGCTATCTCTAAGGGGTGCATATGTGAACGCTTCATATGACAAAAGCTTTGGGTTCAAGCAAACCTGCATGTTCTCATGAAGTCACGGAAAGACAAACTTCTCACAGGCGAAGACCATCACTCAGTGCCGCTCTGTTATTTCACAAGAACTTTAGCACAATCTGTTCGCAAACGACTAATCCAAACAAATGTAAGAGTTCAATTATCTGGAACTAAAGAGCACAAACACTCCAATCTGAACAGGAAAATCACTGGACAATGTTCTCTCAAGCCTCTTTATTCAAAACTGAACAAGAGAAGATCAGTCTGACAGTGACATCTAGTGACTGATCTTCAGAACAGTAGAATTTAAATCCACAGCCTTTTGGATTTGTTGCACTAAGGAAAAAAAATAAATTGGCCTGTGGCAGCACAAAAGGTGGAGGACATGTGACTTTCTGTGGCTTTGTTGACTTTACACAACAACTTGACTGCAATTAGTGACAGACGTTCTCAGCTGCTGGTCAAATTTTTGTGGAGCACATGAGTCCTGTCTGGTAACATCACTTCTTGTGTTGGCATGACTCACATGTCTTTACACCTTTTACTGCATGAAATAGTCATAGCCATTACATCATATTACACTGGTAAGGTTTAACATTGTATTTTTCATTGACATCCAAGTTGCGGAAGAGCTCAGGTGTCAAGGAGTGATGCAAAAGTAATAGAGATAGTGTTGTAACTAGTTACTTTTAGCTGTGAGTAAATAAGAAACGCAACATACTTTTTTAGAAGGTAATTAGAAATGTCAAGTGAAATTCCTCAGACACATTACCTGCAAAAAGACATACAGAATGTATATATATCAAACCATCCAACGTGTATTTTTGGCATTATTTCAAATCTTCATGCATCACTGTAGAGGTATATCAGGGATATACAATATTAAAATAAAATAAAATGGCAAGCAACTAAACATTAAATATCTCCTGAATGAGAGTTTTCTCCTTCTAAGAAATTCCTCAATCTCCTTGCTCTTGTTAAAGAAACCTGCCCTCAAAATGCTTCACATACAAATAAAAGTCATTGTAGACTAATTTGTACCACATGCAAAAACGTATTTCTTTTTAAAAATTCTTTTATTGAACCTTTATTTAAACAGATAAAGACCCATTGAGATCAAGATCTCTTTCACAAGGATGACCTGGCCAAGAGGTCAGCAGCACAAGTCATAATAAATAATACACATTTAAGAGACAGATAATAAAGAATCTTAAAACAAACAAAAATGAAGAATTAGAGCTAGATCATTTACACTCACTTTTACTTCTAAACTTTGTTTTCCAAAAAATCTGCTCAAGGTAAATTTCCTTATATTTACACCAGTAAAAAGTCCCAGTGTCCTGAATTGAGTACTTCCTGTTTAGCGGTGTCTCTCAGAGCTTGTCTCTCATCCAACTTGTAAGTCCATGTATAGTTTCTATATTTCTTTTGAGGATGCCAGGATAAATATAAATATATTTAATCATGATTAGAAACATAAGGTACAATGGCTTAAAAGGGCCACTAAAAAGAATTTAAAAGATAAGAGGATCCATTAATTTCTGCACAAAAACCATCTAAAATTGTTTTGGGAGAAATATCGACATAATTATAAAATTATAAAGTTGTATATTTACAAAATACAAACTCAGAATTCCAGATTTTTAAAAGTCCTTAATTTATAAGGAAAAAGCATGAAATTTCAGAGTTTGAGAAGTCTTACATTTTGACATTAGAAACTCAAAATTTCAAGTTTTCAAAATGATAAATCCACAACAGTGTAAGGTCAAGATTGACAAGAAATCAACCTCAAAACAGTGGCTGGATTTCTGACTTTTCAACATTAACATCTCAAAAATGTCTAGTTTTTTGTTCACATAAATTTATGACTTTTAAAGTAAAACATTAACAACTTTTTAAACTTAAACTGCTAAAAATTTTTCTTGAAAATTTACAGATCCTCTTTATTTTCAGTTTTTTTTCCTGAGTGGCCCTCATACACTGTCATATTAATGGAGAGTTTTAGTTTATCCCGACAACCCCATCGCAGAAAGATCTTTCTTTTTCCTCATACTACATGAAACTTGAGACTTGCCTAATTATGTGGAACAACCTCCTTCAGTAGTTTCCCTTTAATTAGGCTCAGTTGGCAAACTAATGACCAACCGTGTGTGAGGTTGGGGTCAGTGATGGAAACTTACAGGAGAAGCAGCAAAATTGAAAACTTTATTTGAACAAACAAAGATCAAATGTTTGATTGGAATCATATTTGCATAATAATTTGGAACAGTGTATAGCTGAGTCTGATCCTGAAAGTTACTGACACTGTCTCACCTGACTACTGTTTGCTTCACTCCATGCTGTCCTCACTGTCACCACAGGGTGGCACAATCGCTCCACTATACACTCCACCCAATCTTCTCTGAAAGGCTGATGTGAGCTAAGATCAGTTTCGGCTCTTTTGAGCTTTGAACAATGAATTTCACTAAAATAATAATCACATCCAAAGGTTGCCCATAATTTAATATTTAGTTGATTAAAAATCTCGTCTAATAGATTGAATAAATTCACACAACAATCAGATAACAGACCATGGTATTTATTTCCTTTGATATATGAATAGAAATAGTATCAGAGAAAATGTTCTTCCTATTTGTGGTGTTTAACAGTAATTCATGTGTGAAGACAGATATATATGCCTGGTAATTTGCTCTCTGTCTCTCTCCTGAAGCCTGGAATACTAAATATTTGGGGGAGGATTTAAAAAACCATTAAGTGTGCCACATAAAAGAGAGCGAGGCACAGTGATGGTCATTTCTCCCCTCAAACAGAAATGGTAATTGGCTAATTTCTGCTCTAACGTGTGCCATAAAAGCCTCGCCAGCCCTTTTAATTATGCCTCCATGAAAAGACTTGCTTTGCACAATAAAAAATGGTGTCAATTAGTATGCGGAACAATGTTTAACATATCAGAAAATTAATCTACACAGCACTTTGAATTAAAAGTTTCTTCCTGGAATAACTAGGGCAGGCCAGCTGAGAATGCCATTGTATGTGGTCTAAATTACTCCTTTGTTACCGCTGTTGAAAAGCAATTAAAACAGGGATTCAAGTGTGGTCATATTCTCCGCAAACCTGTCAGCGTTATATGCAAGAAATAAAAAAGCTCTGTGTCTTCTATGTGTGCTCCAAGTGAAGCCGGGGCTCATTTATGTCAAGTCTTGAAGTGAATAGGACTCTGAAAGGATAAAGTAGGCAGAAATTGGAGAGTCGGAGAGGATTCTTGCCAAAGGAAGTCCTGTTTACTCGTGTTATTGTTATGGATGAGATGAGCTTATGTGATACCTCGCTCTTATTAATGATGAGAGACTGTGCATCTTGAATTTAAAAGCTGCCTGAGGCTGTGTTTTTATGCAGCTGGACTATAATTCTCCTCCACTCATCCTCCACTTGCTTCATGACTGTTTTATAGCACAGTGTAAAGACTTTTATTGTAGATGATTAAAAATTTGCTGTTTTTTTGTGGCTTTTATTTCATTTGGTTGGATTTTATGCCCTCCTGTATTTCTAAATGGTCAGATTAAAGGATTAAAAGCCAACTAATGAGGTTAAAAAAAGTGTAAACATACAATTTGTACCAGGTCTAATGTCACCCAGATCAATGTCACCTAGCCTCTAAATGCCAGCCGCCCTCTTCCTGCTGCGAAACACCCCACAGGGCGTTCCTTCACAGCGGCTCATTTCCCTAAAACACACTCTTTTAATTAAACAAAAGCATAAAGGAGAGGAGAAGAAGGAGAAGCTCCCGCTATTCCCATGTGAAGGAAAGTTCATTAATATTTAGAAACCCTGTAGGCTTCCGCATGTTTTCTGCCGTTCTGCTGCTCGGCCTAAGACAGTAGTACAGAAGAAGAAACACTGTTGGTATTTCAGAAAACATAAGCTTTATCTATTAGTGACTAGCAGTTGTTTAACTAAAGGATAACAGGCTTATTTCAACCCCCATTCCAAAAAAGTTGGGGCGCTCTGTACAATGGAATGCAATCATTTGCGAATCTCATAAACCCATTTTTGATTCACAATAAAACATCAACAACATATCAGACATTTTACTGTTTCATTAAAGATATTAGCTCATTTTGACATTGATGGCAGCGATTAAAAAGGTAGGGATGGTGCAACAAAAGGCATGAGGTCAGCAACATGACTTTGTATAAAAGGAGCATATTAGAGAGGCAGAGTCTCTCAGAGTTAAAGATGAGCAGAGGTTCGCCAATCAGCGAAAATCTACATCTAAAATTTGCGGATAAATTTGTGGTAAAATGCTCCTCAACGTAAAATTTCATTGACTTAGAATATTCCATCTAAAGTCCACAATTTCATCAACAGATTCAGAGAATCTGGAGAAATCTCTGTGAGCGAGTACAAGGCCAAAGGTCAGTATTGGATGCTGGTGATCTTTGAGCCCTCATGCCACACTGCATTAAAAACAGGCATGATTCTGTACTGGAAATCACTGCATGGGCTCAGGAACACTTCCAGAAATCATTGTCAGTCAACACAATTCACCGTGCCATCCTCAAATGACAGTTAAAGCTCTATCATGACAAGAAGAAGCCATATGTGATCAAGAATCAGACCATGGGTGCTGTGTTCTGAAGACTCAAGAGGAGAGGGGCCATCCAGCTTATTATCAGCATCTCTGATAGTATGGGGTTGCATTAGTGCCAATGGCATGGGCAGCTTACACAACTAGAAAACCAATATCAATGCTGAAAAGTAGATAAAGGTTTCAGAGAAACATATGCTCCCATCCAGACAACATCTCTTGAAGGCTTTAACTATTTCAGGACCAGTTCTTTCACACTGAACCCATCAAATCATCTCTTTATTGTAACACTTTATAGCACAGTCATATTGGAATAGAAAAGAGCCTTCCCCAAACCGTTGCATCAACACCACTCCATCTAATGCTTGGCCTTGAACTTGGTGATGTGAGGCTTGCCTGCAGCTGTTCAGCTGTGAAAAAAAAAAACAGTCTATGAAGCTCCCGCTGCACAGTTGTTGTGCTTACATTAATGCCAGTGGAAGTTCAGTGATGGAATCAGCAGAGAGTTGGTGACTTTTACCCACCATACGTCATACCAGTTGTTGATCCCCCTCTGTTATTTTACCTGGTCTTCTGCTTCTAGCTGAGTTGCTGTTGTTCCTGAACGCTTCCACTTTCTACTTGAGATATAACAAGATTGTTAATTTTGTCTTATCATGGTGACAGAAGCGTCCCAACACTGTCGTGGAGGTGACGGTTTCAATTAACAGGTCTCTCCCAGGAAAAAGTGTTCTTTCTTGGTGGAGCAGAGTGAAGCGAAGTGGGAACTACAGTTACCATCAGCCCTTGCGCTCCCATCATCCTTTGCGTTCCACTCGCTGGGTTGATCAGACAGCACGAAAATGGTGGATGTGACAAGTTGAGAGAGAGAACTGAGTGACAAAGTTTTAGATATTGTGGATGCTCTGGCAACTTTTAAATGAGAAAGTAAAGGTGACGGACAAACAAACAAAAAAACAAAACAATATGAAGGCACTGCCAGACTGCAGTGACATACTTGATTGGATATGAGTGATACAAGGACCCACTTGACAAATCATCAAGATTCAGAGAGATGAGAGGTGCAGAATCCCTCCAAGCCAAAAGACTCTTAGGTTTGTTTTCACACCTGATAGTCCAGTTCAGTTTGGGGCTCAAATTGCAAAACCGTCTGGATGATGTTATGCAGTTATACGTTTATGGCGCTATCGTTCAAAGCAAAGAGCAGTGAGGAGGAAAAGAAGACATGGAAGAAGATGAAACCAGAAATTCATCTCCTTCCGTTTTTTTTAACACATAAACAAGGAAACAACACCAAATTTATGCTGTCTTGGGATTTTTGCTTTTGCCTTGGTGTCATTATGAGCAGCAAATGAGGCAGCGTGCTGTCCAGCATGTTGTTCTTCGCATGAGACAAATAAATCAGCGAGACTACAGAGTGTTGCCATGGGTGAGCTGCGATGAGCGAGGTCCCAACATGTATTATTAGATTACAGAAATATATCTGTAAATCATTACCCTTCCTGCCTCTTCCTGCCTTTGGTTCACAAGTTGGTCCGCTTTGCTTTCACACCACAAATGATCCACATCAGGGTTTGTTTGGAAGCAGACCAGATTTCACTTGTTTGGTCTGCATCAGAGTCCGAATGCCAAAAGCTTTCACACCACTCCAGATGAACTGGAAAACACGGGGAAACAAACTGGAGTTCATTTAAAGTGGACCAAACAGCTCTAGTGTGATGTGACCTTAAGGGAGCGTTCACAATCCCACGTCCCAACAATAGTGCAAGGGCTCAACGGATCACAGGGTGTATTAGTGAATATATAAAGACCTACAGCTGTTTTCAGTGGTGAATAACAAAGGTTTTTAAGCCTAACGCTCTTTATGACACAAATTTTAATATTAGAAGTGCAATCGATGTTTAATAAATGTAAACATCACTTTTTTTCCCAAGTCTTCATTTGTTGCTTTGGAGGTTTTTTTTTTTTTGATACCGCAATAAATACAGCAATGTGGTATCATCGCACCATGAGATTGTGACACAATTACATACATTTAAAATCCAATAAATAAAAAAATGAGTTTTCAGATGGCTCTTGAAAATCTCAATAGTAGAATGATGTGGGGAGGGGGATTCCAGAGTTCAGGTAGTGGAGCACAGATAGAAAAGGCCCTGTCTCCATAACCTTCTGTCCTGGTATTCCAGACGGAAAGGAGTTGTTTGTCGGATGACTTCATTTCTCTCACGGTATGGTATGGGGACAGGAGCTCTGTCACATAGGAAGGGGCCAAACCATTTACACTGTGTTTCAAATTATTATGCAAATTTTCGATTTTAACAAACATTTGATTTTTGTTTTTTTCAATTAAAGTTTTTTATTGTGCTGCTGCTCCTGTAAGTTCCCATCACTGACCTCAATCTCAGACAGGTTTGGTCAAGAGTTTGCCAGCTGAGACAAATTAAAGAGATAAGGAGGTTGTTCCACATTATTAAGCAAGTCTTGGGTTTCATGCACTTTGGAGAAAAAAAAAAGATCTTTCTGCAGATGAAAAGTGTGAAATAGTGCAGAATCTTACAAAATGTTTTTAAAAAACCTGGATATTTCACAAAACATTAAGAGAAATCATTACACTCTGAAAAGAATTGTGTGTGAATCAGAGCGCAAGTGGTTTTGTTCAGATAAAGGAATATTGAGGAAAGTTTCTATAAGGCAAATTTATCGTATTCAGAGAGCAGCTGTGAAAAATCCACTGATGAGTAGCAGACAGGCATTTGAAGCTGCTGGTGCCTCTGAAGTCCCAAAAACCTCTCAATGCAGGATCCTGCATCAGAAGTGTGTAAAGCTGTATTTCAACCACCCTTAACCAATGGCCACAAAGAGAAATGATTACAGTGGGCTCAGAAATACATCAACTACTGATGAATGCCATGCTACACTGGATGGTCCAGATGGATGGAGTTCTGGATGTCCACCATGAACCAACAAGGCTGCAATGTCAGCAAGGAGGTGGTGGAGTCTTGTTTTGGGCTGGAATCATAGGAAGTGAGTTGGTAGGCCACCTAAAGGTGCCTGAACGTATCAAAATGACCTCAGGAAAATATGTAGAGTTCCTAACTGCCCATGTCCTTCTATGGTATAAAAAGAAGAACCGTGCCCTCCGGGGTTAAATGATTTTCATGCAAGTCAATGCATCATCCCATGCTGCAAAAAATCCCACTAAGACCTTGGTTGCTATGGTCATAAAGGGAGAAAAATCATGGTTTGGCTATCATCAACCTCTGACCTCAACCCTACTGAGAACCTGTGGAACCTGTTGCATTTTCAAATTGAACAATAATGACCACGTTTTATTGTGCTTGTATTGCATGAGTCTTGTCTTTTTCTTTGGTGTTGTGGTTAGTCACACTTCTTTGAAAGTTAAAAATTCCTTTTGAACCAAGCAGTAAATTGATCAAGTCAGCTGATTGGTGAGCCGCAGCTCTATCCGGAATCCCTGTATAGTAGACAGCTACAGCAGATAGCTAGCTCTATCTTAAATGATGATTCCCATTCTTTGCACGGTGAATTTCAGCTTCTGTCCTCTGGATGGAGGTTTTGTAGCCCCAGGGTGCAGAACAAAGTGGTATAAAAACAGCCAGGATAAACAGTGTGTGGTACCTTAGTATAGTGGATTAAGTAATAGAGATGGGAAGATGGTAAATTTTTCTTTGATGGAGATGTGGAAAATCAGTCCAAGTTTTGAGATGATACGAATCTGCATGAAACTAACTTTAACTACATGACTGATTTGTTTGTCAAATTTTAAAAGTGTATCAAATATGACATCAAGATTATTTGCATGTGGTTTTATGGAGATAGTGGATCAAGATGAGGTGAAATACCATCAGAGATACTGTGGGCCAAATATGATTATCTCTGTTTTTTTCTCTGAAGGTTGTGGCCATCCAGGATTTTATGTCCTGAAGTCATTTTTCAAGGTCGTGTCGTTTGTTATGGTTTTTGGGTTCAAGTGGAAGGTAGATTTGGGTATCATCTGCATACAGGTGAAAAGAGATATTGCGTATTTTAAATGATTTGACCTAATGGGAGCAAATAGATGGAGAAAAGGACTGGACCAAGTATGGGACACCACAGGATAAGGGGGCAGAGGAGGAGTTATCCATTGAGACACCTTGGAGATGCAAGAAATGTGAGCGACGGGTTAGTGATCGGTAAATTAACACTAATCTGTCCGCTAAAACAGGATGAGTAATAGGCACGTTTGCTATGTGAGATGATTTTAAAAATGTTATTACAACATGCACAACTCTGGAAACAAAATGTTCAGTTTTGAGATAAATGTACAGGCAAAGTGGAATTTGTCCATATGAAAGCTGTTTTTAGGAGGTTCAGGTTAATCCAAATAAGTCTGCATAGTTTATAAATAATTTTTCATTGTTCACATTAAGTATTTTAAGAATGCATTAGTTCAGGATTCAGCGGAGAGTTTCTCAAAATAACACTGTCATTTCTGCTTTTTGAGAACATATTTGATACCCGTTTTGTTTCTCCTTTGGGGCTCAATGCAACTTTTGAGAAGCTTTGCAATAAACCTGACTTTGATATCAAAGAAAGCTGCTGTTTGTGGGGGGCGGACGTTCCATACTGTAGGCTTGTTGTTGCCTTTGTAGTCATGTTGTTGCTTGTCTCTTAATTGACAGAGAAAGTAGACCAGGATGTTATGGATTGTGGGTGTTATCTCCAGTCTAGCATCCCCTCAGTGCACCGCACAACTCATTTCTCACTTTGGTTGCAGGGGCTTGGAGCGCGTCTCTTTCTTACAGCCCTCAGAAGTCAGGTGGCCCTCAGCTATTCCAGCTGTCTGTCGGGTGTCATTGTGAATCAGCATCAGGCAGGGGTGTAAAAGACAATCATAGAGTTTTACATGCTACATTTGCCTTTAATCGAGGGGAAATCGTGTGCAGAGACGAGCCCCAAATAGAAATCTGCAGCAACACTTCTGTGCATGTGTAATTAGGACAGTAAATCTCCTAATTAGCTTGTTGCGTTGTCAGTGGTTATAGAGGCATCCGGATGGGGGGGTGGGAGGGTGACTGGTGATGGTGGTGGGGGGGATTCAGCAGATGGCTTCATGCTGTCTTGCAGGCACACAGTCGTGGAAGCGGAGAGGCTGAGGCTGTGTCAGACGTTCCTCCGTCAGGTCACTGCCAGGAGCCCGCCGACCCCCACTCAACCCAACCTCTGTGCCCCCAACCCTGCTCTCCTCCACCCCCGGCAGCCACAGAAGCAGAAGTTAAGAATAGAGGAAGTCTTGTCACATTGCATGTAAAGGCATCCTGTGTTCTGAGGGGTGATACACACTGGAAACAAACACTCGGCGCACAGCTCTGCAGCCCTGATGTTTGTTTTTTTTCCCCTAGTTATTAGTCCCTTTTGGTCACACTCTGTCACAGATCTGCGCTGCTTAAGGATGAGTTAAGATCTCAAGTTGACATAATCCAATGTGGGCCTTGTTGTTTGTTCTATATTTGCATTAAGTCTGAATATGGCACTGGATTACAGTACGTTTGCTGATATAATTAAAAACATAAGCGCTAGCAGCATATCTTTTGTAGTTATTGCTTCTCTTAGGCCTAAATTACTTTAATAAGACAAACATGCATTAAAGACTTTTTCCAAAACTAAACACACTGAAGGGGTTGTAAAATAAACCTGCGGGTTTATATTTACAACAGTCAAGAGAAAACAATGTATAAAACCAATTTTTTAATGTACACAAAAGCTTCAAACTCCTCCTTAGTACGTCGCTCCTGACAAAAAGCACCCTATTTAGGACGAATCATCGCAGCTGCCCCAAGTCCTGCCTCACCCCATCTGAAATCTGTTCTGACGCAGAGAACAAAAGCAGTTTCAGGGACTTCCTTCTCCTCCAGATGTTGAACTTGATTTGAAAAGAAAAGGTGATTTTGAGGGGGTTTGGAAAAAAAGAGGGGGAGGAGGGAGGGAAGGAAGGGGGTGAGACGACTGCAGCTGCTGCAAGAAAGAGAGCAGACAGCGATGGAGCATTACAGTGTGATGCCGAAAGGTGAGACAGAAACACAAAAACATTTCAGGGCAACAGACTCATTGGGCAAAGTGTGAGCTTTGTTTGTCAGATGCTGTTGTGGTTGATGGATTTCTTCTTGTGCCGTGTTGTTTTTCTCTCAAAATCATATTTCATCCTCACATACAGGGAAGCCTTGACAAATAGCCTGGAAAAACCACGGCTTATTGTGTGATATATTTATATATTTAAAAAAAACATTAGCATGATAGGAAATCTAAACTTAAGTAAAGAGATGATTACACATTTCCATTTACAAAAGTATCATTCATTTTGTTGATTTAATTACCTCTTTCTGTGGAGTGAGTTTTTGGTGTCCCTCAAGGGTCGACTTTAGGTCCTCCATATTTCCACTGAAATTCTGCCACTGGGCGACACATTTTACCAAGCCTTCATTACATTTCTTTTCAAACTAAGCAAAAGTGAAACTTAAATCTCTGAAAGGTAAACAGATAATTACTTTAAATGTTTATTTGTGTTCATGTAGAACAACAGTTTCCGTTGTCAGTTTATTTTATTTCCGTCTTTCTGCACAGTAAAGGCCTTTGCACACTGAGTCTGTTATTTTCATCTGAAATTTTTGCACGTTAAAAAAGAAAATTTATCGCATGTCGTTCAAATCATGTTTGCACACCAAAATTTTCATCCGGTATTATTTCTTCAGAACATCTTCAATTTTACGCAAATTTTTGCATCACTCCAAGTCATTTCAGTGGGTGATTGATGATTCAGATTAGTGCCTGCTGCTTCCTTCTTTGTTGCTTGCCCGACCCCTCCACTTGCACCGAAACCTAGCTTCAAACACCTTGGTTTGTCTGTGTATTATGTGGATATAAACCATGGAAATACAACAGATAAAAACAGAAGTTTGTTCTTACAGCCACCTAACAAAGACTGAATGAAGAGTTCAATTCATCTCTCCAACATGGCACAGCTGTGTCGCTCAGGCTGGCGTTGTACGAAGATCTCTGTCAGGATGGATGGATCCAGAGTGATTTAATAGGAGTGGCAGAGCCGTTTTTTTATGGAGTGAACTTTGTGTCAGAAATACTAAAAAAAACTTATTCAGTATCAAACAAAAATAAGCATTTGAGAAGAAAAAAAAGAGATCCAAGCAAAAAAAAAACAAAAAACAAAAAAAAAACAATACAACCCCCCCAAAAAAACATCAAAAGTAAAAATTCGAAACAGCAAATGATTAGTCTTTAAATTTTGAACAATTTTTTTTTTACAGTTCCTGTTTTTTCTCTCTCAGTGATCAGACTTTTGCGCTGCCTGATCCTTTGTTTGCATTTTTTGAGTTTTTGCTTTCAGTTCTGACACAAATGTCACACGTGGGCGGGTTTTTCCGGGGTGTATCCCTATTGGCCAACGAGTTTTTGAGAGACAGCTTAGTCACTCCAGATGATTTGGAGTTGCTGTTCAGTTCACGTCTGGGAAATTTTAAAAAGGAAGCAGCGGACTATTTTTTTTGCATCAGTTTGACTGAATCATTGATGCTTCATTAAGTGGAACTATTGATTAAACATGTTTATCTGTCAGTGCAGTACTAGATGTTTGTTGTTTGTACGCATACTTGTATCTTTTTTTCCCGCTACTTTAGGTGTTGTCTTCAGTTTGTATTAAAACGTCCATAACTTAAGCCCGAGCTAATACTAATAGGCTTGGGTTAAGTTAGCTTGGGTCATCGCCAACAGCCTTAACGACCCATGCCTTTCTTCATGACACGATTCTGTTTCAAATACAGAATACGAAGTCCACTACAGCTCTCTGCTTGGCCCAGGCCCCTCCTCGTCCTGTATCAGTGTTTATGCCACTCAGTTATCTGCAGTTCCCTTTTGTTTCAGCTTCTTTGCTACCTGCAGCGATGACTTATTCAGAGTCCTTCCACACTGCTGATTTCCTTGCATAGTTTTCAGAAGCTCTAAACTTTTCAGAAGATAATCTTTGTTTGACATCATCCAGATTGATCACATGAATATTCACCACCTGAGGTAGCCATGTGGTATGCTACGTAGATAAACAACCCCAGCACCGAACAGGAAGTGAGCCATAGAAAAATTACTTTTGAGTTTAAAGGATTTTTGCAACATATCTTCGAGGTAACACAATATAGAATATATGATTATTCACTATTTACTTATTTGGCAATTGGCATATTTTTCATCTTGACATTTTGGCCATTAATATCTTTATCCTGGACATCCACCCGTGACACTGGCCAAAAGCCGGTAAATATGGGCTAGTGTAAACTCTGGGGGCAGCCTAACCACTAGGCCATCAACACCCCTTTTGACAACTTTACATCGGTAAAACAAATCTTTCTCTAGATTTAAACATATTTTTGGTTGGCTATGTTGAGTCATGCAGAACTGCCTTTTGTTTATTTAGTTATTAAGACATCCTTCAGTGTAGGGACGGTCTCATCATGACTTCAAACCGACTGTTTTTTGCGCATTCAACTGTGTGACAATGTCTTAATTTATGTAAGAGTAGTGGCGTGTTTATATATTATCATGTTACGTGAGATTTAATGTTATATCTTTATTTTAACACACTGTAATGACAATTTTGATGTGGATATTATTTTGTCAGATGTCAGTCTGCCAAAGGCACAAATACCCTGAAAGTGTCAAAAAGTGAAAAGAATATGAGGAGCAGAGTGTCCTATATTATTCCTCATATAGTTTAATTAAATGACATCCAGAGATTGAAAAAGATATAGTTTCAATTAAAGAGCTTTAATTGAAAAAGGTCATTTGAAAAACTAAATGTTCTATTAGAAATTCAATTACCTCCCAGAGAAAAGGAATGTAATGTAATTCTTCATAATGGACTCTGGAATGTAATAAGTCGACCAATTAACTATTTTTTATTTGATTTAGGTAGATTTTATGATCTTTGTTCACAATATCAATTACATGGAGAGCTTTGTGAAGACGATGTTATAATGGCAGGAAAATGGCAGAGGAGGAAAGAAGCCTTGACTAATTAATGCATCCCTAAGCAGCT
The DNA here is from genome assembly GCF_018320785.1 of Cheilinus undulatus. Lineage (NCBI taxonomy): Eukaryota > Metazoa > Chordata > Actinopteri > Labriformes > Labridae > Cheilinus > Cheilinus undulatus. The sequence goes on from NC_054871.1 coordinate 37,137,851, forward strand.
TTCAATTATAACACAAATCATGCACTAACACACATCTAGGTCAGGATCCTCCGTCTTTGTTCAACGTGGAGTTTCTGAAAAGAATATTTGTCTTTTTCAAACTTTATGTAGAAACAACATTATTTTAAAAGGCTAATTTATCAAATGCAGCGTGTTTACTTGTGTTTTGTTGGCTCTCAGAGGTTTAATGGTTGCATGGAAAATGGTCAGGTGAATCTTTGCTCCGTCTGTCTTCTTTTACTCTTTTGACAGATATCAATCAATGGGACAGACGAGGTCAGCTGTTTTAATTTGCTCACGCTGCGTCTGGGGAAATGAATATTCAGCACTTTGATGATAAAGCTTTGCTGTTTATGCACACTGAAGACATTCATCTGCTGGCACCAGGCTTTTTTTAGCCAACACAGTTACCACTAAATACTCTAACAGGAAAGGTTGTGGACATTTTTCTAGAGCAGAAAACAAATATAAAAGCTGCACTTAAAATCTTCTTCTTGAAGCCAGAACCATCTCCTCTTTTTTACAGAAACATCTGTTTCATAAGGATATGGTGCAGAAAGAGAAGCTAGAGCAAAGAAAATTATCCTGTTTTTTTTCTTAACATTCTTTGAAAAGACAACTTAGCCCAACTGAATATCATATTCTAATAAATAAAAGGCTTTATTTCATACATAGTATATCACATAACTTATACTGTGGTGTGCACAACATACCAGAAAAAATACCAGAATTATTTCAGAAGATAGAGAGGAACTGACAGGGCTGGAGTGTCATGGGTCAGGCCAGATCACTTTAGTTTACAACCTTTAACTGGAGATTTATAATTGTGGAATAGGTGTATTCATTATAACCTGCTGAGTCTCTGCATGTACATAATGAGGACATTAGATTTTGGCTTTCCTACAACACAGTAATAAAGTCTGCTATCAGAATTGTTGACATAATTGTCTGGAATTTCCTTTGAAGTTGAAGCAATTTGCATACAGGGGTGGAAAGTAACTAATTACATCTATTCCAATTACTTTTATTGAGTAGTTTTAACCGAAGTAACTGTACTTTTACTTGAGTACAATACTGTACTTTTTCCATCTCACATCTCACTGCACAGTAGCACGTTGTGAGGAATTATTCCACATAACAAGCCAAAACTCCCCACTTTGCACCATGAGTGAAGTTATCCACTGAGTTAGAGTTCTGCCCTGTGACTTTAGGTGCTACTACAGGATGCATGGTGCATATTCTTCATCGGCATGCATTGCCTTGCTATGAGGCTGACTTGCTGCTTTGTTCTCACCAGAGGAGACCCACCCTGCCACTCATTTTCAAGTGTTACTGCAGCTCTGTCAAATTATAAAATATTGAACACTTTCAAACATGCAGTTCAACTTAATATTATGTGGACCATGACAGATGCTTTTAAGGTGTTAAATGTAACTCCATATGATTTTTATCAATACTGTCAATTTTGCTGTGTATTTCACTTTATCATAGAGGTGGGACTTTACCTGAACAACCAGTTTTCTTGTTTTTCTCTCTAATAAGTAAAGATCACATTTAATGGTGAAAAGCCCTCAGAAGCAACTCAGTGCTCAGTGCATAAAATAAACTTTAAGTTAAATACGTTTTACCTTTACTAGAGTAGATTTATAGACCTGTACTTTTATTTTTACTTAAGAAATTTTAAGCAAGGTAACTGTACATTTTCTTGAGTACAGTAGTCGTGTATAAATGTTCCTGAAACTTTTTGGGGATGTGTCTGTATATTTTTGAGAGTTTGATTTTAAGGTGGGGGGTTGCTTTGAAATTTTTGGTACTTTCATGGGAATTTGGGGCATTTATTTGCACCTTTTTGGGGTATTTAATTGCAAATTTTGGGGGGAGTTTCCTTTGGAATTTTCCAATTTTTTTTATGGAGTTCTAAAGGAATTTGTTTGGATGGATGGAGGAATTGTTGCACAACTTTTCATAGAATTTTAGGGGAATTTGTTTAGAAATTTGGGGGAATTTGATTGGAAGTTTTGAATGAATTTGGTTTAAATTTCAGGCTAATATAATATAAATTGTATCTAAATCTTTAGACTTTTTCAGAAAGATTCACTGAAATGTCTGAGGATTATTCAAGAAAAATTTTTAGTTTTTTTTTTTAATATTAAAACAATGATTTAAAATTTTCATTGTAGTTTTTTGTAATGTCTTGGAAACTGTGGGGAATTAACCAGTGTTAAGAGTAGTGCTTCCAGTCAGACGGACATGGACCTGTCAATGACCAAGTGCAGAGAGAGAGAGAGAGAAAGAGAGAGAGAGAGAGAGAAAGAAAGAGGGAGAGAGTTTTTTTTAAGTGAAAAGAACTCAAACAAAGACCACTTCTGCCTGTGTCCATCCCTAGTGAGTGCAGCCTTTTTAATACCACTGTACTTCAGGCCCTCTGGCCAAAAACAGCCAAGCCCACTGGGAGTTCTCCTAGTTCTCCAGATTAGCCAATATGTGAACTAAATCAACACTGAGTTGAATTATAGCTTGTTTGGCAACCCTGATGATGCTCTATGGTCAAATAGGCACAGTGTTCATTTTAGAAGCTACTTAAAATTTAATCTTTGTCTTTGGATTAAAATGTTCAGTAGTTTTAGACACATTTTAGTCATTTCCTCTCTTCACAGTTTTAGTAGTTTTAGTCAAAGGAACTCAAAAACAAGTCAGTCCAGTTTTAGTCATTGGCCTTTCGTCTGTGGCCCTGGTTCAAGTCTGACCTGCGTGTCTCTCCCCTACTCTCTCATCCCTGTTTCCATCTCTTTCCACTGTCATCCTCTCAGAATTAAAGTATAAAAATCCCAAATGTATACCTTTAAATAAAACTAAACGGTCATTGTGTTCAAACCACTGGCCATATTGTGAAATTAATATATCTGTAAAACACTCGTATTAATGCAGTATCAGTATTTACTTTACCATGAAATATACTGAAGAAAATACTGACATACCTTTAATTCTATCTCTCACCTCATAACTGAACATATTTTTTGATATTTTTCTATTATCAGAGATCTATTTTTAGCTAGTCTTCTCATCTTGGTAGTCAACAAACATTTGTAGTCATAGTTTGAGTCAACAAAATTAACACTGGATGCGAGACAGGAGGTCAAAACATCTGATGTCAAAACATCTTACTACCAGAAATATCTGTACAAACTTTTCAACAAGTGTTTCACATGATTTTATATTCCTCAGGGCAGACAAAACCTCATGCCGTCTCTGAGATCTTTGGCACCCCCTCCCTAGGGGGGAGTCCTGGTTAGATGCCAGGTTAGGAACCAGTGCTTTAGATCAGTGGTTCCCAAAGTGGGGGTCAGGCCCCTGGGGGAGTCACAAATTAAGGGAGAAAAAGGAATATTTTTTACAGTAATGTCATATTTGACCAGTGAGGGGCTGGTTTGAGTCAAAAAAGCCAGGGACATATTTTCTTCCTGGTCCAGCCCTGCTTGGTAGGCAGGTCCCTAATGGCGTCCAGTGCTCCCTTCACACCCTCTTAGCGATCCCTAGGAAGGTCTGCAGCACCAAGGTTGTCTATGGGACAGTGCTGTTGGGACATTCTCAGTACCACTGTTGCTCACTGATGAATGGAGCTGTCTTTGAAACGCTGTCAAACTAACTTTCTGTCAACCTGGAAACAATGGTTCAGTTAAAATCATTAGAGAAAGTTAGATCCATGTCACAGTGATGCTGTTTGAGGTGTTTCTCATAAAGGACATTTATTTAAGTACAGCTGTAGGTTGATTTATAGAGGAGCTGAGTCATTGTTTCTCTGAGAAGTCTCCTTCAATGTATCTAGAAATCTATCAGAGGAGTTCACTTTGACCTTTTGTCTCATTTACTTTATCAGGTTGAAGGTTGAAGGCAGGGTTTTTTTATTTCAGGACGGTTGATAGAAAAAGAGAAAATACCACTTAGCATCACCTGATTAGTGTTTAAAATCCCCACTGCCAAGTAATTCAACACATGCAGGGAATCTGACTCTGTTTTAATGCAAAATAATGAACACAGAGGAAGAAAAAAAGAGTAAGAGCAGTACTTCTGCCAAATGGTACATAAATAGAGTACATTAAAGATTTAAAAATTAATGTAAGGGTTTAAAGTAGCAGATAAAAAACAAAAAAGAAATGCAACCCAAAAACATGAGGCACTCAGTAAAAACTAAATGCAATGATTGTCAAATTGCCTAAGCCCATATGAAAAAAATTTGTGTCAGTCCCCTGACTTACACTTTGCAATAACCTTTTCTCCGAGTTGGTTGGAGTGTTCTTTTGTCTTCATGGAGCAATGGTTGCCATGAATACTGATTAACAAGTGTCTGGATCTTCCAGACACCATTGTCTTTATACTACTTGAGACACTTTCAGTGCACGCAGGTGAACCCCATTAAACTAACTGTGACAACTAGCACCAGTTGTCAGGACTTCTGTTGAATTAGGTCAGTCACATTAAAGGGGGTGAATATGCAATCTCTTATTTTACATGACATATTTTTTATTTAATTGCATTACTTTGAAGAAAGCTGTTTTCACTTTTACATCAAAGGGTTTTAAATCAAAAAGCCAAATTATATTGGCCATGGTTGATTTAAATATCAATAAAAACGGGTAAAACATCCAAGGGGTAGAATACTTTTTTAATAAGCACTGTCCCTTTACTAACAAGGCAGCTGACTCTGATTGAGAAGATGCCAGTTGGACTCTTGAAAATGGAGCATTAACTGGTGAAATTTTAACAAATACTGGGTTGATTCATGAACATGTCTGACACTGAAAATAAACAGTAGTTTGCAGCTTCCCTCTGGAGATGAAAATACAGTGCTGAGGCAACATGAGCTGTTTTCCAGCAGGGGGCAATGTTAACCAGGGAGGGACCAGGAACAAGAAGTCCAAAACAAGGGCATAAAGATCTTTGTTGCATGGTATCAGTTTAACTCTGTCCTAGAAAAAGCAAGAGATAAGCTATGATATGGTCAGCAGCCTTAAAACCTGCAAAGTGTTCAAAGAAATGCGTTACTCAATGGCAAGGATCCACATCAAATGAACATCTGCTGCAGAGTGAAGTGTGCTTAAAATGATCACATCTTGTCTGTGAAAAGCACAAAGTAAACAAACACCTGCTTCACAGGAAAGAGCTTCTTTGATACCTGATAAACTGACTGATGCTGCAAGCAATCAGCGTTATTACATGTTTTGTCCCAAATCCCCAAAGTGAAAGTTTGAGCTGTTTGAGCTTGGCATGTTCTACATTCTCTCTTTCTATGCACACATACTCACACACCCACACACACACACCCACACACACCCTCACATATACACACAACATGGCTGTATAATTTTCACCACTGCCTAAGACAAGGCGGAGTGAGACTTCCACATGAGCAGTGGATTATTATCACTGCATAATGTATCTTCACCTTCATAGCTGTTGAGAACATGTCATCCAATTATTTACAACTGTTAAAAACTGAGCAGGATGCAAAACATCAGCTCTATCTATCTATCTATCTATCTATCTATCTATCTATCTATCTATCTATCTATCTATCTATCTATCTATCTATCTATCTCTTTTATAAAAGGTATATAAGGCCTAAAATAATAATGATGATAACAGTTAAGAGCAGCCATGTCTTTATTTATTTATTTATTTTATAAAGGTAGTTAGATGGTTATGAAATGGCAGCAACTAATGGAACATGGGCTGTCAAAAGATTACAGTTTTAACTGACATTAATCCCAGAATTTCTGTGGTTAATCATGATGAGTTGCAATCTTGTATCACATTTAAAATTCCTCTATTTTGCATGCAAAACACTTGCTGTGTCATCTTTGATATATCTAGTGTCTTAAACTAAGGGTATCTGACTTCCTGTTTGGATACAGACCTGCTGTTATTAAGATTTTATCATTAACTTAACCACAAAAAAGGATCTTAACTAAAAAAAAGGGAAGGGATGAAAGTAAATGTTTGATAAGACAAGGTGAAGATGACCTTTGAAAGTAAAATGAGACATTGAGGAGCTGTGGTGAAATTATTTTACATCAAAGTGGCTGCAGGAAGAGACACTACCATGGCTAAACCAAGGTGCTTAAAGGGACAATAAAGCAAGAGAATAGTAGCAATTAAAAAAATAATGCATTAATTATGGACCTTTAGTAATTGTTATTAGTGTGTTAATGCTTGCAGTCCTTCTTCATACAGGTAATGCAGTGTGTTTTTTATAGTGAATTGAGACACTAAGGAGCAGTGGTGAACTTATTTTACATCAAAGTGGTAGCAGGAAGAGACACTACCATGGCTTAACCACAGTGTGCTGAAATGCACTAAATTTGTTTTCATTCAGTGCAAATTGTTGTTGCACTTATTGTGGACCTTAATTAATCACAATTATTGGGAGTAATCTTGACATTCCTAAAACATATATGTATACATATATATGAGAGACTGCTCGGAGAGAGATAAACATATGTATAAATGGGTCTATGACATGACATGCATATTTTTGTTTTTGAAAGTACAATTTCCTTTTGAAAAAATAATTAATCCGTTTATGGCATATATATTGAATTATAGATTAAATTTCATATTTCAGCATCTCAAACCCTAAACATGTCAGCCAACATGTCCGTCCAAGTAAATGAACAGATTATTGACACTGTTGAAACAGCATTTTAATTATGAGAAATTCAAATTAGAATACTTTGACATGATTTTTTGGTTTAAATCTTTAAAATAAACAAATTTTATTTCATTGTATCATTTCAAAGTTTTTTAGATAAAAAAAAACAATTGTGACAGAATTTTCAAATTCTTAAATGTCAGAGTGGTACAACTGTTATCATGGGTATTTTATTTTGAAATAAAGTGATAGAAACATACTGTTGCATAATTTATCATTTTTGGACTCCATCTAACACTCATGGCAAAGTGAAATGGTTTTTGATCATTTTCAAGATAAAACATTTCATTTCAGTTACAGTTGAGCCGGTACATTTACCTATATGTGTCTAAATATTTGTCTGTTTAATTTGAAATTTGCTGCAGATGTCAGGGTCAGGAGGTGAAAGGGCAAATAATGTCTATACATGAAATAAATAATGTTATTGAAAGCATTTGAAATATTAATTTCACTAACAAGTAGGTAAATGAAATATCACTTATTTTAAAAAATTTAATCAGTTGTATTTTTGCTTAGGTGAGTGGGTACACTTTAACTGACAGGTGGTATAACCAAGGTAAAACTGCTAAATTCTATTTCAACCATAAATTGCTTCATCTTATTCTAAAAGTATATGTGCCCACTGTTAATTTAAAGTAACATGTGTCAAAGTACATATACAGTGCTTAACAAATTTATTAGACCACCACCCAAAGTAAGGTTTATGCCACAGCTGCCCCAAATTAACAGCAATGGTAAAAATTGGTAATTACCAAAATAATTTTTTATGTTTCTGCAATGGTTAATACACCAATATGTAGAAGCTCTTTAACCCAAATGATATTTTTAACGCTAAAATATAATTATTATTGTTATCCATAAATTTTAAGATTTACTGATTTGCAAAAAAACTGAAAAAATAGAAAAGCACATTATTATTCCTTGATTAATATGTCAAATTATAGTTATTTACTTGCATTTCTGAACAGAAAAAATTGTTTTAGTGCTTGAATGTTGTGCTTGATTCATTTCTGACTTCTCAGAGAAGCCCAGTGAGCCGGCTCAAATTTGGGTATAGAAAGGTGAATTCAGTTTGAAATTCCTCATTCCTGTTCAAAATGGTAAAATGTGGAGAGCTCAAATGAAAATGAAAGAGTCCGCATGAAAGCACTTCATGATGCTGGATGGTCTCTGAGACAGGTGGTCTAATAAATTTGTTAAGCCCTGTGTGTGTGTGTGTGTGTGTATATATATATATATATATATATATATATATATATATATATATATATATATATATGTATAAAATGCATCAGTGGATATCAACTGCTACATAGTACTAACAGTAGAGACAAAAAAATCATTTTGCTTAAATAACTGTGGAATTAAAGCAAAATATCTTAACATTATTACTGCATGTAATAAAATACAAATAATTATAATAGCTAAGTTAGTAACAAGCTCTTTAACATGTAAATTCTATACTTGTCAAATTATAGTTATTTCCACTGTTAAATACTAAAGACAAACCACATAAATGATAGATGCTAATCATGACTGATAAAATCAGGAAGGAAAGCTCATCTGGATTTTAAATCCACATTCTGACTGTTAGTGTATTTGGTGGTTTCTTCTTCTTTGTTCTGCCTCTGAAGCAGCTCAGTCTCAGGCCACAGGGTGTCTGTCAGAGTGAAGTTGTTGAGGGAGATTAAGCCTCTGTGTGTGTATGTGTGTGTGTGTGTGTGTGTGTTAACGTACCCTCTTCATGTATGTGTGCATTAGTGTGTACGTGTGTGTGAGTGAAGGGTTGGGGCGGCAGCTGGCCGAGGCTTTTTTCCTCTGCAGCCGCCTTGGGGAGCCCCCACTCCAGCTGTGATTGATGCGCTCCTGTTGCTGACCGTGCAGAGGCCGGAGCGCGGGGACCGGCTGAGGCTGATGTTTATTTGTGGTCAGAAACCGCCTCGGTCAGGGGGCCCTGGTCGTCAAACATCTTAATCCTCACAAACGCTGCTCTGGGTCGGGTTTCCTCCTCAGAAAGGACACATCAACTTCTCTTTTTGCTTTTGACTCCTGTCCTCTCACTTGAATCTGTACTGATTACTGTTTGCTTCCTCTGTTATGTCAAACATTTCTAATGCACATTAGAGCATCACTCATTATTTTTCTACGTTGTTATGGGATAATGTCTGTTCTTAATATCCCTGCATGAGAAAAAAAAATGTTTTGAGAAAGCGTGTGCTCCCTGCTCTGACACAGCCAAATATAGTAGTAGACATTGGAGTGTAAACAGTCAGGACTTATGTTTCTGTGGGAGAGTGAGAGAGTGCCAAACACTCTCATGTCTCTTTGATCACGGTGGACGCTGGGCTTCTCAGGCTCTCAATGAAGAATGTTTTTTGTATGTGACATTCTGGAGCACTTAAAGGAAATGATCGGTCAAAGTGCAATCAACAGGCGCAGCCAGAGCTTCATGCTGAACTCCCAGAGGGGCTATCGAGGTAAAAAGCAGCAGGTCTGAACTCAGCGAGGGCAGACAAGCTCAGACGATTGTTTTTGTTTCAGTCAACTTGAGTTCACATGGAGAGAGGAGCCTTTCTAGCTATTATTTTGCCTGCAAAGAGCTACTGGTTCTTAATTGTTATTATTCAGTTGGTTGCATGAGGCAAAAATATCTAATGGTTATCTGAGATAATGAGCAAACAGACTTTACTGTTAGTAACACTCGCTGCACAGCTTGTTGGTCTTTATGCTGATGATTATTATAAAACAACAATTGTAAATCTCACACAGAGAAAACAATCTCGTACTTAAATAAAGAAATAACACACCACACATGAGCCAGTGTTTGAGGGACTATTTTCTCTGGGACAGTGGCTGTCCACGTGTCCGGACCAAGGCCACCCATAAGGGGGGATAAAGGGGAGAGCTTTCTGGGGCCCAGCCAAACTGGGGGCCCATGGAGGTCAGCAAAATCATGGTCAAATGTAAAGTTTTATTTTATATTTAACCTGAATGATAACCACGCTTCTCAGAGCAACAAAACATGAATGTCATTTATTTATGCTGTAGTAGCCTTTTTGAAAACGTGAACCACTTTATTAAAAAAGAATAACCTTTTATTAGTAATGTTAACTATGTGGATGGACTCACTGACCTATAAGGAGAGTAATGTCAGACTTTATAGCTAGGCCGTGATGGACCCAATGTCAGGATGCCAGAAAATAAGTTCGGCAACACGACTGTCTGTCCAATGGAGAACAAATGAAAACAGACTAATATCCTTGTAAATTAGGATTTTTCAGATCCATACTTTTTCCTAAAGACTGTTGGACTGTTGGCATTGTCATGTGGTCATATATCTCAGGTACACAAAGCAGAGCCTGTGGGCACACATCAGCCTGGTTCATTAATGACAGATGAGAAACTGAACTAATGGTAAAGTTTTGTTAATATGGAGTAATAGACTTGTAGTTTCTCTGTACTCCAGTGATTAATTTACTATTTTTTACTTTAGCTTATCTGTATAAAGATCATTCTGTGTTTTTTAAATCTGTTTGAAACAAATTTGGGTTATAGCCTATTTCAAACCAAGATCAACGGACCCTCAGCTGTCTCACTTAATCTAGTTTGATTGTAACCCCAGTTAAACACAGTACAGCCCTCAACTTTCATATTATGCTGTATAAACTGTTAAAGTGTGAGACAGACTAAGTTAACATTATGAAGCATTCACAGAAATAACCAGAAATTTGTTTAATAAGGGGTCACCAGTAACCTGGTGGTTATGTCTACGTGCCCAGTGCACAGAGGCTGTTGTTGAAGTGGGGGCCTCTGGTTGTGGCTTCTTTCTCACGTCATTCCTCGCTCTCTTTCTCATTGTAACAAGTATCTGACCCTTTTCATTGTCCCATCTATAAAGGGCATAAAAGCTCAAAATAATCTTAAAAAATGAATTTGTCAAATCATGTTAAGGGGTAGAAGTACATTATTTCTATACAATGCAATAGAAGAAAAAAAGCAAACATAACAGGAAGAATTAGTTGGCTATGTGCATAAACTAACAAAGAAATCTTTGTTAGACATTATAATACCCAGCAGCAGTTTATTTAAGTAGCAATATATAAATGTTTTACGTACTTTAAGGCACAAATAATAAGTAAATAGTACTTAAACAATTTTGAATGGTCCCTATGAAGCTTATTTGTCATTAGGTGTCCATCTTCTAAGCCCTACTGTTAGTATGATTATGGCTGGAACTTCCAGGATTATAGCGGATGTAGGAAAAATACATTTCTACCAGTGGCTAATTTTTCAAAGTAAACATCCAGCTAAGTGTTCTTATAAGTTGTACAGTACACATTGATTAATGAAATGTCTGAGTTCTATAGTATGTGGCTGTTGCAGTCATACCTTGACATGTGTGTCTTTAAAAGCATTTTTAAGCATGCTACAATGTCTGAGTATAGAGATGATCAGATTTACTGACTTGAAGAGGGTACCATGTGAATCATGGATATTATTTAAATTAAACAAGGGACTAGTTTGTGACTAGTTAGATCTTACATACTAGAGCATTCACAGACTCTAGTATGTAAGATCATGTTCCACCTTCTTTAACAAAATGCTGTCATCCTCAATATATACTGATACCAAGCTAGTACAGTTAGCTCATATATACTTGCGTACTTTATCTGAGACAATTTCTTCATATTTTCCTCTTATTCCTTGATAACTGAAGACCAGGGAATAATCACACATTCTAACATGAGGTGTAACAGAAATTTATATATTTATGTATGTACAGTGCTTAACAAATTTATTAGACCACCTGTCATATTTGTCTCAGAGACCATCCAGCATCATAAGGTGCTTTAATGTGGACTCTTTCATTTTCAGTGAGCTCTCCACGTTTTACCATTTTGAACAGGAATGAGGAATTTCAAACTGAATTCACCCAAATTTCACTCACTGGGCTTCTCTGAGAAGTCCGAAATGATTCAAGCATAACATTCAAGCACTAAAACTAATTTTTCTGTTCAGGAATGCATGTAAATAACTATAATTTGACATATTAATCAAGAAGTATTATGTGCTTTCCTATTTTTTCATTTTTTTTGTAAATCAGTAAATTTGAAAATTTATGGATAACAATAATAATTATATTTTAGCATTAAAAATATCATTTGGGTTAAAGAGCTTCTACATATTAGTGTATTAACCATTGCAGAAACATAAAAAATGATTTTGGTAATTACCAATGCTGTTAATTTGGGGCAGCTGTGGCATAAACCTTACTTTGGTTAGGGTTGGGTGGTCTAATAAATTTGTTAAGCATATATAATTGTATATATATTCTATTAGAACACATTGTCATAAATGTATCTATCTTTAGGGTTTCTAGCTATGCACTCCCTGGAAAATCAAAGCATGCTGCTTGACTAACCAAGGGAGCATCTTTTAAGATTTGTTAGCTTTAGCTAAAGCTATACTAGCTACAAAGTTAACATTGGTACGTAAGCCAATATTGCTAAGTTAGCTTTGGCAATGTAAGCATTAGCAAATGTAGATAAAGCTAGAGTAGCTATGAAAGCTACAGGGATAAGAAGCTATGAAGCTTTCGTAGCTCATGTCAGCTAAATTTTTATAGATATCCGTGAGAATTCATGAACTCAAGCTTTAGCTTTGTTAACTATGAAGCTCACTTATCTACGTAGATTTCGCACTTAATGGAGCCGCGTTAGGGTGTTTTCATGGAGGACGAGCTCTTTTACTGTCAGCAGACTGTTTACTCTGCTTTAATATTTGTGTCGTAATCAAGTTTTGCAGGTCAGGTTTTATACTTTTAATTTTTGCGACCATTACCTTTACCCTAAACCTAACACAAGCTAAAGTTTAATGTGATTTTATTCTGAAAGTTTTAGCGTGTATGTCCGTTCTAACAGATGTAGCCTCTCACGTGAATGGTCTGCAGCCAGAATAAGGAGTATATATTTTTGAATCCATATTTCACTATTTTTCCTTATTTTTGTCTCCAACCACATCTGAATTGTACGATGCATTTTAAATGCATTGTAATGCTCCTGTATTGCTTCATATCTCACGTTTCTGGTTGAATCCTAAAAGCCATACCAGGATGCTGGTTGCAAATCAGCCTTAGCAACAAGCCCACATGCATGGCATTATATTTGTAATTAAAGCATGTTCATTGCATATGTTCCTGTTGAAAATAGATTAAATTAATAAAGGGGTAGTCTTTACTTGAGCAGAGATGGGAGTAAATCTTCCTCCTCAGTGGTGTGTTATGTGTAGTATCTACATGGCTGTTTGTTTTTATAGAGACCTGTTTTACCTTTATCATCAAACATTACCCTGCAGCTTTATGGTTGACTTTTAAAATTAACTACCCCTGAAGATCTACGAGTTCCTGAGGTTAAATGCATGACATGTAATTCCATGTATTCATTACCACCAGCTACACTTTTGAGCTGAAGTCAAAGGCATTTTTTTTCTTCTTGCTAATTTTCTGTGTTTTAAAGGTGCATCCTCCATCCTTTGATTCCTGTAATTGTTAAATAAGTCAGTGCTTTATGAGTAATGGAGCAGGGTGATGTCTAAAATAAATGCAAAGTGATTACAGGCCTGTTTTATTGATTAAGATCACACTGGGCCTGGATGCTGAGCGCTGACAACAGATGCTATACATCCTTCCAGGTTCAAATTAAGCTTCCTCCACTTGGCATGCCTGAGCATGACAGTGATGCTCGGGCTACACTGTCTAAAACATTCAGTGGATTACCAGGAATAATAAAACCAGCAGCTGCACTTTAAACTGGATGTGCCTATCTGATGCAAGGGGGGGAGATTGATCTCCCATAATGCTTTGTCTTGATGAGACAATGAAAAATGGCCCGAGCCGGCAACATGTCAATATCAGGGCCGGGGATGCACCGACGGTCCTGGGTTCTTATTTAATCCGGTTTTCTTTAAGATGATAGCTCTTGTTACATTTTCACTGCCTGTCTGTCAGCTTGACATCGCAATATTCCCCCTCTCCTCACTTTCCTGCTCGGTTTCATTTATTTTAAAACGCCATTTCACACACGGCTGACTTTAACAAGGCATTATACAGCACTGAGGGAAGGTCTGGGAGATAGAATTGTGACAGATACAACATTTTTTATGGTGAAAAGACAGAATATTGTAAACAGGAGAGTGTATAAATGTGGCAGAGTTCAGGAGGGAGAGCTGCTCATGTATGTATAGATGTCATTCAGCCTCCTCTTCCCTGTTGAAACCGTTTCCACTGTCAATACTCCTTTCATTTAGGCTTTAGAGGCAATTGTTCAGCTTTCATTTATGAGAAGCCAATTCAGAAATTACTGACTTCTGTGCATCGATTAGGTGTCATTTCACAACAAGGTGTTATTGGAGAAGCATAAACTATGTCACAAAGGCAAATGCATGCAAATAGGCAATTTTGCAATCAACTTTTTATGACATGCAGTATTTTTTCCTGCTAAAATGCCACCATAAACCCTGCAAGCAATACAAAGCAAATCCAGTATATTTTACATCATACATGCCATTAAAACAGTCCACTCTGTGAAGTCACAGAGGCCATATATATAAATATTGTCCCGATAATGATGCAGGTTGTGACAGTTTTCCAGTGAAATTCCCAGGAAAGTGCTCCACCCTGATATTAACATTCTCCCCTCTGTTCTGAAAGCACTATGGCGTTTACTGTGTGAGAGCAGTGACAGTAGGGGTGTAGTTGCTCACTGCACCCTCCTCGGCGCAGCTGTGGGTGAAACATGCCGTGGCTGACATATCAGTGATGTTTATTAAGAGACGAGTCTATCAGGTCTCATAAGCCAGCTCTCGCAGGCGGCAGATCTTTTGTTTCTTCCGGAGGGTGTCATCAATCTTGCGTGGCTGCGCTCTCCTGAGCGCTTGATGGGAGATCACGGATTCCTCCCTCCCATTGCAATGGGTTCAGTGGTGGAGGCAGGTAGGGAGCACAGACACAGACACAGTGAAGCCTACACGCTCCTCTGTTCTAGTGTAGGGAACACTGAGGGAGGCTTCATGGTAGACGTGACACTGAGAGTGTCTCTGTGCTACTAAGAGGGGAAATTTCACAGATGATAAAACAGGTTGGAAAAATGCTGTTTTTACATTTTTGTTTTGACACACTATAGATGCTTTCAATATCTAAATATACAGAGTAAAAAAATAATTCAAAGTATGACTTATTGTCAGTGTTGTTAAAATTGGTGATTACTCTCTTAAACTAAGGGTAATTGACTTCCTGTTTAGACAAAGACCTGCTTAAGTTAATCAAATATTTTAACATAAACTAAACAAAGGAAAAAGAACTTGTTATGGATTGCACATAAAACAAGGGAAAATTAAATTGGTAAATGTTTGATGGCACAAGGTGCAGATGACTTTTGACTTGTCCACTGAGCTGTATAAGAGTTTTTTTTTTTTTTTTTTTACCCTCTGAGCTGGAAGCTATTTTTAACCATTCTGTCTTGTCTTAAAAAGCTTGTAAAATATCAACCCTGTTGTACACAGTCAAGCTCTAAACAAATTCAAACAGAAATTAAAACTTTTTATGTGTGACAGACAGTAAACAACAAGAACTAAGACTTTTTTCACCCTTCTCTTAGGAAACAACAATAATCATTCTAATGCTGCATGGGTAGCATCATTAGAACAGCAGAATGTAAGTGGATATAACTAACGGTTCAAAAGTTATTACAGAGTGGTAATAGGTGGTTAAGGCGCGCCACATGTACGCGGAAAGCCGGGGTTCGAATCCAGCCTGAGGCCCTTCACCACATGTCTCTTCCCCGCTCTCATTCCTGTTTCTGACACTATCCACTATCCTCCTCTATCAAATAAAGGCACAAAAATGCCCAAAAATAAACCTTAAAAAAAAAGAAAGTTTTTTTTTTTTTGCGGTCTCAGAGGGGTAAGTAAAATGAGAACTCAAGCAGCAGTAATGTATTTATTTTGCATCGCTGTGGCTGTAGAGAGACACTGCAGTGGCTGTTCCTCCAATTTCCACATACAGTGACTGTGCCGCGATCCACCAGTGAATCTTAGTGCGGAGCACATCGCTCCCTCTCTAGTCTATCAGAGCATTTCCACAGCTGGCGCTCCAATCCAGCAGCAGCGCGTCCCTGGAGCACCACGCCGCTCCACTTCATTCGAGATATGGTAGAGGTCTATTTTCAGTGCCAGCCGCTGCCAAACCAATCAATATGGACTCCCAATCATAACTCATCACTATGTCAACATTACGTCTCATCCTGCAGCTAGAGCAAAGGGCTCAGTGGAGCTCAGTGGATCACAGAGCTACAATGGTGCCATTAACAAGGAGGGACATTTAGCCACAGAATTTTATATAAAACCGTAGATCCTTAAGCAAACATTAACCTTTTAGCTTCCTAATGTACTCACCCAATGGCAGAAGCAATAATATCATGGACTTATATTGGAAAGGATGATAAATTAACCCCAAAAGGTAAAATCGTCCGCTGTTGACATACTATTCCTGCGTGAACTGGTCCGCCCGTGACAATGCTCTAGACGCGCTTCCAGTGGGTGAGGTCGCTAGCCTTCTATCAGAGCAAACCCCGGGCGCGTCGGTGCGGGATGCAGACGTATTATGCGTAAATTGCGGGTAACCAAATTGTGCTGAAAGGGACAATAAGGGCCTGTTTCCACAGTCTGTGCTTTTTCTAGTGGCGGTGCTTATTTTTTTTATTAAAACCTAGAGTCCAGTGTTCTGAGCACTCAGCATCCTGGGCAGAAAGTTATTTTTTGTCTCTGCTTAAAGCGCTCTCAGTTGAATACTGTTCAACTTTTAAAACAGTGCTGCACTTATCAGTGTCACTTCTCCCTTACTTGCCAATCAAAATCAAGAAGATGGTGGAACTTCTGACAATGGCGGGAGGGAAACTGATTTGACTTGTCTTTTTTCAAGCATTTTCAGGTCTGCAGCTGTTGCTCATGTCAGAACAGGATGGTTTTACATTGTCTTCATGTTTTCTGATATTCCTTGAAATTCAAAATTATGAATCAAAAAGCTATTTTAGAACCATTTTACAGATTCTCCTGAGGAAAGTGGGAGTCATTTTTTTGTAAACTAACAACAATGAACGCTGGTGAGAAGCGACACAGACCCTAAAATATGAGATTAACTGTGATTTTTAAAAAATGATTGCACTAATTATAAATCTTGATTTACTGCTATTAATGCAATTTATCTTTACATCTCTAGTTTGTAGAGTCACAGGAGAACCAGGAGGGTCAGACGTAAAGGGGACATCCATATCCATCAAACCAAGTACAGACCGAAGCAAAATAACAAAACTAGTGCTGTTACTCTATTAAAAAATTAATCAAGTTAATCACATCAATCACATCATTTTTTCTGTAGTCTAAGTATATTTTTATGTTTTTAGATTTTTAAAGGTTGTTATTGTCAAGTGTTTTATTTTTATCCTTTTAATTCTATATACAGCACATTGAAAGTGCTGATCCGAGTCTTTAACAGTAGCACTTGCGATACTTTCTATAATTTGGTGGAAAGACAAAACAAGGGCAAATATTTAAACTATAAGTGGTCTTAGCTGAGTAGTGCTTGAGTTAAAAAGCTATGATTCAGTCCATCACATCTATTGTATATCCGTCAAATATAAACACATATTCACACTGTATTATTGAAGTTTCTCATCAAAAAACTAAATTTTCCTATTTTTATGTGACATTTGAACATATCATAACATATAGAATACAGTTGTGTATTGAGGTTACCTGAACATATTTTCTGTCTTTGGCAGGTGAAGTTCGCCAATTAACTTAAATTTTGCCAATTCCAACGCGGATTTCTACACTGGATTGATATTTTTAACAAACAGGACTTGCACAAAGTTCTGGAACACTTTTCAGCATTTATCTGAGCAGCTGCAGAAGAAGACTGTCCTGGAGCAGCTGAAGAGAGTGGTATGACCATGGCTTGATCACGTGTTGTTTGCTAACATTAGTAAAGATGTGCTTTGCCTGAAGGTGGTACTTATGACTTGTTGTGCTTCAGTGTAGAGACAGTTCATTACTGCTGTATGTACCCACAATTTTGGTTTTATCTTAACTAACATTCACCAGCTTTTTAAAAAGAAAACTGCCATTAAGCAGACCTTGGTCTGTCTCCTCACTCATCACTGCTGGCTGTGTCTGACTCGCCTCTCACCTCTGCAGCCCCAGGCACGTAAACATCTACGGGGGACTACAGGAGCAAATTGTGGTCAAACTTCGTCATATGATTAAATTACGTTATTATTTATTTAACACGTTAAGGATTCAAGATTAATCACAGGTGTTAGCGTGTTAATGTTAACAGCCCTGAACAAAACAATTAATTCTAATTCTAGGCACTTTGATTTGATTCACATGTTGATATGTGCTTGGGCAAGACACTTAATCCGAAAATGCTCCCACTGCTGTGTCAGAGATGTGAAAATGTGTAAGGATGTATGTGAATGAAGTTAGCTAATTCTGATGGCCACTCAACATAGCAGCCTTCACCCTCAGTGAGACTACAAAAAAGCAGACTGCAGCTTCTACACCTGAACTACTTATGGCTCATTTATGCTTCCTTTACATTTGAAAATAGATTAGAGTGTTTCACATGATACAACCGTCGCTGCTCTCATTCTCACGTGTGTTTGTTATGGTGGTTTGGTTGATAAAACAATTAACCCTATAGAGGTTTGTGTCTCACATGGATCTCCACAATTCCTTGGTTGCTGTCATCTGTCCAGCTGTCTCTGTGACCAGGGGAGCTAACGTCATGTATAAGAATGGTTCTCAACTGGTGGGTTGGTACCCAAAAGCAGGTCACAGAACCCTTTTAAGTGGGTTTCAAATGTGTGCCTGGGAAAAAATGTGCCAAAGAGTTTAACTCTTTTAAATCATGCATTTTTCTCCTGTCCCTCTGTTTTGTCTTGTCTAAGGTTTAAACTGAGACCCCTCCATGAAAAAATGTGATTTGTTGAAAAATACCAGAATTCTGTGTCATGATTCCTGAGTAAGGAGTTAACAGTGGCTCTGTACTGGTTGAGAATCACTGATAAACAGTGCATCCAGAAAGTATTCAATTTTGTGTAGCCTGATGGTCTGATAGCGACTGGACCAGACATGAGCTGCCGGTGCTCCAATTTTCAGTCCAAATTTGGAAAACAGGTCTGTCCTCAGTGGCTTTTTGCAAAATGGGCCTAATCTGGTGTGGAGTCATATATTGGCTCTGTAACTGTTTTGGACCAGAACAGGTCCAGATAAATGGAAACCAACATAATCGCTGGCCCAAATTTGGTGCAAAACTGACACGGCCTGTGGCAGCTTTGAGTCAGATCTGGACTAAGCAGTGCTTGCTTTGAGACAGTTCTGGGCCAGATGTCTTTGCTATATCTCTGATAGCAAAGACATTTGTCTGTATCAAACAAAACGGACAAATGAGCCTTTTTATTCTAGATTTTAAGAAAAAAGATTACTGACACCCTGACAAAACAAGGTGAATTAAATGCATATTGATGTTTGGCCCTGTAGGGCTTCCTTACATTTTTCAAAACTTAAGTGTTCCAGGCCCACATCAAAACAGCATTTATGGGTCCTGACCCAGGATTTGAGAGCCACTCCTCCACATAAGAGCCACTAAAAACCCTTACACTTCACTCTAAACTCTGTACCAGAATAGATAGAATCAAAAGCAAGAAAATATATAAATACACAATGTGCTGAGTTTCTTCCAGTGTTACTATGTTAATGAAAAAGTACTATAATGTTAAAGCAGTATAAAAAAAGAAGTACATTCCACCAACATTAAGTGCCCATTCAAGTGTTTTTATGGTGTGGCGGAGCAGCCAGTGTCTCCTCCCTGTGATATGAAATTGATAGACTTGGCATGTAGACTTGGATAAAAAGTGGCCTCTGCAGCTGCTAAAACCAAATGAAAGTAGATAACAGCATCGACTCAGAGCCTCCTGCAGTGTCATAACTTGTATGTAAATCTCCGTGGCTGGGATCGCAGACCTTCATTAAGTGCGCTTTAGTAGATTTATGAAGTGATCTGTGCAGGAGTCGTTTGTAGACGCTGTTCGCTTTAGACCTGGACATGATGAATATACTCCACTTGGCTCTGGCTGGACTGCTGAATCTGAAATTGGTGCTGTCCTGAGAACGCTGCTTGTTTCCTGAGTGGGATGGAGCACTCTTGTTTATCCCCCGCTTTTCTTCTCATGTTGACCTTTTACAAAATACACCAGCACTCTTCCAAAGGGCATTCATCCCTTTAAGTATTTTTGTCCATTATGATTCTTTTAGGATCTCTGCTGCTACAACATGGTTAGCTTTGTAACATTAACATTAAGCAGCTCTCTGTGCATCGCTTCTTATCACAACTACATAGAAAGGTGAGCTTGTTAGGCTCTGATCCCCCCCTCTCATTCCCTATAGCAATGAATTAAAGGGATGATTTCATACTAATTGCTTTTTCAGGATGATAATCCAAGCAATAACCTGCAAAGAGGCGTCTTCTGTCTATGGGGAAATACACCCAAATGAAATAAACACCCGTTCACTTTTGAATCAAATGCGTTCAGCAGAGCAGCCTTCATGCCGGGGCCTGTACAAAAAGACAGCAAGAGACTTTGAATCAATATTTCCTATTAAAGACGCTGATGCTTAAACCAACAATGACCTGAGCTGAATGAGGTCCAAAGCATTGTGTGTTCAGGTGCGCAGAGTAATTGAATTCTCCTCTGAAAAGGCTCCTCTGATTAAACTGAAGAATAAAAGGAAAATGCAATCAAAGAGACGCTTACTTGGGACAAAGAGTTACCTTCAAAGTTTGTCATCAAAGTTATTTTGATTAATGTGGGACTCACTTCCTCCAACGCAGCGATGAGAGAAACATACTGAAATTGTTATTTCGCTGGCAAAGCTGTTGGAGATTCTTTCTGAATTAAACTATTTGAAAGTTATTTCCTAAAGCATATTTTGCATGTCATGCATGCATGTGTGTGCTACGTTCTTGTTCATGTGTGTTTATGGCTGCCAGGTGGTGTATTGTGTTAATAGACGGATAAAAATCAGCGAGGAAATGGCCCTCCCAGCACTGACCCTTCCACCACCCCGGCTCTATCTGTCAAGCTGTCCTCCCTCTGACTTTTCACCCTCTGATCCCCATCTCCTGCTTTGGAGTAAGAGAAAACAGACCAGAACTCCCAAAGCACATTGCAAGACACTTTAAGAATGCAGCAGAGATGCCTTGAAATGCAGGAACACATTTATAAACACATAATGTGTATATTGTGAGATTCTGATTAACATGGAGATTAGAAAAGACTGGAATATTGAGTAAACTTTCAATATTGAAAAAGCAAGTAGATGGGGCTTAGTTAATCCTTGAAAGAGAATTTAAGTGCCTTGGATGCTTTATCCATTTATTGATTTAAACAAAATGTGATGTAAAATAAGTGACCACATAAATATACACCCCCTTCAAGTCAGTATTTACTAGATGCACCTTTGGCTCCAATCACAGCACTGAGTCTGTCTGGATAGGTCTCAATCCGGCACTAACATCTGGATGTTGCAATTTTACTCCATTCTTCTTTGCAAAACTGCTCAAGCACTGTCAGGTTGCACCAGGATTTGGCTTGAAAAACCTTTTTCAAGTCCAGGCACAAATTCTCTATTGGATTGAGGTCTTGGCTTTGACTCAGCCACTCCAACATTCACCTTGTTGCCTTTAAATCATTTCTATGTTGCTTTTGCTTATGCTTTGGGTCACTGTCATGCTGGAAAACAAATCATCTACTAAGCCGTAGTCCAATCGCAGACTGAATGAGATTGTCATCCAGGACTTTCCTATATTTGGCCACATTCATTTTACCCTCTACCTTTACAAGCCTGCTGGGGCCAGCTGCCGAGAAGCATCCCCACAGCATGATGCTGCCACCATAATGCTCCACAGAGGGGATGGTCTATTTGTGGTGATATGCAGTTTTTGGTGTCCACCAAATGTTGTTTGATGGCCAAAAAGCACCATTTTGGTCTCAGACCAAAGAACTTTCTTCCACTTGACCATGGAGTCTCCCACATGCCTTCAAGCAAACTCGAGTTGGGATTTAATTGGAGTTTTCTTCAACAGTGGCTTTGACTAGTGAAGAACGTGGGCAACAGTTGTTGTATGCAGAGTCTCTCCCATCTCAGCTGCTGATGCTTGTAAATCCTTCAGAGTAGTTATAGGTGTTTTGGTGTCCTCTCTCACTAGTGTCCTTCTTGCTCTCAGTTTGTGAGGGTGGCCTGATCTAGGCAGATTCCATATTCCTTCCATTTCTTGATGATGGATTTAACTGAACTCTAGGATTTTTTTGTGTCTACCTCCTGACTTATACTTTTCCTTCACCTTTTCTCTTAGTTGCTTGGGGTGTTCTTTTATTTTCATGGTGTCATGGTAGCTATGAATACGGATGGTGTCTAAAGGTGTATTTATACTATAATCACTTGAGACACATTCACTGCACTCAGGTGATCCCATTTTACTAATTGTGAGACTACTAACACCAATTGGCCAGCCTCTGTTAAATTAGACCAGTCACCTCAAAGGGTGTGAATACTTCTGCAATCACTTATTTTACATTGCATATTATTATTTATTTGACATTACTTTGTAGAAGTCTGTTTTCACTTTGACATTAAATTGTTTTTTGTTTTTGTTTTTGTCAAAAAAAGCCAAATTTTATTGACCACGATTGATTTATAAAATTGTAAACCATCCAAGTCAGTGAAAACATTCTATTGCTACTGTATACCCTCTTTAGCAGTGATTTTCAACCACTGTGCCACGGCACACTACTGTACTGTGAGAGATTGGCAGGTGTGCCATGGGAAATTATCCAATTTCACTTAATAGGTTCAAAAAATATATCATAGTCACTGCACGCAATTGTTAAGCACCTGTGCCAGCAGTGTGGTGACTGGTCCAAGTAATACTCCTCCATGTCAGTGGGGGGCAGTAGGGAGCACAGTAATTACCTTATTAATTTAAGACAGCAGAATTAGGGATGCATGATAAACGGCACTGACTGGAAGTGTTACAGCAATGGATAAATATTTGAAAAGGGAAAATGTTGACTGACCAGGGTCTTGATCAAAATTCTAACCAAGTTGAAATGTCAGGTGTGAGCGATGGTCAAAAGAAGCCAAAGGCAGTGAGTTGGAGGTAGTACAGTGAAAGTTACCTTTTATTTGTATTTACTTTAACTGGAGATCCTACTGACTCCATTATGCTTGGTGTGTGGGGAAAAACTGTCTAACTGTGCTTTGGTCCCAAGCAAGCTTAAACGCCATCTCTAAAAGAAAAACCAGTCACTTCAAAACAAGAACACAGACTATTTTGTTAGCTTGTGGAAACAAACTGACAAACATTCAACTTGAATAAGAAAAACCACAAATGTGTCTGGGAGAGCTCTCAAAGCTAGTTACTAAGTAGCTGAACTCATAATGTGTCATTTTGTAACATTTTAGGCTTGTGGTGTGCCTTGGGATTTTTCCTAATCCAAAAATGAGCCATGCCTCAAAAAAGGTTGAAAAACACTTCTCTATAGTAATACTAGAGCTTGTGTACAGTCATTAATTTCAAAAATAAAACTACGCATGTTGTAAACATATTAGTGGAAATTGTATCCACAAATCAAGCTTCTGGATAGACATTTTTCATAGCAATGATTGACTGACATTTGAGAGCTGCCATGCTTGAAAGTGTGAGGTTTGACCCGCTGTTGATGAAAAGCATCATAGCCTTGTTCGGCTCATAAATGCAACAAATAAACATATCTTGTGGGTAGATCTATACGAGGTAGATAAGATATTTGATTAGTACAATATGCATGTGAGGTGAGATATTTTTCCGCAATTGATAGATTAGTGAGTGCAAATGTGCATATAAGGTTAGGCTTTTACCCCGGTACATTTTTTTCACAGTATCTGAGATACAGTATTCCCTGTCTGTTGCTGTCAGAGCCATCATACAAAGCTTTAAACCTTCGTAGGGCACTCATGGAAATACTTGAAAATGGCTAATTTAACCCTAGAGCATTATTGGTGGACATCCTCATACTTTTTTTACTTTTGTCACTTAAATATATTTTTTCAGACAGATGTATGCAGGACATGTGCTACAACTGTCGCATTCCTTGTCTCAAGTCGCTCTTGAACCAGAGAGGTCAAAGGCGTCTTACCTGGGCTAAGCACAAAAAGGACTGTACTGCTCAGTGGTCCAATGTCCTCTTTTCAAATAAAGATAAACTTTGCATTTCATTTGGAAATCACAGTCCCAGAAGTCTGGAGGAAGAGAGGAGAGGAGAGTGTGAAGTTTCCGCAGTCAGTGATGATTTGGGCAGACATGTTATCAGCTGGTGTTGGTCCACTGTGTTTTATCAGGTCCAAGGTCAGTGCAGCCATCCAGCTTTTTGGAAATGCTGATTTCATTATCAAGCTGGACTTGGCACCTGCCCACACTGCCAAAAGTAACAACACCTGGTTTAAGGACCATGGTATCCCTGTGCTTGATTGGCCAGCAAACTGGCCTGACTGAAACCCCATAGAGAATTTATGGGATATTGTAAAGAGGAAGATGACACACCAGACCCAGCAACACAGATGAGCTGAGGGCCACTATCAGAGCACCATGGACTTTTAAAACACCTCGGCAGTGCCACAGGCTGATCGCCTCCATGACATGTTGCATTGATGCAGTAATTCATGCAAAACCAAGTACTGAGTGCTGTACATGTTCAAACTTTTCAGTAGTCCAACATTTCTGTGATAAAAATCCTTTTCTTTATTGGTTTTAAGTAATGTTAATGCCATAATCATCAAAGTAAAAATAAACAAACACTTGAAATATATCAGTTTGTATGTAAATAATCTATGATATATGAGTTTCACTTTTTAAATTGAATCACTGAAATAAATCAACTTTTTGATGATATTCTGATTTATTGAGATGCATCTGTATGTAAACTTTTATATGGCACCAGTTTCAAACCAGTACACCCAAGAAGTCTTCTGAGAAAGTTGACGTACAACTGGAGCAACGGTATGGTGTGCAAATCCAGACAAACAGACAGATGGCCAATTAAAGTAGTACGATTACTAAATTATAAGATTACTAAATAATTAGGGCCCACTAAAATAAAATGTTACCATGTTATTATTTACGTTGTTAATTATAATTTTCACCATCTTCCTGATGATTTACAAGGCGTTCCTAAAGATTTCCCATTACACTTGGTTTGGAGTTTGCCTCTGGATGATCTCTGTTTAAAGAACCATGGAGCCCTAGAACGTCATCCTACCCCTCCATTCCAACAAGAGTTGGGACACCCTAACCCTAGACGTGAGCACACAAAACATTGAGGTAGGCTAAGAGTTGGAGGGAAAGGCCAAGATAACTTGAGAATATTTTCAGAGAAAGACTGTTGCAATTCTTGGTACTTTTTTCTAGTCAAAGGGGAATTTTTGACCGTGCTTGTCCAATGGACAAATTGGAAGCAAGGCTCAGCCAGCCCACCTAAATTGGTATCATTTTCTCAACATTTGAGAGACAACTTGGTTACCTCCATGGGGCCAAGAAATCACCTTTTTGAAAATACCTGATGTAGGTAACCACAGATCTGAAAACTACATCAGACTGGTTTCAGTCTGACTTTAAATGAGCCGCAGCATCATAACTGGACTCTGAGGAATAAACCACCAACAGTTTGTAGCATGCAGTTGTTATTTATCTGTAGCATAATGTGCAGGTAGAATCTGATTTGATCCTGGCTGTATATTTGTTGAAATCTCTTCATGTCTTCAGCTTCTTGCTCAGATATCTCTGTATCAGTTGTAGATAAAATTCACCGTGATAAAATGCTGCTGGAGGAGAAAAGTAAGAACTGGTTGCTGTGCTGATTGCTTTTCTCTGCCTGTGTGTCAGATAGTGGTCAGCAAGAAACTCTTCAGAGTGCTTCATCCCGGCTCCACCTGCCCATCGCAGCCCGTCCATCTGTCTGCAGATTCTCATTCTGTCAGCCGGGCAGAGCAGAGAGAAGCGAAAGAGGACTGAATAGATGTCTGAAAGGCTGAGGGAGACCTCTCTTTTAAAATTCCCATCTGATAGGATGGCACAAAGGAACCAATCAGAGTTCTGCTGAAGTTGGTATATTGGACTCACATACAGTACAGCATCAGAGAGTAAGGTGAGAAACAGAGGAATGAAACAGGCTACCTTATAACCTCTTAGGTGATTTTACTTTTACAATAGCTGGAAAATAAAACAAATAGGCGGTGAAATTAATGAATTATTCGATTACCCCCCCCCCCCCCCGTTTTTTCCTTTGAGGGGACTAAAACCAAAAGACCTGAAGAAAATGTGCAAACATCTTGATTCAGGGACTTGCATTTTATTTTTGCAGCAAGTCCTTAATGACTGATCCTTTCTGTTTATTATAAGAGAAAGCTCACTTTGGTTTATCATGGGTAATTACCTAGGATAGTCAGGTATAAAGGTTAAGTTGATAGTTGATATAATCCAGGGGTGTCAAAGTTATGGCCCATGGCCCACGGGTCACTTCCGGCCCACCAGCAGGTGCGATTTGGGGGAAAAAGATGGAGATTTTAAAAATATATTAATTTTCAATATTTTCTAACTTAGGTGTTTGAAATACAAATTTTCCCTCATTTTTCATGATCTATAATATAGAAAAGAAAGATCATAATACGATGCAATATTATGTGTTAAATATGGCACACTGAACCCTCTTTAGAGCGGGTAGGAACATCATAAAAAGATGCAAGGCAGAGCGCACAGCAGCGCACCTGCTTCTTCACATCAGCTCCTCAAACATGCTGTCCAAAAAGACGCTGATAGACTGCATGATTTTTAAGACTGAAGGAGAAGGATTTATTTTGTCAGTTTAGGCCTTGTACACACGTAGCTGAGTATTTTCTAAAACGAATATCCCCCTTCATTCATTTTAAACAATACTTTTATCCACACCTGATCATTTACAAAAAAAACCTCGTCCATACGTAACCGGCAAATCCACCGTTAAATGCTGCTCTAAGCATGCCAAACCCATAGGTGGCAGTGTTTTTCAGATGTGAAACCCATGCCAGCCAATCGAAATGAACTTCTGTCATTCTGTCTCTTCCGCCAGAGATTCAAACACGGCGCAAGCTATGACGTTTGTGAACCAAAAACCCTGTTTCCTAGCATACACATGTAACCACGAAACCGGAGTTTTCCAAAATCTCCACTTTGGCCGGAGTTTTCAGAAAAGATTGTTTTTAGTGATGTAAAACTGAGGTTTTGTGTGGATGACAGGCCTAAACATATAAAAATATATGCAGTTTCCCAGATACCCGACCACGTGTGTACAAGACCTTATTTATCTATCGATTAAGATGAAGAATGTAACCACCATGCACAGCTGAACTTGGCTCCATCATAGAGTCCGGTCCTGTCTGCACCTCGGTTTTCCTGTTTCCTTCCTCGGGCCTTAACGAATGTCGAAGGTTTTTGCATTGTTAAACCAAACTTCTATCCCTGTGGGGGACTGAAGCTGCTCTCAGGAAACTAAATACTTTCCCTGCATAACTGTCTGTCAGCCACAAAAACAGACATCATAGCTCTCCTCTGGCGTGTGACTCAGTTCAATCTCCAGCCTGATTTAATCCCTCGTTATAAAAATCTGTATTGCCAAACTAATATCAACTAAATTTGCTTACATACGATTTAATTTTATGTCAACAAGGAGTCAAACTATGGTCTTGATCACTGACATTGTTTATAAATCCTGTAATATATTTAACTCCAGGTCTCGTCAAATGATAAAAATTCCTTCATAACGATAAAACAGATTTTTAATAACTGAACATTTCATCCTAATCTGGACACAGACTGTCCTATGACATGAGCGGTCAGCATGTTTAGTCTAGGTGCAGTGCTAAGACATTAAATTACACATGGAGATGGCCCCATTCCTGACGCATGCACGGGGTAATTACAGAGAATGGACATGCAGAAGAGCCACTGTTGGGACACAGACATGTGCTCAAAAGTCAAGTTTTCACCAAGCGGCAACCTCTGGTCCTAAAAAATGAAGACAATGCGGAAGTGCAAAAAATTGCTATACCGCGACTGTCCACTTGAGGCTGGCTGTAGGAAAACCGGAAGTTCCGTCTGCACACATGTTAAACAGCCGGTTTAGAGACACAAAATAAACTGGTTTACAGCCTGGTTCAGAACACCAAACGTGTCTCATTAGCTAGTGTCTTATTGTGCTCCCACTGTACAAAGGGGTGAATTTTTTTGTACCATGATCGTTTGGATTATATTTAGGATAAACCTCACTTCACGGTGATTGGCGTGTCTCATTTGATTCACAGATAGCTCGGCAGGTAGAGGCTCCGTTTCTGTCAACCGGAATGCTAGCTAGCAGGCTGACAGGTAGTTGCGCTTAGTGGGCGGGCCGTTAGGTTGATCCAAAGTTCGGTTGAGACCGCGATTTTAATGTGGAAGCATCCACGACTCCGCCAATTGTAAGCAGACGACTGACATCACACGGGGTTTGTCCAATTCTTTCTACAGTCTATGGTTTTCACTCAGTAGGTGAGGGTTTGTAGAGCAGTATGAAAGCACAGCAGTCTGGAATAAATCTCCGCAGGATCCTCCTCTTTCTGTCTCACTCCCTCCTTTCTCTCACTCATCTCCTCTCTGGACTTTGTCAACTGATCCCAGATGAGGTGAAATAAGGATCAAGAACAATTTTGTGAGCAGGTCGCTGTTTTAAACCCATAAACAGTCATGCTAAATGTATATTTATAATGAATATTCAAGTCTTGTAAATTTAGCATCAGTGGGTCAGGTATCTTATTTATCGACTATTTGAATTACATGCATAATTTCAATGTTTGGATTTGCCCAGATTTGCTCTGCTGATACACGGCACCCAGCACACCTAGAAGAGAGAGATACACAGTTTTTCTTGGAAAATATTAATATTATATTCAAAATGTGCCTGTACACAGTCTGAAAACTGTTTTAACATAACCCTCAACTTTAAAGAATTCAGTGTGACTCATGTCCCAAGCTAACATTAATTTAGCATTTTCACATTTTTAGAGTTGAGTTTTCAGCAAGCAAACAGTCTTTTTTGTTTGTTTATTGTTTTTCTGATGGCAGATGGATGCCCTTAATCAGTATGAAACTTGAATTGTAACACTGACGACATAAGTGAATGACTGTTTTACTAAGTTATGGTCTCAGTTAGCCTTGGGCCTAGTGAAGGTCAGTCACCTAAGGCTGCATGTATCACCACTTTGGTTTTCTATAGTAGTTCAACCTGAGACAAATGCAGGTTATTTAAGTTATTCTGAGATTGAAATCAATACTGTCCTCAAGGAAGGACATTTAAATTTTTTTTGTGTGTGACAAATATTTTGAACTATTTGTTTAAAACTGGAAGAATTTGACAATTTTTGATTGAATCTAATTCTGCATGCTTTGTTTTATTTCTCCACTTTGTCTTGGAAAGCACAATTTAATAGAAAAATAAAAATGATTTAATACTAATCTTTCAGTCCTCTCTTCCCCAAGGTGCTTTTGTGTTTTTTTTTTCTCTTTTAGTTCAGGTGCTTCTCTTTAGCCTGGTGGTGTCTGAGAGAGGAGGAAGAGGAGGACGATCTCTTCAAAGAACAGTTAGTACCTAAATTCAATGCAGACACTGTAGTTTAGAAACAGTTTAGTTACACTTTAATTAACTTAAGAAAACTGATATCTAACTTTATATTCTTCATTCTAGGATAAAGTGGAGATACGGATGATCTGATGAAGATTGTTGTCTCTGGAGGTGCCATCATGTCTGAACCAGACAGCCTGAAGATTGCGATCAAGGAGAGAGAGACGTCTAAAGTGAGTGTTTTGTATAAGCCATTGACTCGTGTTTCTCTGTGTTCTTTATTCTGACTTCAGTGAATTAAGTCATCAAGACAAGTCAATGCAAAAATGTCCCTTAATTTTTTTAGTAGGATAAACATGAAATAAAGAAATTAGGATAACTTAGATAAAATAAATTCTCAACTATTTAGAATTAAGTTAATTAAACTTAAATATGGAAAGAAATCATGCTGGTTGAGTTAGTCCAATAAAAAAAGCCTTGTAGGATTAACTCAATAGCTACTAGAACTGGAAGTACTTAAAATGGTGGATGCAAAAATGTACCATAATTTTTTAAGCAGTGTATACAGTGCATCAATGCTGTTCTTTGCACTTTATTTCATGCAGAAATTTGGTCCCATTCTGAAAAAATGCCGCTATATTAAAGTTACATCCCCAGTAGCCATTGCTACTGGTGTACAGTACAACTTTACCCCTCCTGTAGCTTAATTTCTTTCCAGTCCATAAAAAGTTCCTTTTTCTGTGGTTAAATTCATGTTATAGTCTTCAGTCTACCTGTATCTCAACACGAAAAATTCCCTTAATTTAAGACAAATCCAAAATGAAACAAAAACAGATAAAAATTCATATGGTAGAATTTAGAAATGCAATCAAAAGGATGATTAATTCACAAAAAAACTGAGATTGTTTGTAATATGGGTTTTTACTCATTTGGCTTCCCTGCTATGTATAAACCCTGTTAAACAATAGCACTCAGCCTTGCTAGGTTTAAGGCTTCTTTAGGTGGGGAGATTTTTTTCGATGATTTGATTCAGTTTTTTTTTTCTTGTTTTACCTTTTAGTATAACTCTAATCAACACATCAAACTCTAACACTAAATTTTTTAGCACACTGTCATGACTGATTCCTTCTTCACACAGCCGTCCAATGTTCCCTTTCTGCCTCATCTGTGCCGCCTCTGAGAGGAAATATTAGGCCGAAACATCTCAGGCGTGATGAGCCTATTAGATCTTTCCCTGAGACCAAACAAAAGAGCCAGGAGATGAGGAGGCAGCAGAGAGGGTGGCAGACTGGGAGCAAAGCCTCTCTGAGCGCTGGCAATCAGGTGGTATTAGGCTCTACCAGTTAGAAGCATCAGTGCGGCAGACATGGCTCGGCGTTAGAGGAACATGTGTACATACACTCGCAGACACACAATCATGGAAAACCAGATACCTTATCCAGCTCAACTGTCAGACTGGAGGCCGAGCTGTAGAGATTAAGAGTGGGATATGTGTGACGGTGCGATGCATGTGGTGGGGAGCATGTTTGTGAATGTGGGTGAGGGGATAGAGGGGTTAGTTGCAACTTCTTGAGGTTTGGTTGCAGAAGAGTCCCAACTGTATTATGTCTGCTTTGTTACGGAGAAGCTCCAGCATGGTTTTGTTCTCTTTATCCTTCTGGGAGATCCTTAGAGTGGTTCTTGATTGACGCTGGAGATCCACCCACTCCGGGTTGCTAATGAGAAAAGCCCGGAGGACACAGAAATTCAGCAGACATTACTCCCTGACCTTTTGTGTGAGGTTTGCTGGGGACGCGGCGGCAGCAAGGCATTCATGCTGCCACAACGTCGTACGCGTGTCAGGCTCCTCCAGGCCCCACTCGGGGACGGGGAGTAACACTAGGGAGCCTCGCTATGTGCGCAACATCAAAACGAATCAGGCTCCGTGCGCCACCCCTCATCTCAGGCCCCCACTGCGAGCTGCGGGGTTGAGTATGTGGAGGTAATGAGACCATGGTGCTTCATCGGCCCCCACCGCCACCTCCACTACGAGACACTAACAACTGCTGGTGCCCCGGGGATGTCCGTGAGATAAGCAGTGAGAAAAAGAAAGAGTGAAATGGGGGGAAAATAAGAGTGTGAGAGAGAAAGAGAGAGAGCAGGCAGTCCACCTAACCAGCTGAAGTGGAAGTTATCCTTATGAAGTGTGAGTCATCCACTGCCAGAGGTTTTCAGAGGTCTGGAAGGAGCTGTGCCAAGTTGTGTGGAAGTTTCTCTTGTTGCCAACAGGCGCTGAGCAGTCAAGCCTCCTCCCTTCAGTCACACAGAAAGCATTTACAAATCTGTGTAATTACTTATTCATGTGCACAGATCATCTCTAACTTCACTGTATTTTTGTTTAGAATCACATTAAACATTGCACAGAATTACAAACATCATCTTTAATAAGAGCACAGACAGTGTTTACTCACTTAGCTTTGTCGGAGAAGTCTTCAGTTGGATCAAGAAAGTTTTTAGAGCATAGACCCAGAAACAAAATCAGTGCACAAATCTCCAAAAGCCCCTAGCTTTTCTTACTCTCAAACATATTATGCCTGTTCGTGCCAGCGCTGGCTTGATTACTTCAAGGTTCTACCAAAGAGAAGTATTCTGCAACTTGCACATCAGCCAAAATGCAGCAACTTGTTTGCCAAAGGAAATCAGTAAGGCAATACTCTGCATTATGTTACAAAGTATCTTAAGTCATTGGGTGGACAAATGCCAAAACATTTTTTAAAGACAGTTTGCCTTTTGTTGTTTTTATGTAGTATGAATCCTATAGAGAGTTTGGATGTCTCCTGAGCAGCAAACCGGAGGCAAGACTGCCCAAAATGGGAGTAGGGGGGGCATGCAGGTTAGCCAAAGCATAGTCCATCCTAAAGTTTAAGCAGTGATAATGGTTTTAGCAAATGGTCAACATTACTTATTAAAGGATCAAAACTGTTTCCAAATGTAAGCCCCCCTCCCCTTCTTATTAAGGCTGAGCAGTTAATTGAAATTTAGATTAAACTGCATTATGGCCTGCTGTGATTTTCACATTGCAGTTTAATATATGGTTTGAAGCAGAATTATGCCCTGCATGTTAGCAAATATTCGAGTGTCATTATTTTAAAGTCCCTGTAAAGTGATAAAAATATCTGTATTTAGGTTTGTTGTATGACAGGCCACTAGGCCAAATTTCAGTCATGAAAAACAAGTTTATAAAATTGAGCTTCAAAATCAGGAAAAATTAGGCTGTAAAATCTGCTCCAGGATGTTGTGGCCATGCCAGTTGAATGCACCCAAGCCAACCTCACTCACAAGAAAAACTGTACTCTCAAATTAAACAAAAAAGCTCAAATTTGACTGGAGGAATCATCTGTCTGTTCTGCAGGACCTGTCTGCTTTCTGCAAGCCACCAGAGAAACAGTCAGATTTTTGTCATGACAGACAGTTTAGTGCTTAAAGTTTCAATTTCAATTTTCTCATCTTGTATTTAACACTTCGGGTAGTAGATCTAATTTCCTGAGTTATGTGTTGTTATGTCTGTCCCGTTTATGTTAAGTTGCTGCTTAAAAAAATCAATTTCCTCATATTGCTCTTTAAAATAAAAGTCGTCAATAATGACCAGCACTGAAGGCTTTCATTTTGATGGACTTGGCAGGAATAGTCAGTGTCTATCATCAGGTACTTTACTAATCCTAACAGACATGAGGGATGAAACTGTTTCTGCTTGTAGAGAGGCAGTCAAGGCCTGCTTCTTTTCATCGTCAAAGACTAAAGACAAGTGAAATATGGATTAAAACGCCCCAACAGCAGGTAAGATATTTGTTCCTGCTGCACCTGATTCAGGTAAAAAATAGACAAACATTCCAGCAATTAGCCTCCCCCCTGACTTTACTGTGAACTCTGATCAGAGCACAGCTGCCTGGCTCTGTGCCTGAGCAGAGAGAAAGAAGTCAGGGTTTAAATTTACTGTTTTCTGGGACAAACCTGTCTGTCATGATACTTTTAATGACCTGTAGGCCACCCTGGCTGATAATTTAGGACACTTACCTCACAATAAACAAAAACACAGCATGTGGCTGGCTGTTAACTTTCACTGAAGGCAGTGACATCAGCCAACAACAGACTGTTATGAGATAAACTGCATTGTGATTTTATATGGTTGTATTGTTAGGGGAGCCCATAGGGAATGGTGACATTTTGGGTCACTATATTTGACCTGTTAAAAGCTAACTGGGAAAGAGATGAGCAACTTTCTTATAAAGCCAAAATTCAGTCACACATAGATCTCAGTGTTTTCAAAGGCTTACAGCAACCTTGTTCCAACATATCCAATGTGTTAAGACACAAATGTCACATTCATCCTGGAAACCTCCTGTAGAAACTGTTTAGGAAGGGCAGGACTTTCCCAAAAATTCTCAGAAGGTGATTGGGCAAACTTTCTGTCACATTCAATATGGACCAATCAAAGCAACAAACATAATGAGGTAGTCAGGGATGCAGCTGCAGTTTCAACCTGAGCTCTACCGACTGGCTCTGCCGTAATATATGAACAGTGAAGTTTCTCAGTAAAACTCCAAGAAAGAGCTTCTCACCAAAGCCAGTTGCAAGCAGTGTCAAATCATCTTCTTTGCCAAGAAAAGCTTTTAATGTGGCTCTTCACTTGTGTTTTTTTAAGAAATGTAGTCCAGTTCTGATTAAACTGCCACCATACTAAAGCTACATCCGTGCTAATATCTACCACAACAGTAGCCATTGTATATACTGGCAAACACCACCCATAATGATCTTAAACTCATGCCGAATGAGGCAGGGAGAAGAGTGAAAACATTTTCTCTGCAAAGAGAAACTTTCAGTGTGTCTCTTTGCTCTTTCTTTCATACAGAAATGTGGCCCAGGTCCTCTAAAACTGCCACTATGCTATAGCTGCATCCAAGCTAAACACTACACTGGTGGCAGCCATTACTATTAGCTTGCAGTACAACTAAACCACACCTGTAGCCACCGCCTCATTCTCCTTAAATAACGCTGATTGGTTTGGTCTGTTACCAGACTGGGCACAATCCTTTCAGAGTGGAGCTTTGCAAGATGGATCTGCCTGATGACAGACATGGGATCTGGCCAATCTATTTGCTTTGCAAGGTTACCAAATAGGTACACAAAGATATCAAGGGTAGTGTTTATAGCAGATAAAATAATTTCTCCCTTGACAAATCAAAACTTTATCTGAAAAATGTTATGCAACACCAGAAAACCCAAACAAGAAGATTGCATTAGTGTAATAGAACATATTTGCTCTGTTAAGTTGGTTTGCTACACAAAAGTACTTTATGTGCAACACTGCTACTTCAGCCTGTACCAACTTTTTGTATTTGCTAGTTTCAATATGGCTTTTTAAGTTGGAATTTCCACCAGGGGCAACTGAAAATAGACTCTTGAAGTATGTAAAACACAGTTGACGAAGGCTGTACCTCTCCTGGAGCTCTTCCTGCCTTCCTTTTGGGCATGACAGCTCTCCTACCAGTGTAGTAGCTCCTGGCAGTATGAGAAGCTCGGCTAGCTAACTGACTGACACATGTACAGAAAAATCAATACTTAACTTTGACTGGAGGTGCATTACTGATGGTTTTCTACTGGTTAAAACAGCCTTAGCAACAGCACTGATTGACATATTTACAGGCCCATCAGTGATGCAAGCATTGTGCATTGGTTTCAGTTTATGAAAGTCTCAGTATAGCAATTAAAAAAAGCATTTTAGTTTTTTTATGACTTGGCTTTTTTTATTAACCACCTAAACAAATTTCAGTTATAAAAGACAACATTTCTAAGTACATGAAATAAAGTTTCATAATCATGAAGGTAGTGATATCTACTCTATGATGTTTTGGGTGTATTTATTGAATCAGTCCAAACCATACCAACTCACAAGAAAGACTATCCTCTCTTTAATTTAACAGGTTTGATGGAAATGTAATGTCATTCATCAGGCAATTAAGTGAACTTTAGCCTAGCAATGCTACCAAAGAGCCCAGAGTAACAGACTCTGCTTTGAGAGAAACAGCCACGGCCTGCAATTAAAACACACTTTCGGCAGGTAAATGTGTTCATTCTGCACAATGGGTGCAAACTATATCCTGGAGACAACCACATCAGGAAATAGTCTGCACCCTTACAACTCACCCTGTTATGATACTTTTCATAACCCGCCTGCAGCTGTAGCTGATAGGTTGCACAAATTCACCCCACACTGAGGAAAAATTCATGAAGGGCACACGTGGGTCACTGTGCCCCACATTTTGCCTTGCCCAAAAACACCCAGCTCCAAAAGAGTCTAGATCTAAAATTCGACAAGCTACAGTCAGAACGATATATTTACTTTGGTGGAAGAGCACATAGCCAGTAGCCAAAGCACTCACTGCAAAATAGTTTCAAACACAGCTGCTTTCTGGGTGAAAAATAAAACACTTCAAAAATGGTCAAAAGAGTGTGCAATCGAGCCAACATTGTTTTTTGACCCATTTTTACCTAAAGCTCACTAAATTACGAGGATCAACTATTCCTGTCTGCTACACTGTATAGCCTAGCTTCTCCATGTGCGTCCCATTTAGAGGGGTAACGCTCACTGAAATCACTGGAGGCTAATGCCACTACTATTGCCAAGTACCTTATTCCAGTGGTTCTCAAACCCCCAAAATAAAGGTGCCAGAGAACTGGGACCCCCACTATACCTGGAGGTGGCTGAACCATAGTTGAACACAGCCACGCACATTCAAGAATAGTTGTGTGCAGAAAACCCTTTTAAGGATTTTTCAAAGGTGACTTTGATTGGGTGTGCAGATGGTTGAGTGGTTTAAGGCGCTACCCATGTACGTGGCCCAGGTTCAGATCCTTTACCGCATGTCCCTCCCCACTCTCTTCCCTGTTTCCAAGACTATCCACTGTCCTTCCTCTATCAAATAAAGGCATGAAAAGGCCCAAAAATAAATCTTAAAAAAAAAAAGGATTACTTTGATTTCAGTTTAAATCTCACAAAATGACAATGTGTTTTTTTTTTAAATTTAACTAATATCATTCATATATTCTTATAAAATGTGTGAAATATACAATTTGAAATAATGTGAAGATATTCTTTGTTTTTCTGGAAGGCATCTGGTGATCCCCTCTCACTGTCTCTAGACCGCAACAGGGGTCCTGACCCCCATGATAAGAACCACTACCTTATACAACCCAACTTCAAAAATAACCCACAAAAAACCCAAATAAATAAAAAAGTATCTCTAGGGAAATAACAAGCTTATTTATGCAATCAGAATTAAGAGGTTTCCAGTACGCAGTTGAGAGAAGTTACAGAAGCTCATGTCCACTCTATCCACCTTTTCTAGCTTTTATGCTTTCGATTACAAGTCAAGACAGTGTGTCTGATATTTCGACCTTAATTCCCATACCAGTACAGAAAAACTAAAGAAGGTTTTATTGTTTATTGCAAATTTAATTAGAATGTCTCATCACAAACGTGTCTCAGTCACCAAACTCTTCAAAGCATTTAACTGATCTAATTGAAAAAGTTACAAACTCAACAAAAGTAGAATCACTTTACTAATTTCATTAACTTTTTCTACTTGTGTGTCTTCAGGGCAGTTAGATTTAGTTTGCTTTCTTGTTCCTGCTCATTGTTACTGTCTGCAGAGAGAAAAAGCCAGCCTCGCCTTTGGCCAATGAGTCTGGCTTACAGTACAAATGGTGCTTTTGTTTATAATTAACGGGCAACTGTCTGAAAGGCAGAGATGAAAGCCGTCTTTTGAAAATCTTTCCACACATGGTGTGTCATGTGTTTTCTGAGAGTTTGCCCCTGCTCATCTGACGAGTCATCATACAAAAGTTGAATGTCATTTTCTTCATACAGCACAATTCAAGTTGTAGGATTGTAGGCCATTTATTACGGTGGAGTGGTCTCTGTTCATGCTCCAGGACTGGTCAGACACAATGTTACGCTATAATTACCGTGAAATAACATAACATAATCAGCTCATCACATGAATTTTAACTCTGGTGTTACATAAATGATGCCAGTGAGCCATCACTAACCTGTAGGTCAGCTCTGGTGTACAAATGCATTCTTGATGTCTTCAGTGTAGTGCGACTGTGTTGTGAAATGTCTGATTTGATATTGAATTTGATGGCATGTTAGAATACTTTATTGATCCTGAGGAGAGCCATTTAAGCATAATGTGTCGGGCTTAGCAGGAAAGACTGAACAACAGAAGGGCCTCGTCAAAGACACAGTCCAAACTTTTAGTACAGACATGCTACGGATGAACACTAAAAAAGAGATGCTGATACTGGTGATATAGCTGTACACGATTTCAAGCCAGTGTTAACCCTTTATTGGCCATTCATGGAAATACTTAGAAAATTGAAACCCCAGAGCTTTATGGGTGGACATCCCAAGACTTTTTTTTTCTCATGTATATAAGTGTTTTTCATGATTATGGTGACAATCAAGGTCACTGAAAGGACCATACAGGGCCCAAGTGTATACAAATTAAAATCTTGATAATGTAAAAATAAACACATGTAAGTCAAATGGGTGTTTACTTACACATTAAAACTTATGACATAAGGCATGACGCAGGGGCAGGTCAAACCTCCCAGAGCCATCTGAGATGGAGGCAGTGCATTCTGACAGGCTCAGACACTTCAGAGTTGGTGAGGTTAACTTTAGATTCTGTCCTCTTTTGGAGCCAAGACCTGACTGACTTCAGAATACTGCTTTAGTAATGATGGCACCACCAGTTTTATCTTATCATTTCAACAGGAAACGTAAAATAAATAAAAAATATTGCATTACTAAGTGAACTTTAGCAGGGATGAAACTCACAATAAAAACTAAAACTGATTTATATCACTTAAATACTATAAAACTGTTATACTTATGTAAAACTGTCAAAAATCAGGTTATTCACCATTCATACCACTTATTTTTCCTTATAATTCCATCAGAAAACCTAAAAATAAATCTCTAATATTGAATTTATGAATGAATTTTTAACTCCTTTTCATCATCGTGTCTGCCAATTTTGCCACGTCTATTTCCCCATAAACCCATTTTTGAGACTTTTTAAATGCATTTCACCATTTTTACTGCCCATTTTGCAGAATATCACCAATTTTTGCTGCATTTAACCAATTTTTCCTCTTATATCCACTTTTCACTTATTTACCTCCCATTTTTCCACTCAGCCAAATTTTCCCACATTTAACCAACTTTTGCTACATAAAGCCAAATTGTTCCCCATTTAACTCATTTTAGCCACTTTCTGCTTTTCCACCTGTTTTTACTGCCCATTTATGCTTTTTTTTTTCCTTTTTTAGCTCATATTTGCTGATTTGTCCTTTTGAATCTTTTAATCTATTTTTTCCACTTTGCACCAATTTTTTGCCACTCTTTAATCACTCTTCAACACTTATTCCCTCCAATTTTTTCAACTTTCAACCCATTTTGCCCCTTTTTTAAACTGCTTTTCACCAATTTTAACTGCCCATTTCTTGCCAGTTTTTTCCTCTCCTAAACCCATATTTGCAGCTTTATCACTTCTTTGCCTCTTTTAACCAGTTTTTGCCACTCTTTAACCACTTTTCAACACTTACCTCTGCCAGTTTATGCCTTCATCATGGCTTAGCTAAGAAGATTCTTATATAGCTCAGTGTAACCACTCACATTGTTAATATTACCAGTAAAAAGGTAATTCTGTTTTAAGAAACTGGGATCACATTTTGAAAAGGCTGTATTGTACAACAGCATAAATAATGAAAAAAATCCAATTTATTGATAGATTAATTTTACAGTGGACCATGATTATTCTGACCTCCATGGACCCCCCATTAAGCTGGGCCCTGGAAAGCTTGCCTTCAGGTGTCACCATGAACTAGGGTGAAGACAGAGTTCAGAGTTTTGAAAGGGTTCATGTTTTTACAGTTTGACTTATCACTGGTTATCTGAGTGGTACTATGGGTCAAATAGTAAATAGTATAGGGGCATGTTTACACCTACTGAAGGATAGTTGGACACACTGCCATCAGTGTATCTATTTTACTTAGGTGACATTAGTCTAGTGAAATATAATCAAACTATAACCACTGTGCATGTAAATATACTGAATGTTCATAGTTTACAGTTCAATTGCAACTTCAGACACAAAAACTGAATAAGCATAAAGAGACCAGAGCTAGAGCCAGATTGTTTTCTACTCCCATGAGCAGATTTTGTACACTGAGAATAAGAAAAACCTTAATGTCACAAGACTTGAGCCTGTTGGTTCAGGGATAGCATTTTTGGCAAATCTCCGTCTGGAGAGCAAAATGTCTGTTTTTCTCTCCAGATGGCTGTTTTTATTTCCGATTACAACCACGAGCTGCTCAAACTTTGTCGGGCCAATATTACTGTGAACATATCCAAACAAAAACAAGAATGTGCCAGTGTTAAAGCTTTGTCTCCTACCCACAAACTCCATATTCATATCTACAAGAAATGAGATGCACTAACAATGGAAAATGCTAAACTTTTGTTTTTGGATCTGGTCAGTCATTTTGAAACAGGTACATTTTGTCTGTAGTGTAATTTCAGCACAAATTAAACCGATGAACAGGAGGAAGTGTCTCAGCAGCATGTGGCACAGCAGCTCAAGCTGTTAGCAGCTGAACAGACGCAGCTGAGGAGCAGTCTCCGGGGGTCTCTGGGGGCTTCTGCAGCAGTCTGTCTGTCCTTACCTATTTCACTTCTTCTCTGCTCTCTTCGGGGACTTCTCCTGTTAGTGTAGTGTTTGCTGTAAGAGACGCGTCTGCCTTTCCATCTGTGCCCAGTTTGAGAGCGAGCTAAACTGCAGTCAATGTCACACAAGAAGTTGCTGAATTATTAAGAGTTCCAGATTTGCTGTGCACTGCACATCTTTGATCCATCTGTTGGAGGAGCATTCATATATGGCAAAGTGTACCTGCTGCAGTTGCTGGCAATCTGTCGCGGATCAAAATTTGATGCTTCATACATTTGTTGTCACCATAAAAAAGTTGGGCTCCATGATAGCCGCCTAGTTCTGCTCCTAGTTTTAAAACGGTATTGTGGGTAATAGCCTCTTTAACTCTAATATTTCAAAGTAAAATTTTACCACCTTCATTAACACATTTAATATTTTCTCCTGAAACAGGGAGCGATAATAGAGTAGAGAAAAAGGTCGAATTTTAAAAATAGCTGCTCACTTACACCTTCCTAATTGTCTGGCCCATTTCCTCAAGGTGATACCATATAAAGGTAGGTGCTGTATGTTGTCATTGTATCACTTTTGGTTAAATCTTTGCAGCTCTAATCAACAGATTCTCAACAAGTGATCAGCTTTTGTGTTACAAGAGCTGTGCAGGGGATGTAGTC
Organism: Cheilinus undulatus; assembly: GCF_018320785.1. Lineage (NCBI taxonomy): Eukaryota > Metazoa > Chordata > Actinopteri > Labriformes > Labridae > Cheilinus > Cheilinus undulatus. The sequence continues at coordinate 37,178,766 of NC_054871.1, forward strand.
TGTCCTTTGTCTTCTCACTTCAGACCCCTTTCACTTTTTTTTCAGTTTTGTTTTGTTGCAGCCTTTAGATTTGTCGATTTTTTTTTCCTCTCATTAATCTACACTCTACAGTGTTTTTACAAATTTATGAAAACTGAAATATCACAGTGACATAAGCATTCAGACCCTTCACAACAACAGTTGATATTTAGCTCAGGTTCCCATTCTCTGGATCTTGCTGAGATATTTCTACACCTTGACTGGAATCCACCTGTGCTAAATGAAACTGATTGGACATGATTTGGAAAGGCATACACCTCTCTATAGAAGACCTCACAGCTGACAATTAGGGCTGTCCCTGTCAATTATTTCATATTGATTAATCAGCTGAATATTTCCTCGATGAATTGACTAATATAAAGATTATTTTGGTGTGAATAAGCTGGGGGTATTTTTTTATTGATGTGGCTACAAACTTAGCAAACAAACCTCAAAAGCTTGTCACTTATATTTCTATTTTTTTATTCTTCTCTTTAACACAAATATGCATGACACGTTTGCAAAACAGACATCTGAGACGTGTAAGGATTTGGACTCCCAGGAAAAGAAAAATCCTCCAAGGTGCCTTTTACTGTCCTGAAAGAATAGACACAAAAAGTATATAGAAAAAAAATTTAAGCTCATAATTGTTAAATAAGCATCATCTCTTTATCACAACTGCTAGACATACATGCACAAATAATTCTACAAATAAAGACATAATAAACAAAAATGAAATTCTACAATAATGATATATGTAGCCTATATATTAAAGATAACCTTTCCTTGTATTTCCTTCAAGATAAATAAAATACATTTCTAAACAGATGTCAGGGTGATTATTTCTACATTAAAACTTGACTGAATTTTTAACACAGACTTTTAGAATCCACTTGGTTATATTTTTACATCAGTGTGGAGTGAAGAAAACAACCAATAGAATTTACTGATTGTAACAACATTTAACCCCTTAAAGCCTGTTGTTGCATATTTGATACGTACTTTTATGATACCTCTATCTAATCAATATGATCAATAAATTACTCAAAAAAACTTCTGAATACAATCTGAAAAATGATAAAAAAATGTTCTCAAGTGGATTATGAATTACCAAAAACACCTAATGTATCAAATGAGACACAAAAAATATATGTTAATTTTATGGAAATTTAGTTTTTTTTTTTTTATCTCAGTAGAAAGTGAAATAAACATTTCATTTCCAAAAAAATTACAATTTTCTGGCTATAATTGGTGTTTTCAGGCTTTACGGGGTTAAAGACTAAAATAACATTAAGAGACTCTTCATTTCTTAAACATGTCTGACAGAGTAAAGAGCGAATGTAAAACAACACCGCAGAAGTGATACAGGGGATATATTAAATAATTACCAGGAAAGCAACATATTCCTTTTGAATAGGAACATTTAAATATATTATGTTCAGTTGGGGATAAAAAGTAAAAACTACTTACTGTGCTGTTTTGCTCCCACTGTGGTCTTGTCAACTTATAACTAACTATGAAGCTTGCAGAGCACCATGTTGTCAGGATTCCATTTCAAGTATTCCCAAACTTTATAAGAGAGTTAGCGAGGATTCTCCCCTCAATAAGCTCGTCTCAGAGCTAACTCTCAACAGCTAACTCTCTGGCACTGCCATCTTTCTCCTCATGACAACTCGCTTTACATGAATTGATGTACTTACGTCATCGATGGCGTCAATGCCCCAGCTCTACTGTCAGTGCATACAGAGTAAAAACCATACCGTGAGGTCAAAGGAACTGCCTGCAAAGCTCAGAGACAGGATTGTTGAAAGGCACAGATCTGTGGAAGGTTGCAAAAGAATTTCTGCTGCACTGAAGGTTCCCAAGTGGCCAGTAAATGTATTGACTATAAAATGCTTTAACCTGACATGCCATCTGTGAAAGCTCCCATAAGTGTTTGGGAAGGGCAGGACTTTTCAGAAAATTCTCAGAAGATGATTGGAGGAAAATTCTGTCTGTCACATTCATGAGGGGCAATCAAGGCGACAGGACAAAATGCATTGTACACATGCACTTCTCTTGAGCTGACAGGTTACCGCTGATGTGGATTGTTAATGGTGGAGCTTCTCAGCCATTATACCAAGGCCGGCCAGCAAAACGTCTTCTCTGCCGAGACAAGCATCCAGTGTGGCTCTTTGCTCTTGCTTGAAAAGAAATATATTACCAATTACACTGCTGCTTTCCTACAGCTTCATCCAAGCTAATATCTGCTACAGCAGCAACTATTGGATACACCAGCAAATCACACCCATAACAATCACAAACCCATGCCGAAGCAGGCTGGGAGAAGAATGAAAAACGTATTTTCTTTCATGTAAGACTTTCAGTGTGGCTCTTTGCTCCTGTTTTATTAAAGGAAAGTTGTCCTCTTCTGACAGAACTGCTGCTGTGGCTAAGTCCTAGCTAATCACTCCGCTAGTAGCCATTGTATCCAACCACTCACAGTACAACTAACCCTTTCCCCCGTAACTCTCACAAACTCATGTCAAGGCAGATCGGCAGAAGAGCAAAAACATCTCCCCATCATGAAAAGCCTCTAGAGTTGTTTTAATCATTTATTTCATGCAGAAATGTGGTCCAGTTCTAGTAAAACTGACATTATACAAGAGATATAATCACCACACTTGAGGCAGCCATTGCAAACGGCTTTCGAGTGCAACTAAATCCCACTCGTCACTACCGCCCTGTTCTCCTTAAATGATGCTGATTGGTCCGAGCATTGTTAAAATGTTTTAGCAGCAGTAATATCTCCAACACTCTCTGCTTTCACATTCGGAGGCTTTTGAAAAACAGCACGGAAATGAGGAGCAGCAGCGTACGGCATCTCGCTGCTCTGCCTCTCTTACAACTGGAGCAGGGAGCACTTTTCTTCTTCATGTGTTTTGCCGGCTACCTCCTCTTCTTTGTTGGTGGTTTAATAGTGGTTAGCTAACAGCAGCATTGCTGCAACCAAGTTTGGTGGTTAAGTACTGTCTCATTTCTCTTTTTCTCTTTTCTCTTTCTTAGGGTTCGGAGGTATTTGTTGTGTGACAACGCGCACCAAACCGTGACCCCCGAACCGTGATGGTTCAGGATAAATACAAAAACTGTTACACCCCTAATGCTGGCATTATAATTAGTTATGATTACTGTTATGTCATGTCAGTTGTACGGGTGGTCTTGCATCCACACAACCAGTCCAATTCTGATGAAGGCATCCCACCTCTTTATGCAGTCTCCGCTCTTTTCAGTACACATTTAGGTGGGTCCAGAAGGTACCCGTAGGTATCTGAAAATTAATTCCTGTTGGTGCCTTGTACTAACCGGGTGAGATATAGCTGTTGTTACAGATGTGGTGATGCTGGTGCTGCTGAATTGTGTTTCAGTGTGCAGTGGCCAGCCCTCCCAGTTCAGAGGCTCTTCTCTGTGTTCTGTGGCAGACTTTGTACTTGACATTTCCATGATTCATGCCTGGTGTGATGGCTGGCCTGGAGGCTCGCAGAACCTTTACAGAGGCAGAACCAGGCTGCGTCCGCCTGCACAAGGCATCGTTAAAGCACAGAGTACAGTATGCATACACATATGGCTGCATCTGTGGTTTAAATTCTGCCTTTTTGATGTTTATCGATGTTTAAAAATCCAATTTTGTTGGATCTGGTTTGATACATTGTTTAAACTATGTTATTTTATTTAATTTATTGCTTTATTCTGGCATGGTGTCACTGTTTCAGCTGGAGTTCAGTGCACACGCTTCATAGTGAACTTTCTTCTTTCTTTGCAGAAGTTGTGTTCAGAGTGCTGCTCGGTGCTTTGAGAAACCCACACAGCGATGCTTTCTTTTCATGTTTTAGAGGAATCATGAAGTCAGCTCCACATGCATATGTTTCAGTGCTTTGGGGAAATGATAGTGGCTATGAATAACAAATAGATGTGAGTCAGTGCAGTTGAAAAGCCTCGGCTTTGTTGCTGTTATTAAAGCTGTGGTAGCTGGAGAAATGGATCCAAAGTATGCTGTTGATCTTTCTGCGCACAGATATCAAAGCCTGGACAGCAAACGAGTGGTAAGTACTGGGGGACAGGGGGGATCCCTGGAGCAAACCGAGGGTAAAGATGAAGGAATGTGGAGGAGATGAAAGGGGGAGAAGAGAGAGAGAGGCAGCAAGAAACTGAGGAGGAGAGGCAGAGGGAGCCTGTGTGCCTTTGTGTGAGTCTGTATACCAGTGTCTGCTGGAGGAAGGACTTCAAAGACCCGGCAGAGCAAAGGCTGCTTCGCTTTTTCACTTTTTTTTTTTTTCTCCACCAAAGCTCCTCTCGCCTTGGATCCCCCCTCCTCTCCTTTCTGATTATTCATCTGTCTCTCCTCAAAGGCAGCCAGGCCTATTGGATTCTGTAGGGCACTACTGACATGAATATTTCTGCTGCATCAGAGACATTCGCTGTCATTGCCTCACAAGGCTTCAACAGTAATTGAGCGCATGATCCGCAGAGCTTCCCGCAGACTTTATTGACAGCAATATTGGCTGCATTACACACTGCAATGCTGATGTCTGGTGTTGGTAGTAAAACAATGCCTCAGAGATAGAGACATTTTTAATTTATAGTGTTTTATGTTTGCTATCAAAGCTTTAACCAAATTATCTTAAAACATGCAACGTGCATGCAATGAGCCTGGGGATTCAGCAAACATGAGGCTTGGCCAGATCCCACCGGTATTTTCTTATCCAATTTTATATTTGGTTAGCATTACAATTAAAACTAACTTGCTACAAACTTACATCACACACTAACTGTCAGAAGCCACACCTCCTGAACATCCATCTTCACTATCACCAGTTAATCTGTTACACTGGCCGTACTCTGCCTCTGACTGACTCTGTAACTAAAGCTGACCCATCCAACCGACAAAGATAAAGAGTATTAACCACTTAGTGGACGAGTTGGGCTTGAGGGATGAAAAACAGAACAAATCGTGTACTGTATTGATTCAAAAGTGGACAGTGGGTCGACGGCTGGCAGCTCTAATAGTAAGTCACAGGCCAGCACTACTCTCCATACCTTGGTGTTAACTATGATTATAAGTACAAAACGGGATGTTTATCATTAAAACATGCAAACATGTATACACAAGTAATGCTCTCCTATCCAGATATTTCTTGGCATCTAAGAAAGGAAAGAGGGAATAAAACTCGTTGCTCAACCAGGTAGTTGCAGACTGCGCTAAAACTTAAACTGAAGCTGGGAAAACACCCATGAAGCAGCACAGGCTGGTAGTTGCAGTGGAAAGTGGCTGCTGCTGATGGTATGGCAATAGTATGGTATAGTTAATGGCAGAAGGGTCACAGGGGCTTTTATTACCTGTGCCACATCATAAGAGCCCCTGTGGTTTTCCCTTTGTCTTCTACAATGAGTGAGAAGTGTCCTTTTCACACCTTGGTGTGAAGTGCTGCAAGGGCTACTGGGAAGATTAGTCCCTCTGTGTTTATGGCCATTAGCCCCCAAAATTACGACTCAGACTTCTTTATGTCAGGCATGACAGTTGATCCCAAAAGAAAGTAACTCCAGCTCCATTCTTATCACTAGATGGCCTGCCCCACTCTAACGGCTGGCTTATTATCACAAAAACAAACCATCAACGCTATTTAGCCAGCTAGACGCAAAGTAAAGTGGGTCCTGCCTTCATCATTCTACAGGAAAAAATGCAACATACTGCTGAATGATGCACAGAAGCTATGTAGAAGTGGGTGTACACAATGGAGACTAAAATATGAGTGGGTATACTCCATATATTCAGCACTACACCACTGACCACAGGCCACAGTTGTTCACAGGCTATTGTTTTCCCCTTCGTTTGCAGCCTACTGCCCATAGTCTCCAACTCTGCAGCCTAATGAGGAATAAAAGATGAGATAACCTTTGCAGCTGTTTAATATGCTCACAGTATAGTTATGAACTGGAAGAAGAAATACAGCATTAGGCACTGACATTTCCATAAAAATACATCATGAGCTCTTAAACTAAGGTTCCATCATGATGTTGTTCATGACCATTTTTTTCAAAAAGTCAACATAATGGGGATATTTCCTCAACGGAAGTGCTGTCCTCTTTGCCATTTTGCTTGATGACTTGTTCTACATGCACACTGACACAAATTTTAGTTTACTTTCTTGCGCACAGCCACCTGCCAAGAAAAAAGAGAGAAACAGAAACAGTGCAAATACTTCAGAAACTTAAAGGAAAGAGAGCACATCCTGGAGTGACCACCAGTCATCATGGGACTGACATATAGAAAAGTAAGCAGACACATTTACACCTATGGATAATTAAGAATAGCCTAGCAATCTCTAAAGTTGAGGAGCTCACAAAGCGAGTTCATTATTTCCTGATATCTAAAGATACAGGAAAGAACCCCTTTGTTTTACTTTAGATATTTGATTGTGTTTGTGTACCTCATTTTTTTCTTTTATATTTCTTGCATTTCCATGCTAATCAAAAAGAGGGATACCAGCTGAAAATAAAAACTAAAATAAAAGTAAAAATGTATTTAAAGTTTGTGGTGTTTTCCAGTCTTGTTGTGGGTGTTGACATTTCTTTATCTGAGTGTGCCAGTCTTCAACTACTTGACTGATTTTCTCTCCCCAGTCATGGAGTGAGTCTTTCAGATGCCATAATGCTGATCATGTTGCTCTTTGAAGAAGAAGCAGCTTCCCCGGAGGTACAGATGGCTACGCTCCTTCTCAGATTGTGTTAGGGGAGACGAGGGGTGGCGGGGTGAAGTGAGTTTGTCGTTGTACTCCTTGTAGAGGGAGGGGGGTGTAATTTTCAGGGAATTTGTGGAAATCAAAGCTTTGTTTTTGCTTAGAGGCAGAGGTGAGTGGGTACAAGTGGCGCTTCTGCTTCTGCTGTCACAGAAGGAAAGACTGTCAGGAGTGTGATGGATCTCATGGTTGTCTAATTTTGACTGCGTCTCCTTTGCGACACACTCAGGATGTATTTGTGTCGCCTTGTCTTAAAGCTTGATGTAATTTTTTTGTCGCCTTATTTAAAAGTCAAAAGGGTCCGCAAACCGGAAAAGTCACGTCGTAAGTGAGACTTGAAAGGGTGTCACAACCAATTAACTTTCCAAAATGTTGAGTTCATATGTGTGGGCGTGTAACGTATCTTTATCTGGCACAGTCGGGGGCTTTTGAGGAAAATTCAAAAGAACGACTTAGTTTGATTTTATGGAATTATCGCTTGTTTTCATAAAATTTCACGGCTTTTGAGTTAATTCAACATTGTCCTTTTGGATGTTTTACAGTTGAATCATAAGTCAAATTGCACGCCAATAGTCATGCTTCCCACTGCTTCTGTCAACCAATTCCCAACCTTCCCAAGATCCAAAACTACAGTATATACAGTGCATTCAGAAAGTTTTCAGGCCCCCTCACTGTTTTTAATTTTGTTATGTGGCAGCCTGATGCTACAATCAATTGAATTCATTTTTTCTCTCATTAATCTACACTCAGTGCCCCATCATGACAGTGTGAAAAACAAATATTTTGCAGATTTATTCTAAATAAACTGAAAAAATAACTGAAATATCACATTGAAATAAGTATTCAGAGCCTTTGCAACAACATTTGGCTTCTCTTGATCATCTCTGAGATGTTTCTACACCTTGATTGGAGTCCATCTGTGGTCAATTAAATTGATTGGACATGATTTAGAAAGGCATACACCTCTCTATAGAAGACCTCACAGCTGACAATGCATATCATATGCATATGTAACACAGTTATTATGTACATATAAGGATGTCAATTTATGACATCTCCTGACGGCGTTGTTAGTCTAGTTTGATGGAGAAAGTCTGAGCAGATGCTCACATACATTTGTAGTCACACTATCTATTTTTTAATGTTACAATAGTAATCCTTGTTTAAAGAAGTCATATTTTTTATGTTTAACTCACAAGTGATCTAAAAATTGTGAAATATTTAAGTTCCTCAAAGTAAAATTGCCAAGACAGTACTGCATCAAAAACAGGCATGATCCTGGACTGGAAATCACTTCATGGGCTCAGGAACGCTTCCAGAAATCATTGTCTGTCAACACAATTCACCATGCCAGGTCATCAGCGTCATGCCAAGATAAAGCCTGATGTGAACAGGATCCAGAAACCCTGAAGTCTTCTCTTGGCCAAAGCTCATTTGAAATGGACTGAGGGAAAATGGAAAACTGTTCTGTGGTCAGATTAATCCAAATTTTATATTCTTTAATTTGAAAACCACGGATGCTGTGTCCTGTGGAATAAAGGGGAGATGGACCATCAGTTCAATCCATCACAACAGCATGGCTTCACTGTGGAAGAGTCTGGGTGCTGGACTGGCCCTGCAGTCCCAGGGTGTCCATGGGGTTTTAGAAAGTATCAAAAGTTGATAAATCAATTTTGGCCAAAATTAAGGCTTTTAAAAGGTATTAAAAAGCTCATGACTATATGGTCTTAAATTGTGATGTTATTTAATTTTTAGAGTGATCTAAAGAAGTTGTAGGCTTTAAAACCAGGTTTTAAAAGTATCATAAGTATCCCGAAACAGGCAATTATACCTTATATTTTTGTTCTTAAAACCTAAATGTATGCTGTTCTACTTTTTAACGGTAACTACGGTGCAAAACTTGTACATGGATACTTCTAGATGTGGTACAACTTCTTTTAGGTGGCTAAAGTAAAAATAAAACCTTCCATTGCTAGCTTCCTGCTGGTATCAGGGTTTCCCCCCTCATAGTCTAATCTAAAAATTCTCCAAGAAAGCAAATTTTCATACTGAAATATGAAATACTACTTTATTTTTTTCCTCGTTGTCACATTTTTTTTTTTTACCATTAGCACAAAATATATACATAACTATGTTGTTGATGTAATGGGTTAGAAATTGAAGATACAACAATCTTAAAATGTATAAAGAGGGTCTTAAATTATTAAATCCAATGTTAATTTTTTTTATACCCTGATCTTTCACTGATTTGGAACAACATAAAATGAAAACTCAGACAAAGAAGATCCAGAACAGTTGAGCAACAAGAATGCATCAGACAAGAATGGGACAACATTCCTCTCCAAAAACTCCAGCTAGGGGTCTTCTCACTTCCCAGATGTCTACAGATGCTGAACAATGGTCAACATTGTACTGTCCCTACTATTTTGAGATGTGTTGCTTCCATCACATTCAACATGAATTCATATTTCCTGAGGCCTCCAAATAACTAAAAGCACCCTGACTGTATATCAGAGCATCGCTTGGGTGTCCCAGTTTGGCTCTTGATCAAAGCATTTGACAGATATGTTTTTAGAGCACCCAAAGGACTTGATTGACTTGTGAGCTCACTATATTGGCCCTATGAATCCACTTTAAGACACTGGTTGTCAAGGTGAAACACTCATGGCTCATTACATTGTACAGGCTCAGATTGTTATTATATTGCAAACCCATGAAGATGGAGCTCATCACTTTGGCGGATCAACAAAGGGGACGGGCCATATAGCATGAGTGCACAGTTGTTAACATTTAGAGGGGGGTGAAATAGTTACGAGCGTATAAAATTTGATTGCCCCCTTTAGAGAACTTAGCAGCAAGTGTAAAGTTTGCACTCTGTGGGATCAATGGCTCCCTTTTTCTATTGTACACTATATCTCAATATCGTCTGTTACCTCTCTCTGGTGGGCTGTAGATCTGAGTTCATGTTCAAGTAATAGCTCCTGCCTTTAGAAATACTGTCTTTTGATGTCGCATGCTTTGGATCCTCAGTATATTTATTATAGCGAGGATACTGTAAAACATATATACTGGGAGAAAGAAAGGCCTCTTCTGTGTTTCTAATATACTCAAAACTGTAATATCAGAGTGTGAAATAACCATAATTTCCTCTCATTGTCTCTAAAGTGATATCCGTCGTTTTTTATGGCATGTACGTGCCACATGCGTGAAGTAGATCATTGCAGGCTTGACAAATGAGGCCCTGGGGCTTTGTAAAACACACTACCACACACTCAACCTGCCCAATTCCACACTGCGTTTACATGCCCCCTTTCCCCTGTGAGGGGCTTGTAAAGTTTTTATTTGGGAAGGTAGGGCTGTAATTAGCGGGGAACACAAAGGCAGTTTGAACAGGGGGCGACGTGTTAATGGGTTGATGTGTGAGGAGCTAATCACCGCTCGGCCGTTAACCACACGCCGGCACCACTGGGCTCGTTCCAGGGGTTAACTAAACTGAGCCGTGACACATGGCTGGGCTTTATGGGGTCCAGGCGAGGGAGAGGAGGCCCACGGATGACGCTAAAGAGCCCATAATAATGACAGCAATTACCACAATCGGCTTAAACAAATGGGAGCGCGCCGAAACCTCATCATACTCTGATCAGATTGGCCCTAATGAGATAAAGATGCCAATTAATCCTGTGTTAATTGCTGCGGCGCGTTCTCGGAAAACACTGAAATATGCGCATGCAAATGCAAGGCTGAGCCTGCTGTGCCGTCCAGGATCCAAATTTCAAAATGTTGGGAGCATATTTACATAATGATTATGATGATGATGGTCGTGTGGGTAATGATGATGATGATGATGCAGATGAGCGTTCATATCTGGGCTGTATTTGCTGTAGATTTTGAGTGATGACCTCTCCTAACTGATCACTAGCAGCTCTTTCTCTAATCTGAGCGCCTTGGAGCGATGAGCTTTCACGAGACTGAGACATGCCCAAAGTCAGACTGACATTTGCATTAAGGTAATGTTTGGTGACTGATGTTGTCGTCTAATGATTCAGAATGCCGGGGCGGTAACCTCTCTCAGCACTGCGTCTGAACCCCAAAGTGCTGAGATGACACTGTGCAGTTGGTGACCTCATTATAGCTATTACTGCAGCCCAGAAATTTATAACATACATGTCAGTGATGACAAATTCGATAAATCATTGCATTAACTCCAGCTCAGAAGTCCTTCGCTGTACCGTTCTCCTCCACTGTGATGCCATGGCGATCCATTTTCTTTCATGTTCTCTAATTGCCGCCCTCATAGTTTTGCTCTTTTTCTTGCCTGTGTTGACGTGCCGTAATAGTCAGTCCATCCAAAGTGGCTGCGTTGTCGCTTCCGCCATTATACGAGCCATTTTCATTTCATCTGCAGAGGTCCTGGCTCCTCACCACTGTGACAGCATCCCCCTAAATCATCCTCACGTGTAATTGCTCCCTACTTACCCAAATGGCTATGGCCTTCTCTATTTGCCTAAGAGCATTTACTCAGGCTTCTCAGGGATTCACACTCCTAGTTCACAGCTCTTTGACTAGTCCTTAACGCCCAACTCAGTGTCAGCAGCTTTATTACCACCATTCATCAAAATGTACACATAAATGTATTTTTTAGCATATTGTGACTGTTGAAGGAAATCCTTAAAATTCATGAAATGACAACAAACTTTACATCAAAGAAGGAGTCACCGTGTCCAAACTCAGGGGTTCTTAAACTTCCCAGCCCGCAACCCCCAGAACAAAGGTGCCAAAGACCAGGGACCGGGGACTGCTCCTGAAGTTGGTTGCACATTCAAGGACAGTCATGTGTAGACAAGGAAGCCCATGAAGGAGGATAAAGGGAGGAGCTTTCTGGGGCCCATTAAGGTCAGCAGCATGGTCTACTATAAAGTTAAGCTGTGATATCCATACTTAATTTTTTTGCTTGAATAATAAGCTCTATTTTCAGAGCAACGAAATTTTTTTTATTTAATTTATGTTGTAGTATAAAGCCTTTGTAAAAAAAAAAAATAAACCCCTTGTCTTAAAAGCAGAAATAAAATGGGTTAAATTGGCTAAAATGGGTTAAAAATTGCTAAATTTGGCAGAAAAGGTGATGAAATTGGATTTTAAAAGTTGATTAAAAGTGATAAAAATTTGAAAAAATGGCAAAAAAATAGTTTAAAAAAGATTAAAAGTGCAAAAACATGCATAAAAAGAAGTAAAGGGAGTTAACAGTTGCAATATTGCTTAAAAGGAGGCAGAAATGGGCTGGAAAGGTGGTAAAATGGGATTATTGGGAAAAATTAGTTAAACATAGCAAAAATGGGTTAACTGAGGCAGAAAAATAGGCAGAAAGTGGCAAAAATCAATCAAATTGGCAAAAAATTGGCAAACAAATGGTGAAATATGGGTGGTAAAAAGTGGTGAAAGGGGTTAATAGTGGGTCAAAAGAGGCAGCAATAGGCTGGAAGTGGCAAAAATTGGTGAAGACGTTGCAAAAATGGGCAGAAAAACAGTTGAAAGGGTTTGAAAGTGACAAATGGCTCAAGAGTGTAAGAAATGGGCAGAAAAAGGCAGTGAATGGTGTTGAAAAGTGGCAGAAATGGGATTGAAGTGGCAAAAATGTGGCAATGTTTGTGGGAAAAAGTAATGAAAACAGGCAAAAATGTGGCAAAATTAATCAAAAGTGGCAAGTAATAGTGGCAAAATTTGGCAAAATGTGGTAAAAAAAAGTGGCACAATTAAATACTCTCAACATTAGAACCCCATAATAGTCTGTCGCACTTTTCAGCTTCAAAATAAGGGAACTGTTGGCCAGGATGCTAGAACCAGTACTACAGATATAACACACTTGCATTGTTAATAAATCACAACTGGGGAGGGCCCAGTCAGGGCCCAGTCAAATCTGTGGGAAGGCCTGCCTAATGACCAAATGACCATGTTTTTATTTTATATTTAACTTATTTCATGAATATATTTTCATAAAAATGGGTCAAATATTCAATTTGAAATCATGTACAAAATACTCTCAGGTTTTTAAGGCATCTGGCAACCCCGTCAGAGAGTCTCGCAACCTCCAAGCAGTCCCAGCCCACATGTTGAGAACCAATGTGTAACAATCAGGGATTTTAATACATTTTTAATAATTTAATAACAAATTTTAATAATTGATTATATTCAAAGAAAAATCTTAGTTTCATGATTATCCCGATCATTTTGCATTCATTTTTAAATTCTGACTAATTAAATCACATTCACTTTCTGCAGAAAGATAAATATTCTTTATTAATGCCTTTTTAGAAACAGAAACAATGCAATGATCAAATAAGCCCGTCAAAAATCCTTAAAATAAATAATAAAAATTGTGTTTCTCCTTTTGAATTGGAGGAATTATTTATGAAAATAGCTGGTTGGCTTTTTTCTTTTAACTATTTTAATAAATAAATATAAGATTGGGATTCACTCATTTGGCTCCCCCATTTGAAAATTTACTAATGCAGGCAAGAAAATGAAGTGTTATTGTCATCATCCGATATGCCTATCGTGCAACATGCAAGATAGGCTGCCATGTATCCATTGCATGGATATTGTTGCTATCAGGTAGCGACAGATATATTTAACATTCATCTGGGAATCCTCCCAAACAAAGTGTTTGGGAAGGGCAGGACTTTCCCAGATGTTGGATGAATCTTCTGTTGCATTCATTAATCAGAGCGACAGGCTGAAATGAGGTTATAGGCATGTGCTGCCCTGGGAAGTAAAATGAATTCTGCTGGCGCTGTGGTACTACATTAACAGTGGAGCTTGTTGGTGGATAAAACTCATACAAGGCCACTCTGAAGAAGTGCAAAAACATCTTTTCTCCCATGATTAGCTTTCAATGTGGTTCTTTGCTCTTCTTTCAATAAAGAAATGCTGTACAAACTTGTTAAAAACAGTCGCTAAAGCTAGATCGAGGCTACTGGGGAGAATCAAATTTCATGCGCTGACATGGATGTTATAAATACACAACTATCTAAACTTTAACAAGCTAACAAGGAAAGGGAAAGAAAATCAAGGAAACTCCTGTCCAACACTCCTGATGGCTTTTCATCTTCTTCTTTCCTTGTTCCTCGCCCATCTCAATACAAGCAATGGAGAGGAAAACACATTGAGTGTTTTTAGGACATTACGTTAGGAATTAAAGGCATTTGATTTTTTAGGGCTGGCAGAAATAGCAATGTTTACTGAATTAAACAATATTTTTCTGGCCTCGAGTCTTATAGATATACAGCTTTGATGTTGTATGCATTTACCCTAAATCCCTTTTTCAATCAAGGATTGTTAAGTTGTGAAAATAAAATCATTTTTAATATTTAAGCTATCAGTCCAAAGATTGCATGAGAGGAAAGTCCCTATGAGCTGCCCAGTGTAAACATCGTAAAAGAGGTCAGCATTTTTTAAATCAGAGGACAGTGGATTAAGATACCACTGATTCGCCAAGTGGGAGAGGATACAGGGAGGGTGACCTTGATCCCCCCCTTCTTATTGCAAGGCATGCCAGTAAGGAACACCGTTAGTTTATCTTTGTGATTAATTATTAGAACAAACAAACAAAACTAAACAAGAAGAAATATGTATTGAGGATGAGAGACACCAGACTCAGCAATAAATATGCCTGCCAGCAGTGCCACAGACTCATTGCCTTCATGCCACGTCACATAAATGCAGTAATTTGCGCAAAAGGAGCTCCAACCAATGACTGAGTGCAGAACATAATTTCCAGGTGATAGAAAATGTGTTTAGCATAAATCCTTTATTTCATTTGTGTTTTGTGATATTCTAGTAGTGGAATTTTTGCAAGCTATAAGCCGTAATCAAAATGAAAACTAAATATTTCACTTTGTATGAGATGACTCTAGTACAGAAGCCCTAAAGGGCCATATATTCACATAGAGTACAAATACAATAAATACAATAGTAAGAGTAAATACAATGCAATACAATACATTGTATTGCATTGTATTTACTATTTTTCCCAGGATAACAAATCATTTCTGTCTGTTCTTCATGATCTCGACTTATTTTTTTTTTTGTTATCTCAAGCTAACAATTCTGGTTTTCTTGTGATAATCACTTGATTTTTGTGTTATCACAGGATAACATTTGTTTTCCTATGATAATGACTTGATTTATCCCATTATGGAGCAAATAATACATGTGAATACATGGTCCTTAAGGGCTTCCGTACTCTAGAATATATGGAACTTGAACATTTTGAATGAAATCACAGTAAAAAATGAACTTTTTCATGATATTTTTTTTTTTTTAGATGCACATGTTGATAATGCAGCGTGAGTCAACAGTATTTAATTAACAAAGACATTTCACTCCAAAAAAATCTTTATATCATAACCTTTAAGGTTAACTCATCATCTTTAAAACATTATTTACTTGCTTATGCCACTTCTAAACAAAATTAAAATGTGTTTATTGTTCCATTAGTCAAGCATGAGTATAAGGGTACGGTTAGGGTAGGGGTAAGTCATTAATAGTGCACTAATGCATCACTAAACCAACTTTAATTGTTTTTATTAAGGATATATATACTCAACAGCCACTTTATTAGGTACGCCTTGCTTGTGCTGGGTTTCCTTTTGCCCTCAGAACTTCCTAAATTCTTCGCGGTATAGTTTCAACAAGATGTTTGGAACATTCCTCAGAGATTGTGGTCCATATTGACATGATACCATCAGGCAGTGGCTGCAGATTTGTCGGCTACACATCCATGATCTGAATCTCCTGATACCACCACCTCCCAAAGGGACTCTGTTAGATTGAGATTGAGACTGTTGAAGCCATTGGAGTACAGTGGGATAAGATGAACTTTCATTCATCCCCCATTAGGGGGACATTTGGTTATTACAACAGCTCAACAGAGCAGAGGCAAGTAATAAGCAATATATCACAAAAGTAAGGAATAAAATGTGCAGCCAATACTTAGGCATAATATAATATAATATGGCAACAATGATAACAATATAAACTTTTGACCTTTAAAACTCATGATTTTGAATTTCATGTCATAATTTGACTTTTAAAGTCATTATTTTGACTCTATATCCCATATATTTTCCTTTTAAAATAATTATTTTTGCTTTTATTTTGTGTTTTGACCTCTTGAACTATAAGTCTGACCTTTTTCTCAGATTTTGAGCCTTCAAAATGATCGTTTTTACTTTTTTTAAAAATCTGAAAATCATTTCTCACCAGTGGTAAGTTTTTTTTTCACAATTCATTACTGGTGAAAATGAGGTTGAGAGTTTTGACCCGATTAGGCTCTCAGGTTAGACCTAAATCCAGATTCAGGCCCCTGTTGTGATTGGGTTCAACACCCCTGGTCTATGTATTATGAGTTTACTCTTTAATAATGTGTTACTAATATTTTATTAATGCTTAAAGTATGTATTTATCATAAAGTGTAATAAACCAGTAAATAAAAAAGCCATATGACCATTAGTTTTTTGCCCTTGGATTCAAACTGGTTGATTGGTAGATCAACAAACATGTCAGGTGTACTGACATCTTAAGACTCTATAATGTCATGCTATATCCTCATGACAAATAACAGTATTTCTGTTCTTCTTGTCTTTAAAGGAAAGTGGCAGAGGCAGCTGCATAATGTAAAACCACCAATTGTTTCTGAAATTCTCCTGTTATAAATAGTATCAAATATTGGATTTGATATGATGTAAATCTCTGGGATTATAACTTTAAATTAACTGACACTTCATGTCAAGTTGACATTTTGGAGATTTGTCTTGGTGACAGCAGTGATATTTGTGTTGTATTTGTTTTTATTCATTAGATAAAAGGTGACATGAGGGAAGAGACAATGATGGCCCTCACACACATGGATCAAGCGACACACACTCACAGCAGCTGGCAGATTGTGGCTACCCCATTACAATGATAATGGCTGTGTCCATTGTGATGTCCCACTTTTTAATTTTGATTTTGGGAGGTGAGTGAAGTCATTATGCCGCAGCCCGCGCTTGGCTTTATGAACAATCCAATGCCCTAGAGACTTTTTTCTCAGCACATACACGATCAACCACGCATGGACAATAGAGGAGCACATGCACATTCTGCACGTACTTACACATCACAGTAGGGCAGCCCCCTTCCCCCCAGTGATTTGCCCTGCTATTAGGCTGTGAGTTCCAGAGGTCTGCTGAGTGAATGGGGTGTCCCAGACCCACTCAGCGTCAGAAACACATCACTTAACCCTAACGCTCTTGCTCGCCTTCGGTCGGCACGGAAAGCCAAAAGCCTTTTCCAGTTAGGCCCTGCCTGTCTTGCCTCCATCGATTTTGTGACAATGGGAAAGTCCAGCATCAAATCAGGGAGCAAATCATTGTGAGAAAGTTTCAATTAGGGTTTTTTTTCCTCCTCCTTTTCTGAAATTAAAGGCTGCAGCGGATTCGGCTCTGTCGTCCTCTGCTCCGTCCTGTCACGGGTAATGGGCTGATGGCAGAGGCTACACAGGAAGAAGAAGAGGTAACAAGCCCACAGGCCAGGGCCTTTGGTGAAAGCATGCCTGAGTAGCTTCGGTGTTTCGTAAATGTTCGCTGCAATCATGGCTCTCATCAGTGAAGCATGTAGCCAAGAGTAATTTGCACATAATTAGAAACCAGCTCTGTGTAATCCGTCACAAAGGAAACAACCTAAAAATAAAAGCATTAGGAATTCATGGCATTGCTTTTGAACAACAATCCAAGAGAAAATATAGTTATGATACGATGTGGCTGCGATTTTAAACCTGTTTGTGCACACAGTTATGTTTGATAATTTGTCATCCTCTCATGTAACAGTCCATAATGAGAAGTGTGGGTTCAGGCATGATTGGATTAGTTGAGGTTCCACGTCTTTTGACTTCTACACACTTCTAATGGAGATGGAACTGGGTCTAAAGTGATTACTGTCTTATTTAATCATTTCAGGAAAAATTTGTTCTAATCAAGTCTGCGAGTGTGCAGCCAGATGTTTGGAGTTTCTGTAATTGAGTTATTTCAGTCAGACAAACAGAGACGTGTTTGGTCTAATTAGACTCCGTTGTCAGAGAAATCAAAAATTCTTCAAGCGGGAGCTGAATGCTTTTAATGCGCTATTGAGTGATGTATCATTTTTAGAATTAATTTCTGATGCAATAAAAACTTGTCTGATCTTTGGATGTTCCTGTTCATCAAGAGCTGTCAGTTATTTCTGTCATAATTCTCTCAGAACAAACTGTTTAGAAAGTACATTGTTTGTCTCTGTTTGATCTTCGCAGAGCAATCAGGCGGTCACAGATATTTATAGCATTCTTCCTCGATCTCGGATGGAATTAATATTCGTGCAAATGAACAGGCTCTTTACTTTTCTGCCATTGATGCAGGAATGGAGATTATTTGTGTCGTTGTGATGTTTAAGTAGAGCATCTTACAGAGTCCTCTCAATCATCCCGTCTATACGTACAAAGCTTTGAAGGGAAATCGTCTTTATTTGGATTGGAATAAGAGGCTGATTTTCTTCTTGGCAGCTCTTAGCCTGTGTGACTTCATTACCCCCGTCAGGCCCGCCAAGCGTATTGGCTAATTACTCAGTCAGTCCAGCATTGGCAGGTAGTTGCATACATATTGATCAAAGCGCTTAAGGCTGGACACTCAAGCAGAAATTAATCAGGCATTATTTTTGCTGAGGGAAAATATTAAATCTCAAACTCCACCATGCTTGATGTGATGTGAAAGATGTGATGTTTCCAAAGCAATATTTTTATTTACTGGATTCATGCCCGAACATAAGATGACATCAGGGAATATGAATCACTGTGCAACCATGTGGAGACATGCAGGGGAAAGGAGGTGCTCTAATCATAGTTTGGTCAGAAAGTCATGGATTCCTGGAAATGTTATAGCAGGGACTGAAGAAAGAGCTCCAAGAAAAAAACTGGAAATATCCCCAAACTATTGCCACCATGAGCCAATGCATATTTTAGCTGCAAGCACTTCTTGCATAAGAGACGATGGAGTCATACACAGGCCTGCCCAAAGAGTCGGCTGGGCCCCTAAAAAGCCCAGTGAGTAGCCCCCCCCCCAATATCCCAATACCCTTTTATTGATTTTATATAAATCATGGTCAATATAATCTTGCCTTTTTGACACAAAAAATTGTAAAGATATAAATCTCTTTAATGTCAAAATGAAAACTAATTTCAACAAAGCATGTAAAAGAAGTGGCTGCATAAATATTCACCCTCTTCAAGTCAGTGTTTAGTAGATGCATCTTTGGTTACAATCACAGCACTGAGTCTGTGTAATTACCTCCGCCAAGGAGGTTATGTGATCGGCATGAAATGTCAGAAATGGCATAAGGAAGAACTGATTAGATTTTGGGAGTGATCTGGATCATCGTCTGGATCCAGGAATTTTTTAAAGGATTCTTTACTGTTGGGAGATAGGGCTAATGGTGGAGGTCTGCGCTCTCTTTGCAAAACTGCTCAAGCTCCATCAGGTTGTACAGAGATAAGGCATGAACGGCCCTTTTCAAGTCCAGCCACAGGAGTTTGAGGTCTGGGCTTTGACTCCAGAACATTCACCTCAAACTTTGTCCTGGCCAGTGTTGCCAACTCCTCAGTAAGGAGAGTAGCTATTGGCTGTCCAAAGAGTCACTAAATGACATTGTCACCTAATTTGTACAATTTGCCATGTGCATGTAATCATAATGGATGCTGTAGGAGAGGAATAACATTGTGGGAGAAACAAAAAACGACCAAAAACACCCTAAAAATGTCTAGAACTACAAATGAACTTTCTTCTGTAAATTCCTGTATTTTGGGGCCCACTGCAGCACCTGCTGCTGGTTGGGAAGAGGAAGAACAAAATTACTTTCATATAAGAGTCTCCAGGTGTCTCCAATAACACCAGAAAAAGTCGCTAGATTTGTCACTGGTTGCTTTTTTGAAAAAGAGTCACTACAGGGGTTGGAAAACTCACTAAATCGAGCAACGAAGTCACTTAGTTGGCAACATTTGCTGCAACAAGCATTTATTTAGTTATGACTATAAGCTAAACCCCACGCCATTCTCATTCCTCTTACCTCAAAGGAAATTAAAAACTTAAAGCATACAATAAAATAATGTCTATGGTGACAGGCATCTAATGATAACAAATTATTTTTTTATAGTTCTACAGATAGTCTGTGATGTCAGATTAACATGGCTGGTTTTATATGGCAGACCAAAAAAAACTTTTCTTAGTCCTTAGATATTAATCACAGAATAAATAAAGCAGCCTTTGTAAATTCACATGATTTCTATTTCTGGCTCTGCTTTGTGGCTACTTGAAATCAGGTCCATATAATAGCAGAAAAATTGATTGATGACGGCATATTGATGTCAACAGTCCACTGTGTCCTCAGGAAATGGTATTGATCTCAATCGAGTCCAAATATTCCTGATTAAAGCAGTTAGCAGTCTATTTTTATCCCGTTTTTATCCCTCCCCCATTAAGCAGACGGCTTTGCCACTCTGCCTGGCTGAACTGTCGTGTCGCGTGCTGTAAGTAACACCAGTGCATACCCTCTGTTGAGAAGGGTCTGGCTGTAGACCACACCTCTAAAATGAATTTTATGTCTTTTGCCGTCTTAATAAATGGACTTAATAAATGCTGAAGGGCGGCTAACTAGGACTAAAGCGTTTGTCAGGACCATTCACATCATAACCCTGAGCAACTAAGCCTGCCTCTCACTCGTATCTTCAGGTACGAGTGAGAGACAGTCGTAGTTCAATATTAACCTGACGTGTCAGATGGCTGTGTTTCACAAATCCATCTGGGAAAGCTTCAATAGGAAGTGGTTGGGAAAAGGCAGAGACTTTGAAAAAAACTCGGAGTGTGATTGGATGAACGTTCTGTCTGTCACATCTCTACGGGCCAGTCAGAGCAGCAAAACACATGATGTAGCCACATCATGACTTTTGTGGCTGAAAGGTGGTTTTTGAACCTTTCAGCCGTTGTTGTTTCTGCTGCTGCATTGAGGGGCCCACTCCCTTTACCAAGCATGTGCATACTTCATCTGTGTCACAGTATTTTTTTGACCGATTCTGGGAACATGGGCCAGCTATAATGTGTCTGTATATAGTGAACAGCAAGTATATCTCCCCCTCTAGCTATCCAGATGTGGGCTGAACCAGAGGGTGTATGCTGTGTGACATCATATGTAAAAGGTCTCAATAATATTCCACTATAATTTTACTATCTAATGTACTAATCACTGCCAAATTTAAAAAGAGAGAAAATAAACCTGCTGTTGCAGTCTGCATGCCATAAATTTGTCGGGACCCTGTAGAATGACAGGCTTTTAATACAACTATACTTAAGCTCCAGTTTACTGTAATAGATCATTTTAAGGGAATCTTCAATAAATTTAGACTCTCATGTAGTTTTAAATCAAATGTTCTCCTAATGCAAATGTTTGGATTACACTCAACATGGTGATTTGTGGGCAGTGTGCACCTGTCCTGATCAGATGAGTTTTAGAGTGTAAGTTTGTAAGTGTCTGGTTTTAGGATGGAAGTATGTGCCCTGTAGCCCTGTGGATTTATCTGAGGTCATTTATGTAGCTTGGTCGTCTGCCAAGAAGCCTGGATTGAAATGTACGTCAGCGGCGTGATTAACGGATAATGACAGACCCGGGTGTCGATATGTTCTGCGCTCAGATTTGTAGTGTGGGCATTATCACAGGCTCAGGCCCACTATATCATCTAAAGGGAGTCAGGAGAGGAGTGTGGAGGGAGAGCAGCAGAGGCCACAACCGTTCTCAGCGAGGGAAAAAATGGAGAGAGAAGATTCGAGGCTCCCTTGGTGCGGCATGGAACTTATTTCTCATTTTCGTGCACAGACAGTAAATACCTTGCTTTTCTGCCGCGCTCCTGACCTGAACCTGTGACCTGCCCTTGGTCTCTGATGATACTCCCATGGTCCCCTGCTCAAGGCTGCCGAGCAGGCGGTACAGGCGGATCCAGGCCTTGTAATTCACAGGCTTCTAGATCGCCTGCCACAGTGTATTGATTTTTGTTTCCCCAATCTCCAGGAGAGAAGCAAAGAAAAGATTAAAAACACTGTCAGTTTGAAGTTGAATAAGAATCCTGCACAGGGGAGATACCTCAGAGAGCAAGAGGTCACAGCTGAGGTACGTATATCTCTTTATAGGTTTAACCCTTTCTGGCCTGGGATCCAATTATCAGTACAAAGAAACAGCAAAGGAGCAGGAATGTTCAACATGAGCATGTTCTTATCCACAGTTTATCTGTGAATTATGGCTGCTCTGTTGCATTAAGCAAAGTCCGGTCACATGCATTGCAAGGATAATCTAATATTACTGTAATCTAATATTTTATAAAGGATTCTGATCATTTTAATGCATTTTCTTCTTTCTCAACCGTCATGATACTAATATTCATTAGTTGTTATGTGAATTTCATAGTAGAGTAGGAATTTTTGACAAAAAAAAATATAAACTGCTATAAATCCTCAAGTTCAACTTGACTGATTATTGAAAAAAGTCAGTCACTTGTCGACAACAACAAACTCCTAACAGACTGCAACAGCCTATACTTTTTTATTAACATTTTTAATCTTAACTGCCCTTATTAATTAGATGCGTTTCAGAATTTTCATGGCATTTCCTTTTTGCAGCTTTGTTGGAAAAATATTTAAAAGATTCTTACTTATTTTTGGTATTGATAAGAAATTTGACAAATGTAATGCTGAAATCTTTCTTAAAAGTCACAAACCTACAAACCTGGTTAACACATCAGTATGTAGAAGCTCTTTAACCCAAAATGATATTTTTAATGCTGAAATATAATTATTACTGTCAGCCATGAATTTTCAAATTTACTGTTTTACAATTTTAAAAAAAAAAAGAGAAATTAATAAAAACACATTATTATTTTTTGACTATGATGTCAGATTATAGTTTTTTACTTGTATTCCTAAACAGAAAAATGCTCCCACAAAGTCATAACCTGATAGGACAGATGGATGTGTGAAGCACATCCATCTGGAAAACTCCCCCTAAGGCCGGCCACACACTAGACGATTTTTTAATCTGAAACGATTTTAAAAACCACGGGAGACCACAGACTTCAGGACAAGATTTTTCATCTTTAATCTTCTGAACGCATACACTAGACGACTCAGCCAGATTGTCAGATCACTGGAGACCACACACCTGCCAACCTGCCTACGACCTCGCGTGATTACATGACTTCAGAAAAAAAAATACAGATGTCTGTTGAGGCAACCTCCGGTCCTGAAAATTGAAGCCAACGTGGAAGTGCAAAAAAGTGCTATACAGCGAGTGTCCACTTGAGGCTGGCTGCAGGAACATCAGAAGTCCCGTCTGGACACATGTTAAACAGCTGGTTTTGACAGTAGAAATAAACTGGTTAATAGCCTGGTTCAAAACACCAAACGTGTCTCATTAGCTAGTGTCTTACTGTGCTCCCACTGTACAGGGGTTGATTTTTTTTGTACCACGATTGTTTGGATTATATTTAGGATGAAAGCTGATTGCCGCATCTCATTTGATTGACAGATAGCTCGGCAGGCAGAGGCTCCGTTTCTGTCAACCAGAATGCTAGCTAGCAGGCTGACAGGAAGTCACGCGTTTAGTGGACGGGCCGTTAGGTTGATCCAAAGGTTGGTTAAGACCGTGATTTCAATATGGAAGCTTCCACAGATTGGCTTCAAGAGCCGTTTGAGTCCGCCTATCGTCAGCAGACGACTGACGTCACACGGGGTTTGTCCAATTCTTTCTACAGTCTATGGTTGATACCGTCTTGCTGTCTCTCCACAACAGGCTGTCCTGGCATGCGTTACAGGTGCAGCAACAATCATAAAACAAGGGAGAGACTCAGGACGAAATCTTGGCTGGAATTAAGGTACTGTTGTGTTTATGGCTGTGAACAGTGAAAGTACGTATGATTCGTCTGGTGACGCTACCCGGTGTGCTCGCCCTCATTGGTTGTTGTGGGTACTCCATCAGTGGCACTAGGACCTAGAATCATAAATATCAAACATGTTTTATAGTTGCGATTCTGGGTTTGGGAGGCTACGACGCAAAGATCTTAGGGGAGGCACGAGTCTTCGTCTGCGCCAAGACTGCCAAAATTAGATTTGCAAATATTCACTTTTCCATCTGAAAACCCTCTAATACTAAGGGTTTGGGAAAGGGCAGAGCCTTTAAAAAAAAAAAAAAAGAAAAAACATAGAGTGTGATTGGATCAATGTTCTGTCTGTCACATCTTTAAGGGCAAATCAAAACATGATGTAACCGAGGTGCGCATGGACAGCTACCGAGTAATAACATGAACCATGACGACTATAGACATGTAAGTACACGATTTTTGTGGTTTTTGAAAAGAAAACAACTCACTGCTGTTCTTTGTTCTTCTTTAATGAAGTCAAGTTCTGATAAAACTGGCGCTTTAGCAGCATCCATGCTAATCTCTTCCCCACAATTGCACTGGCCTCTTGTTGCTGCTTGCTTACGTCATGACTCCAGCTGAACGTACTGCCCCTTGGTGCTGATTGGTCCTGTCACTTTCTAACCGGGCCAAAACGGTTCAGGCGGGAGCTTTGCAAGATGGATTCACCAGTGAGAAACACTGAAACGGGCAGATCCATCTGCTGTTTATCAGTGAAACAATTAGAATCTATGTTGATTTTTGACAGCAGTGTGTCACTTTTCTTCTCTCTTGTGTCCTGGGGGGCTCCGCTTTTCTTAGGTGCATGTAGGGGGTGCCCCAAGGAAAAATGGTAGGGAAACACTGCTCTAGACCAGTGGTTCTCAACCTTTCTAAGTTGCGACCCCCAATTTAACATGCACTGTTGTCCGCAACCCCAAAACATGTAGCAGCATCACAATAACTCTTTAACGTGACCAACAGACCAACAATGGTCACTACATCACATAATACTGCTGGTAGTTGAGCAGAATAACATGTAAACAAATAACGCAAACTTTATTTTTCTTTTAAATTAAAGAAAACAACATCAACACACAAATTAAAGCCTTAAGAAAACACAGTGGGGAGAAAAATTTTGAACATTTCTGTTGCTGAGAGCTTGTTAACATGAAAACACACTGCGGGTATTCCGTGTTGTTTCTGCTCGTGCATAAAAAGCCATATTTCAAAAAGTGGGGCTGATATTTATGGAGATTGAAGCTCCGATATCAGCCGGTGTCGGCCCCAGGGCCTTACGTTTCTCAGGTGGTGGAGCTGCTGTTAGGCTTTCTGGTGACTTACCTTGAGACACTTTTTCTGTGAAGCCAATCGCTGCATTTTTCAGCAGGTAGCTAGCATATTTGCTGCGGCTAAGGCAACAAGGCACAGGCTTTTTTTCTTTTTCTTTGTTTCTTTTTTTTCCGCTGTGTGTCACTGAACAGAATCTCCTGCACACAGTTCAGATCATACAAACTCAGTTGAGACAATGAATTTTTGACAATGAATCAGAAAACAACTAAAACAACTTCCTGTCTAAAATGATGTAATTTACTATTAATTATGTGCATTTATATTTTTCCAAAATGATTTGGCGACCCCCAGAAATCATCTCGCGACCCCAGTTGGGGTCGGGACCCCAAGGTTGAGATTGGCTGCTCTAGACGGAGGAGTCCAAGTTTGAACACCTCGGTCAGCATCCTCAGGTTTATATCCACAGAAAAGCTGGACGATGTTTTGATGCCAGATGCATTTCACCCACAGTGAAACACGGTGAGATTCCATTATTGTGTGGGGTTCCATTTGTGAAAATGGTGTTGGCAAATTAGTGAAAATCGACAGTATCAAACAAGAACGCCTATCACAACATCTTAATGCATCATGGACTCCCTTCTGGACTGAATCTGATTGATCATGGGTTCATATACCAACAAGAAAATGACCCAAAGCATACTTCAAAGCCATGACAGCAGAGACTATTTGACATTAAAAAAAGGGAATCTGGAGTACTTGAACTGATGGACTAGCCAAGTGAGTGTGAATTTAAATCATATTGAACAAATTTGGGATTAATTAGCTTCAAAGATTGATCATACAAAAGTTTAATCTGAAGCAAGTCTGTGGGAACAGCTAGAACCTATTTGGAACCCAATAACAAAAGAGACTGTGGAAAAGTGCATAAAAACAATACAAGCAAGAATGCAAGCTGTTATCAAGGTCTAAGGAGGCCATACAAAATATTATAATCTTTTTGTTAATATGTGTTGAAAAAGGACTATTTAGTTGTTTCAGTTTCTTCTTTACCAGATAAATAGCAGAAATATTTTTAGTAATAAACACATTTTTTAAAGAGTTTGAAAATATTTATATTTTCTCATTTTTACTGCAGGTGGTCTAATAAATCTGTATATAAAAAATATATATATACACATTAGGGCTGTTAATGCTTGTGATTAATCTGTAAACTTTACCGTGTTAAAAAATTCATGTTTTTTGTCCGAGTCTGGTTGTTTTCTGTTTTCTTCCACCTTTTCACATTAAAACAAAGCAGGCAGATATAAATGTCAGTAAGAGTTGTCATTCAACTTTCAGCCTCACTACCCTGACAACAGCCTCTCAGACAGTTGGTGATATAGTATATTATCATCAGTAAGTGTTGTTCTTTATCTCTCCCACATGTTTTACATTCTCCACTCTGTCTGCACGTGTGTGTAGCTGGCATTTGATCATAGCAGTCAGGCCCTATTCATCTCTGTGGTGTTGAAAAGGCTCCTTATTGGCGTTGACCCTACACGAAATATTGTCTTATCAGCTGAGCATGGGTTGCCATAAGGCATTAGGGCGAGCACATTTCTCCCGCTCCCCTCCCCAACAATCCCCATCGACTGGAAGGAGATCACAAATACAGTGCTGTCACTCCCTGTCCGCTCTGTTTACTTGATTTCTATCCATCCGTGGTCAAAACAAGGATGTCAAATCATGTCAGCATCTGTGGATGTCTTTTACATATTACTATATTTTTACTCTTTTGAACATTTTCAAAGAGGAAGGCTTCATTGCAGTCTCAAAAGATTTAATTTAAATGTCAGATTGAGGATTAAATGTAAATACAGCCTGAATTTCACACTAAATGCAGACTAATTGTACTTGGGACTTTACAAATGCAGGTGATAGCTAATAAAAGATGACAGAAGACATAAGAAAACAAATTAGAGGGTGACGATTTCCTCAGAGGCTGTCACCTTAGGTTCAAATGGCAGGCACTGTGTTCTATTATTTACTGGGTTAGTTGATGAAATGTCATCTTTGATGATGTGATGTTCACAGGGAAGGCTGATGTCTAAGAAGTTTAACTGACACCCGTCGTCGTAGCCTTGCCAAATACATGTACTCTTCTTTAAATATTGAAGGCCTACATAAGGAGGAACATGCAGCCCTTTGTGCTGCCTGTCATCATTTTACACACAGCGGCTGTTGTGTAAATTAATTGGCTGGATCACGCTCTCTTTTTTTCTATGCTGATTAGAAGAAATGGGATACCTTTCAGAATGGCTCCTGTGTAGCTCTGTGTGCCCAGAAATCACATGTTAGTCCATAAATGCGCATTAGAAGATCAATGTTACTTTAACCAGCATGTGCACACTGTCAATATTTTCAATTCTTTGATCCTTTTTTATTTACATTTTAAAATGCTTCAGTACCTGCCATTTTAATAACTGACAAATGTGCTGACACTTAAAGGAAAAGCATCTAGTTCTTATATCATAATTTTGACCTCAAGTGACCAGGGTTGAAAGACACAATGTGAAGGAGTTTGTCTGCAATGTTCAGTAGTTGACAACAAGAAATGACCCAACACTGGGTGCTGAGGGCTCTGAATTTTCACTATGGTATTTAAAAAAGACACATATATTTTTTGTTTTAACTGGCATCATATCTAACTTTGAAATTCAGCAACCTTCGTGCATTTTGTTTCATTGCTAATAAAAAAATACATCTAATTTTCATTTTTGAATAACTTATTGAAGTCTACTGTAACACATACTTCACATCAGGGATAGGGCTTCCTTGTTAGAAAGGAAATTAATGACCCTTAATCTATAAATTAGTGTCAGATAGGCTATTCAAAAATTGTAAATGGATCTATGGTCCATAATTTGCTATGAATACTTGCTATGATGAAGCAGCAACTTCTGGTGGCTAAAGTGGATTCAAGGTGACAAGTTATGCAAAAGTAGTGGCGTGGCTGACCTGCTGGCAAACCAGTGTAGCTGTTAGCTGTCACTAGGGGCCCGTCCACACCCAGACGAGTTTATGAGCACCCACCAAAGTATTCCCTTATATCAGCCTTTCATCCACACGGAAAAGGCGTTTACTTTTTGAATATGGGGCCCAGAGTGAACAAATCTGTATTCGCCAACATTTCGTTTCCGTGTGTAAAACCGAGCACACCTTTTGTGAAACGCTCACATCACAGCCCCCTTAACTCATGAATCAACTCAATAATAATGGCAGACTACATGATTGCGATCGTGCTGCAGAAGCCACTGAGCTTATTATGGCTCTTACAGTAAAATCTTCTGCTCCTCTCACTGTGAGCAACAAATGGTTATGGAGAACAGCACACACCACATGTTCTTAGATTTCTGTGGCAGTGTTACAGTAACACTTATATGCCTGGCATACACTACAGCATTTTCAGTAGTTTCGTGCGTATGCAGATATTTCTTGAAACAATGCAATGTTTACGAAAAACTCTCCTGATATGAAAAAGAAATATATCATTCTGATTATCATGTGGACAAGACCTAAGATGACTGTATTAAGGCAGCTGCTGACTGGCTTAAAAATCCTCCTTCTATCATCAAATGGCTAAGTCTTGATTCAGTACTTTTTACAGCCTATGGTTATGATGTAGGTCATGGCCTGGGTCAAAGCTGAACAATATTTTAGGGGGGAAAAAATAACAGCTTTTAAAGCTTTAATAACCTTGCATACAGATGGGTTTGCCACACTCCATCTCTTTCATCAGGCAAGTCCATCTTGAAAAACACCAATCCACAACGTTTGTGCCGAACCAAATGCAGTTCAGACCAATCAGTGCCATTTGAGGAGAACAAGGTGGTAGCTATGGGTGGGGTTTAGTTGTTCTGGAGGCCGTTTGCAATGGCTGCCTCCAGTGTGGTGATTACCTCAGATATAGCTCTAGTATAACGCCAGTTTTACCAGAACTGGACCATATTTCTGCTTGAAATAAAGAATAAAACAACATTGAACACTTTTCATGTTGGTAAGGATGTTTTCGCTCTTCTGTGGGCCTGCTTTGGCATGAGTTTGTGACAGTTCAGGGGGAAAGGGTTAGTTGTACTGTGAGTGGTTGTATGCAATGGCTGCTTGTGGAGTGATTAGCTTGGACTTAGTCACAGTGGCAGTTTTGTCAAAACTTTATTTCTTTATTAAAACAAGGGCAGAGAGCAACACTTAAAGCTTTTCATGACAAAAGATGACATCGCTCTTCACCTCATTTGCTTCTGTATAGGTTTCTGATCATTATGGGTGGGGTTGCCGATGTATCCAATGGTTGCGGCCACGGTAGCTATTAGATTAGATGTAGCTGTAGGAAAACGGAACTGTTGACTGTTGTTGGAACTGGACCATGCAGTAGATATATGAAACAGTCAATCTGGAGTGTCAGGTTAAGGATTAAAACGGAATAGTATAAATTCAAACCTAAACTAAATAAGTCAAACTTAAAAGTTTGAATTACGGTATGACAGTAAATAGTAAATCAGAGATGTATGAATTGTTTTTATTTCCAAACCATTTGAAGAAAGGACACATTTCACCTTTCCTTGTAGCTAAGTTATAAACACTTGGCAAATATGGACTTCTGTTATCACATTTCACCAAAATTACATCATTTGAGGAATATGCTACAAAAATATTCAGCAGAAGAATGCAAAAGACAACTGACAAGATATACAGCACCATAAAAATCTACAATTTACAGAGCATGATATTGTTTTTTTATGTTATTCATAGGAATTTGCCTCCAGGCAACTTCACAAGCTTAAAGTCTCTCACAATATGCCGGGCCTCCTCAAAGGGCATATTAGTGTTTGCTGTTGCATATTAATTTAGCATCCAGAATGACTGACTGGATACAACCCACCATGCTCCTTTATGCCTTCTTCTCTCGCCCTGGAGGGGTAATATTGCAGGATTATGAGTCCTGTGTGTTATATTTATACATCCCCCTCTTTCTACTCCTTTTTATCTCAAGCAATTATGTCTTTCACCCCATCAATCTGTCACTCAGCATCTACTTATACCCACCACGCTGTTTTGCCGGGAGACTCGTCTGTTCATTCAACGCTAAGCACTTCATTTTTTGATCAATCCTCATTTACTTTCCTGTGCGTGGCACACATGATCAGCTGTGTTTTGGGGAATGAGGAGAGAATTTTGATTCAAAGTCGTTAAAATCAAATCACATTTAGGAATCATTTGAACTGACATTGATATTAAAAAGTAAAGACACTTTTATTTTCTTGCCATTAGCCCAGAAAAGCTACATTCAACATTTACACAGTGCTCTCATTGAAAAGTTATTTTTTGCCATGTTGACATGTCTCCATATGGCTGTACAGGTGTGAGGGGAGAATATGTGAGGAATCTATCAGCACTGTACCGCAGCGTCGCTAGTTATTTTTGTTTGTCCCATCTTCTTTGGTAGAACACGGGGGGCTCAGGGAGCGCGCTGAGCGGAAAATGAGCGAGAGGAGGATCAATGGGAAAAACGCATAAAATGTGCATGTGCATAAAAGGAGACAAACACTCACACATCATAAACACACACACATGCAGACATTATAAATACACAGCATAAGCCCAGGTGGATTTGGTGCAAGCTGTTTTCACTGGCAGCAACCTCCCCCTCCCCCGCCTCCCCCCACATCCCCATCCCAGCCCTGTTCAGCAAAGCTGTCACAGCGGCAGCACTCATAATGAAGGGTAAAATATTTTATTCAGATTTATTAATTTGAAAATGAAGCATGCCTGTCGACAGAGGGACAGTTCTTCTCAATCTGTCAGCGCGGAGCCACTCGGCGCTGACACCAGGATTCATTTGTCTTGTCGGCTCTGACAGTCGGATTCTCCCAGTGCTCTACGGAGAGGGATCGCCCAGGGATTTTTTGAGCTGGATAAAACACATTCCGACAAGGAACAGCCTCTTTATTAATGCAAATTAGGCCAGAAAAATTCCAGCAACAGCTACTTGGCTCCAGAGCCCTGGCTCCATTCTCTGTTATTTTGGGGAGGGGGGGCTGGAGTGTTAATAAAAGCAGCCTCTGAGTGTTTGTGAGAATAGGGCCTGCAGGAGGACCTGTCACGCTGCAGCTGTGACACTCCACACACATGGGACCTAGACCAAATTTTGGAGCCATTCCTGCACTTAGAGGTGTCTCCAGGTATAAAACAATGACTACTTCTTACATTCAAACTACTTTCTAAAAAAACACAGCTCTCTAATAAGACATGGTTTCCATATTCACTGACATTGTGAACTCAAAAATTAATTCAGGTTTAGTTACTGACCTGCTTTTGTCAAAGCTTCTGTGAGAAACTTTCTTTTTCTTTGGCACCCTGATGGAAGAGGGAATAAAAATCAAATCAATTATGGATCATTTAAACCAAATAGACAAAAATATATCTACTCTTTGTAATCAACAGATGGAGTGCTTTGCTTTTAATAGCTGAAAAAGAGGCGTGAATTCATAAAGCCAATCCCACTCTCCATCTTTAAGCCGTAGCACATTAAGGACAATGAAGATAAACGGCATGAAAATGCGAGTAATTCTGAGGTAAATTCTATCACGCCTTTTTATGCACATCTGGAGCAACACGATTTTCAGAAAAAAGAATGAACAATCTAAAAGATATTTGCGCAGCGAAAGTCTACTTTGTGATTTTTCTGTCCTCTGATAAACAGTGATAAATTGAAGCTGAAAATAAAAGGAGCTTTCTGCCTCACTCTCCTCCAGTACATGCATAAAGTCACCTTTACGCACAACCAGGAGGTCAGTGCCATTTTGTTTCACTATTTCATCCACTGCACCAGCCAAGTTTGCTGCCCTCACAGCAAACCAGTTGGCTCACCTGACTGGTCAGAGGAGTAACTTCAGTGAGTTGACTGATCCAGAGCATTTATTAGCCGTATGTCTGAGGTCAGAGGAGACTGCATTGTTACATTTTTCATTGGACTAAAGTCCCGTTAGTTTGGAAACAACTTCAGCTGTGCAAGTAGCGCTTTACGTTCACATGGAAATGTCAGGCTGCCTGCTGCCTGTCTACCTCTCTGACCAGGCTACAATTTATATCTGGCTACAGACAGATATGAAAAAAGGCCAAACAGCTTGTGGTGTTAAAGAGAACATGGTTCAAAAAAAATATCCCAATTTAAAAAAGAATTTTGTGTGAATCATTTGCATAAAAAAAAAAACCCTTGGTGAGATATGATATCACCTTGCCTCTCATCTGATATTGCGAGAAAAATCTCATCGCAGGTATTTGTGTTTTGTATACCCATACATTCCCATCAAAAATAAAACCGTGAAAACACCATAGATAGTTGGGGTGTAACGATATTTGTATTCATCCCAAACAGTCATGGTTAGGTGTACGTAGTCCCACAATGAATATGCCTGAATTCTACCTACAGTCTAGAGGAGTCCAAACTATGGCAAGTTCTAAAAATATGTTGCCAAGCAAAATTATATTGATATCTTGGTTTATAATGGCCTTTTTGATTAAGCAAATAGCAGCACCAATACCATTCCAGGGCCGGGGCCAGTGGTTGCCAGGGCTAACCAGGACCCCCTGAAATCTGATTGGTCTCTCCAAAATCCTTAAATTGATTGGCTATTTGCATTCTCAACCACTAACCTGCCATGTTAGTACACTCATTTAGAATATCTTAACCTACATTAGACTGGTTATAATAACTTTAATATCCTCAAGGTGCGGTGTATGAAAGTGTGAAAGCATATATTATTTATATATGTGGCCCTCAGTGGAAAAAGTGTGGACACTCCTGGTCTATGGTGTGAATGCAGAACAATGAAAATCATAGACAGCAGTATTTCTCATCAGCCTAGGTGGCTGTAATGCTGATAAGTGTTTTCTTACTGCTTTTAAATAACCGACAAAGAAGAGGAAGAGACAGGCATAAAGCACATGAAGAAAGGTGCAGAAGCAGAGAAGAGGTGAGACCACTGGCTTCTTCCTCGCACCAACTTCTCTGCAGCGTTTTTAAAGCCTCCGGATGTAAAAGCAGAGAGGGTAAAGGACATTAGTGATGCTAATAAATTGAAAAGCGTAAATGCAGAAGTAGAGAACGCCTACTAGTCAGTCTTCACTCTGCTTAGACTCCTTTACAATGTCCCATCCTGTGTTTATGTGAGCTTTTTTGCGGTCCTTCACTGACGAAC
Organism: Cheilinus undulatus; assembly: GCF_018320785.1. Taxonomy (NCBI): domain Eukaryota; kingdom Metazoa; phylum Chordata; class Actinopteri; order Labriformes; family Labridae; genus Cheilinus; species Cheilinus undulatus. The sequence continues at coordinate 37,212,083 of NC_054871.1, forward strand.
ATGAGTCATAACTTAACATGGTACACTCTTTAGCTGGTGTTCTCTACCTCCACATATCCTTTAATATGCTGTTAAATGCTACCAAAAACTATGTGACCGCATCATGGCATACTACATATGATACCTTAAAAAGACTCTAAAATACACGTTATTTTCATCAGTGTGTTGTATGGATTTTTTCCTTCTCAGGAGATATTAGACTTTTCATTTCTGTGTTGCTTTTTATTTGCATATTTTGTTTTTCCTCTTTCTTAATTTACGATAAAAAAACAGGCCATAATAATTATCACAGCTAGTTCTCAGTATTACTAGAAGCATTAAAGTGAAAGCTACACTCCTGTTAGCTTAAATGTTATACATGAGAGAAACCTAAAATTAGGCCTATAAACTTAGGACTTTTATGTTTAATGCAGTGCAATAAATAACATAAGTAAATGTGTAACTTTCATTATGACTTTATGCCTTTCCATCACATTAATGTTTTGCCAGTTTGTATACTATTTCCCTTTTTAACATGACTTTAAAGTGTTTCAGTAACATTTTTAGTTTTCACAAAGTTGGGGCAGGATGATCACTTTCTTGGTAAATGGTAAATGGACTTGAGCTAATATAGCGCTTCTTGGTCATCTGACCACTCAAAGTGTTTTTACAGGTCACACTCACCCGTTCACTCTCATTTACTCCACTTAGACGAATAACAGAGAGGGGCTATGGAGAATTGGGCATCAGTATAAGCTAATCCTATTCATATGCATCCATACTTATTCACACACCAACGATGCAGCAGTGGGAGAAAATTTTGACGTAAATATTCAGCCCCTATGTCTGTGTAACCTTGTAACCCACAACTAGATTGAAAGTACGAAGCTGAACTCTAGACGATAAGAGCTACTGAACATCCCCCGGAGTTCAGCTAAGTCCATCATCAAGAAATGGAAGGAATATGGCACATCTGTAAATCTGCCTGGATCACGCCATCCTCAAAACACGCCATTACCACTGTGAAGCATGGTGGTGGCAGCATCATTCTGTGGGATGCTGGGAAGCAGCCAGCCTTACAAGTCTTGTGAAGGTACAGGGTAAAATAAATGTGGCAAAATATAGGAAAATCCTGGAGGACAATCTAATTCATCCTGTAAGAGAACTATGGCTTGGGAGAAGATTTCTTCTCCAATAAGACAATGAGCTGAGGATGTGAGTGAAAGCTATGATTAACGGTTTAAATACAACAAGGTGAATGTTCTGGAGTGGCCGAGTCAAAACCAAGACCTCAATCCAACAGAGAATTTGTGGCTGGGTTTGAAAAAGGCTGTTCATGCACAATCCCTGTGCAGCCTGACAAAGCTTGAGCGGTTTTTCGAAGAAGAATGTAGTAAAATTGTAATGTCCAGATGTGCAAGCCTGGCTGAGACCTGTCCACAACAAACTGAGAGCTTTGAATGCAGCCAAAGTTGTATCTACTAAATACTGACATGAAAGGGGTAAATATTTATGCAGTTACTTTTTTACATGACATATTTTTGATAATTGACATTGTTTTGTAGAAATCTGTTTTCACTTTGACATTAAAGAAGTTTTTTTTTTTTTGTATTTTTTTTCTCCAAAAAAATCCAAATCATATTGATTGCTTTATGAAACTAATAAAGGGTAAAACATCCAGTGTGGTGAAAACTATCTATAGGCAGTGTAGGTCATGCAGAGGCTTCTATAAAAGTAAACTCTTACTAGTGGTTCAGATCATTTAAATAAGTCTAACTTTCTTCCCACTACAAAGACTGTTCTTTGTGCTGAGATGTATGGATTTTTTTTTCCTCTGCTGCATCTCTGTGTGTCTATTTAGACCAAAAGGCCACAAGACTCACGAACTGTGTCTGACTTGTGCTCGCCTGGATGAGTGCAGGCGAGTTGTTGTTTTATTTCGCCGAGAGTCCTTTGACATTTATCTCTCTTCACCTGCTCTGTGATGCTGATTCACAGTGACAGGCTCTCTCTCCCTCTCTCTCTCTTTTCCTCCGTCTTCCTGTCTGTCCTTTTCTTTCTCCGCTCATTCCGACTTGTTCCACCCCCACCCTCCTCTAAGCTTGTCTTTCTTTCTCCTCCAAACATCACTGCATCTTTGGATGTGTGTCCTAACCCCGGCTACTATTGGCATCGTACAAATTGAACTGTGGGACCCTTAAAGAAAGGAAGCGCTGTCAGTCAGGGACATTCAGTGGGACGAGAGTGAGGACGTGCGTGATGAGATTGCTCCATTATAATGTTTAAAACTGGACGGCCTCTCCTTTACTTAAATTACTTAAATGGACGAGATAGGGAAAGAGCGCGTGCTGCCGCTGTAGCTCCACTGTAGTGCTCAGATTAGTTAATTGCTTATCCTCTGGAACAAGGTAGAGGTTGTATTTCACTCAAGCAGACAGGAGGCATCACTTATTCCGAGTCCTCCCACTGTCAATATACTGTAACAGAGAGGGGCTTCTCTCCGGCCTCCTGCCGTGTGGGTTTACTCTTCCTGGAAGATGGATGTAGCCCACATGTAACCACCACAGAGAGTAGCTATTTCTGAAAGGCCCCATTTCGGTGCAAGAAAGTGGAATAAAATGTCACAGAGAGATGGCTTTTCCAGTTTGTTTTTATCCTAAGTATCGACCAGCTCTTAATGCAAAGTCTCCAATACTTGACCTCACCATCAGTTCATTAACCCTGCAATAAAAGAAGCCCTCATTCTGCCACATCTTCACCCACTCTGCCCATTTGAAAACCATCTCACTTCCACAAGCCTGTTTCCCCCCTCAGAGTAAACGCCTGCACTCGCCACCCACTTTATCAATTGCCTTCATAATTTTAAAAGCCTTTTTTATGTTGTTGTTTTTCTCTCATATAGTAAATGGAGCCATAATTTAATATTTTAATGCATGTTAATGTGTTGTTTAACCTTCTAGCAACAATCAGGCGTCTCTAAAAGGTTAACCTTGAACGTGAGCCAGTGCAGACAGCAGCACAATAACGCGTCAATCTTTGAAAAACATCTCTGTCTAATGGATTAGTGGTTGATTGCACAGCCCCATCTCGAGGTAGATGCCGTATATATTGGATAGGCATTAAAACGAGCATTTCTCAATTTTCTCGCTGCCGGCCCTCAGGGTCAATGGATCGCTAGGGCAACAAAACGCTGAGTCAACACTTGCCTGTTAATTTATCTTGGGGTTTGATTATAGCTTCGTTTAAGTCCCCAGCAGCCCACTTGCACAAACATTAAACAGGTTGGATTTGGAAGACCAGAAGGGTCTCTAAGAAGTCTGCTTTTCATGTCTTGTGCCTTTTTGAACACCTCTTTAATTTGGTAATAAGGGGCTGTGATAATATGCCAGAAATTACATGAAAGGTACATAGTGTTATAAGAAATATGACGGAAAGCTGAATAAAAGTCTTGCAGGAGAGAAAGAGCATGCAGCCACTGGTGTGTGAAGGGTAACTAGACTGTCAGTAACCTCTGTGTGATGGGTTGACATGATATCTGTCACATTAAGGATTGTTCAGGTGGGAAAGCACTCATCATTCTTATTTGGGTATTCAGTAGGAGGGGCTTGAGGATGCTGTCGCACACTGAAAAGTCCGTTTCGATTTTGTTTTTTAAAAATTATACTCATGTTATGTCTTTGAGTTCAAATCTAGACTACAATAAAGGATCACATTTTTTCTGAATAAAAAACAAGATTCAGCTAGTGGTGCAGCATGCTAACCTGACATGCCAGATAGACTGTTTCATATTTCCTACTTTACATTCATCTGGGAAACCTACCATACAAAGTGTTTTAGAAAGGCAGGACTTCTCAAAAAAATCTCAGAAGGTGATTGGAGGAACATTGTATGTGTCACATTCATTACAGGCCAGTCAGAGTGACAGGACAAGTCAGATTAGTCAGATTTAGTCATCAAAGATCTCTTTTTGGCTAGTCTAAGTCTAGTCTTTCTCACGGAAAAACGTCTGTTGGTGGACATTTTTAGTCATAGTTTTAGTCTACAAAATTAACACTGCAAATCCGATGGCATCCACTGTTTACTGGCTTGGAGTACAACTAAACCCCGCTCGTAGCTACTGCCTTGTTCTTCTCAAATGACGCAGATTACTCTGGTCCATTTAAAGACCTGGCAGTATTGTTTCAGATTGGAGCTTTTGCAAGATAGATTTGACTAACGACAGATTTGGAATATAGCCAATCCTTCTGACTTGAAAGGTCAACAGCATGCAACTTTTGACATTACTTCCTCTTGACCAGAGCACAAGTTTTCACCAATTCAGCATCAGTCACAAGAGTTTAGTGTTCCATGGATTGTTTTTGTGTCCCACAAACTAGTAGGAACCATTAACAAAAAAAAAATACAAGGTCCAAAAAAAAAAAAAAAAAAAAGCACTGATACCTTTGCTCTTGCCCATAATAACAGACAGATTCTTCTGTTAAGAAGACATCAGAGAGTAAATGCATGTTTTTTTCCCCCAGTTGGAAATTTAATGCATTTGGTGGCTGAGGCACACATTTTTAAACCTTTGTCTTATTTCACTTGTTGCTTTTATTTTTGGGAATAGGTTGATAAACCTATTGTTGATGTATTACTGAATATAATTGATTTTTCTGTGTGTTAGGGATGATCCAATTTAACAGTTTCAGTATGGGGCTGATGTGCTGCAGAGAGAGTTTAAAGCTATTGCTAATGTCCAACCCTTATCCCCAGTTGCAGTGGTGCCGTGAGGAACTATGGGCCCCATGAAAGGATATTATTTCAGCCCAACCACAACAGCTAATATCAACCCTATAAACACACCTTTATTATTTAAAAAATCATTATAAGCTTACATAAATATAGCTTTGTGTGACACTGAAATTGTAATGTGATTTTTCCACAGTGACATCTGTTGTCATATTTCAAACACATTAGCATACAACATGAAGTGGAACAGGACAGAAGCGCATGCTGCATACTGCTACAACACAATAAACAGACTGTTTTATACACCCGGCCCATCTTAACTTTAAAAGTTACCTCAACACTCTCCTCCTACAGCACATTATTACAACCAAGTTTATCTGTGGAAAAATACCTTAAGGGATACTTCAACATTTTGTCAAATTTGCCCCATAATCCCTATAGTCTTAGTAATGGGTTTGTTTCCTTTAGTTGTCGGTGCAAACTGTTTCTAGATCTGGGGGGCTGATATACCAGCTGCTCAGCTAACGCTACGGAGACCTTCGGTATTTCTGGCTTTCCCTCATCAAACTCATCAAATACACAATCCAACAACTCCAAAACGCTCTCGTGGACAAGTTGTGACCTGCATATCACCACGCTACGCTCACCACGCCAAATTTGCCAAAATCTTGAAGTATCCCTTGAAAGATGTGAAGAAAAAGATATTCACCATTTCATTTGATTAAGACAATAAATATTTAATAAATATTTATATAGGCACCTTCCTAGCTGTTTATAAGCATCGTTTTATCAGTCCTCTCGATTTTATGATCTTTGAAACCAATCATAACTTTATAATATGTAATGGCCAATGGCTGTATTATTTTTTAACATGTCATATAAATGTTCAAATTCACTTCATGGACAAAGGTACTTGACCACACCTGTTAATTATTGTATTTGGGACTTTCAATCAGACCTGTTGACACAGGTGTGAAAAATCAAACGCATATCCATGCAGTCTTCATTTGAAAACGTGTGATATAAAACATGCCATTCTGAAGAGCTCAGTGACTTCAAGTGTTGCTCTGTGATGGATGCTACCTTCGCAGTAAGATGGTTAGTGAAATTTCACCCCAGTCAACTGTAAGTGAGATTGTTAGAAAGTGGAAGCATTAAGGGAATAATAGCAACTCAGCCATGAAGCAGAAGACCATGTAAAATCACAGAGCAGGTAAATAATGAGTATTTGATTGTACTGTCATTACAGTAATAGTCAGCTGAATACTTTTGTCCATATAATGTACATAGTGGAATGTACAAGCCTATACCTAAGAAGTGGTCTTAAAGGTATCTGTGTTTGTCTGAAATCCATTTTCAATACCAATTTAGCTTTAAGTACATATAGTAGTACAGTGACTAAAGGCATGTTTCCCCAAATTTTTGAGATTCCTTTGACAAACCAAGGTAGGTATTTTCTCTCCATCAACAGGTGCCTTAGTGCTTTCCTGCGAGGTGAAGACTGGACAGAAGACACGACAAAGGTAGATGGAGTATCTCGACTTGAGGCTAATTTTCACCAGTCAGCTATAAAGTCATAAAATGTAAAGATATTTGTAGTCAAAAGTCCACAATAGCTTTGGCTGCAGTGCCGCCTCTATAGCCTCAAACCTTCACAATCCTGACCAGACTCCCTCTTGCACAGAGATGATATTGATACCTGTCACAATGATTTACTGGAAAGACAAAATCTCAATAAATAAGCAATTACTAGGGTGCCGATTGAGCCCTGTAGTTAAATGATGTGTCCCATGGTCAAAGGCTCGACTTCCAACCTTAGCCATTTGCAATGTGCCATCCCACTCTCCCCCATCCTTACTCTAGTGGCTGTACTGTACACTCAATAAAGACAAGAACTCAGTAATTATGCAGTTAGGACGAAAAGAAAACATCTCATGTTAAATTATAATCTTGTACACCACAGGTGCTACATCAAAAACACAGCTAAGATAAGCCTCACATTTGAGTTAAATAGAAGAAGACTTTGATAAAATACAGAGTTTAAGAGTGAGGGCGAGGAAAATAAAGTATCATCGCTTCCAAATTATCCCAGGAATGGGTTTTCTATCTGTTGCTTTTTTCCCAAGTTCCCTCAGTTTATCCAGCTGTCCTCACATCAGTCTCTCTCCTTGTTCTGTGAGATGCATGTGAGATGCCCGTGATACACTGCTGTGACAGTGGTTGAGCAATGGGCTTGTCTTGTTCTGGGGCCCCTGGTGGAGCACAGTTCCCCTTTGTTCTGTGATGTATTGATCCATTCAGACCTCCTCCTGAATGTACTCGACTGGTGTTCACTCTGCTTAAACCACACTCTTCTGTTGAGTCTGGTGTCGTGCTCCCTCACACACGGCGAGTAGAAACACAGTCTGCCTAAAAAGACTCCCTCCATGTATCTGACTGTGAAAAAATCTGAGCAATTATTTTTTTTTTATACCAAATGTTATTCATACTTTTAGCCTTTCTTCGAATAACCTGCATCCTAGAACAAAATCAATGTTTTCATTTAACGTCTGTACCAACTTATTGTCTTTTATCCCAGCTGGTAGGAGATATCGACCTCACTCTTGGCTCTACTTTAGATATGATTATGGGTGGAAGTTGGAAAATATGTCACACCCTGTGACTTACCAGTGTAGGTAACAACCAAAAGCTTCTGTTTTGAAATGAATCCACACTCAATTTGGCAAACACGGCTTCATTTTCTAAATCAGATGTTCAACTATGTTATAATATATTTTAAATAATCTATAATGTGAAAATTCATTTCTGTTGCTCCATTTGTGGTTGAACTAATAACCAGACATGAAGTTCATGTCTTTTTAAACATACTGTTTACTGACTGTCTGCATCCGGGATTTAAATCGTGCCAAATTAATGTGATTCTAGATTCACAGACCTGAAGTGGTGACCCATGTGAACCATGGAAAAAGAGGGAATGATTTTTTATTGACAATTTCAGGCCATTATCAGCTTCCATGCTATTTTGAGCTTTAACCAGACTTGTTCAGAAATAGACAGTGGTGAGGTATGACAGCTGTTTGTGTTTTTTGAGCAGACTGTAGATACTCTGCTTAAGTGTATGATAGACTGTTAGCCACAGCTAACATTACAACTAACTACAGTGAAACCAAACCTAGGCATGCTAGTGGGAGATGTGAAGGCTTAAGCCTAGCTTTCGGTCTTCTTTAAATTAAAGTATATGGACAAAAGTATTTGGTCTCACCTGTTAATTATTGAATTCAGGTGTTACAATCAGACCTGCTGTCAGGTGTATAAAATCAAGCACCTAGCCATTTAGTCTCCATTTGCAAATATTTGTGATACGAAATGAGTTCAGTGACTTCAAGCGACCCTGGGCAATGTAATGTTAGTCTAGGACTTCAAGGCGCCTGCTGCCCGTGCCAAACTAGCATGTGGCTGCCAAGCTCAAGGACAAGGGACACAGACCTTACCTGTCACAGTTTAACCTCCGCCACAATGCAACTCCACCTCGACCAACTCACTCCGCTTCGGACCCCGCACCTTCCTCTTTAGAGTGGTGACGGATGACAGTTCATTGTTTATAACATAGACACGCGACAAAACTCAAAGATACTTGGAAACATAAATTAAACCAGGGAAACAGTCTATTGTGTGCTCCAAATGTTCTCCATGAGGTAGCTCTTGGCGTTGCATTGTTCCACACTCCTCCTGTACACCTGCCCGCCTCAGCTCAATCAAAGCAGCTTCTCATCAGCTGCCGGCTGTGAGAGCAGGAAGGCCTGCCCCTATCAAGCTTGACAGCCATGCCATACAAGCTATCAGGGAGTGTTGCCATAACAAGGCATAAAAACGCACACTCACAAAAACACTCTGCTGATTTCATGCCTGAACAGTTCTGAACTTCCACTGGCATTAATGAAAGCACAAAAACTGCCACAGGAGCTTCATGGAATGGGTTTCTACGGCCGAGCAGCTGCATGCAAGCCTCACATCACCAAGTCCAATGCAAAGCATCAGAAAGAGTGGTGAAAAGCACACAACACAGGACTGTGGAGCAGCGGAAAGGTGTTCTGTAGTGTTGGATCACACTTCTCTGTTTGGCAGTCAGATGGGTGAGTCTGGGTTTGGTGGATGCCGGGAGAACTGCACTGTGCCAACTATGAAGATCGGTGGAGATGGGATAATAACATGAGGATGTTTTTCTATGTTTGGTCTGGGCCCCCAATCTCCAGTGGGGGCCAGTCTTAAAGCCTCAGTATACCCAGACATTTTGGACTATGTTTTGCTTCCAACTCTGTGGCAAGGGGCGGCCCTTTTCTATTCCAACATGACTGTGCCCCAGTGCACAAAGCAAGGACTATAAAGACATGGTTTGATGAGTTCAGTGTGGAAAAAGTTGACTGGATCGCATAGAGCCCTGATTTCAACTCCACTAAGCATCTTTGGGACAAACTGGAATGAGACTATGAGCCCAGCGTTCTTGTCCAACATCAGTGCCTGACCTCATACATGCTCTACAGAATGAATGGGTACAAATTCCCACAGAAACACTTCATAATCTTGTGGCAAGCCTTTCCAACAGGGTGAAAGCTGTTACAGCTATTTTAATACGATGTCTTTACAGTCCCTGTTGGTGTAATCACTTCCTCACACTTTCTCATCCAACAGTCTCATGTCACAGTGGCTCTGTCCCAGCTACCATGATAAGACACACACAGTTATGACTATAGAAATTAGTATTTCTTTGTCTTTAAAAACTATTGGGAAATTACAGGCAATGTAAGTACTCAACTAAAAACAACTATAGTAGTAGTAGTTGTACAGTAGTAGTCATTTTTAGTTAATGTAGACATTTAAGTGTAAAAGTTGTATGCTTTGTACTTTTTAAAGAAACCTCAAAGAATAATTTGTCGAGGACTAGTTTTTTGCATTTAAAGCAGTCAAATTGTTAATAAAATGTAAAGATTTAACATTATACACCTCTGCACATGTAAAATATTTAGTGTTGTGTGTTTGAAAACAGCAGACACGGAGCTCCCACACATTGGTTTTCTTCAGTCCAAACATATTAGAATCAAAGAGAGGGTTATGTGTATGAATCCGTTCCATTAGTGCCGCCTCCACACAGGCCAAAAGCTGTGCAGGATGAAAGGGAGGATTTATCTGCACAACCTCATCACATGGTGTGACCCGGGGCCTGGAGCAGAGAGGTCTTTCTCTCAGGTGCCATGGAAACCAGCCCACCTCTGGCTGCTCGTCCTGTCGTCCTCCAGCCGCCCTCTGAGATTTCTCTCTGAGGATATCAGGCTGGATGGATGTTAAGACATTTGAGGCACATGATTCTGAAACCGTGAATGCATAGTTAGATAGCGATCAGTGCACAATCAATGGAAGGGTACAGTACGTTATACTCTGGTATACAAGTAACATGACCAGATCGTTTTTACACTCCATCTCATTTACGAATTTTAAAACATTTAATCAATGCAATCTTCTTAACAAAACTAAAAATTCTTTTTCTCATTCAGATGGGTAGGACCAAACATGAGCCATATGTGAATAAATAAAGGTCACATTTATGTAGAAATACACAACACAACACAACATGTGCCAGGGAGTTAAATGTGCAACTTACTGTTAATGTATGAAGCTGTAGAGCGAATATGTTAGTTTATGTGTAGTGATCCACATGAGAACTTCATTCCTGCAGGGTGTAGCAGTGTTGTGCATTTTTGTTGTTGTGCCTATTGCAAAAAGCCATGATGCACTGTAACACAAGGTGTATTAAAGGCAAAACTTCTTTATGGCACTGTTGCTTATCATAAGCAAAACATTTCTGAAAAACACTAATGACTATATTTGAAGGAACTGGAATTGTATTGGATTGGTTTGGAAAATCTTACTGTCCCCAGGGGCAAAATGATTTGTAAAGTAAGTCTACATACGCTAAAAAGGTGAAACTGGTTTCTGAGACTATAAATCTTTGTATTTATTTGTTATGCTAAATAATTAGAGAGACATAGGGTTAATCTTTCATAGACTTTAACGCAGTCAGACTTATTTGTGCAACAAATGTATTCCTCCAATGTCTCCTTGAAAATGCAAGACACCCCTACATTGGATTCACTTTTCACACCAAAATATTTGCATTATTTTTATCATACATTATGGCAGGGGTCATCAATTAAATTTGTACAAGGGCCAGCTTTTTCCCAGCAGGCCAAAACTTCAAACAAACAAAAGATTTCTTTTAATGGTCTAATTAACATATTCTTGTTTAAAAAAAAATATTTTCTTTCAAATCTATGTAATATTTAGGCTCTAACAGTGAAGCTACTTCCACACTGCCTCTCTTTTCTGTGTCTGTTACGCCTTCATTCTGCAACGCTGTTCTGTATGAAAGCGACCGTTCCACACTGGGGTGTCGAGCTCGCCCCACCTCTGATCCGGATCGAAAGGTAGTATCAGAGCCGCAACAGACTTTTCCGCAATGAGTCTGAAAGGACGTCACGACATTCTGCAACAGCGAGTGTGCGCTGCTGTCTCCATAAACGGGAGATTTAAAAACCAGCGCAGTTTAATCGAGCGGCATTTCATCAGAGAAAACAACAGGGGGATAAAACAAAGAATAATGTGGATTAACTGGAGAGACTGTGAGGTTAGGAGCTAATCACACTCTGTACAGGAGAGGAGAGAGCAGACACATCTCTGTTCACAGCAGCGTCTAAAAGTTGCATGATGTGTTCAAGTGAGCTCGGTACTCTGAAGTTTCTGACCTCCGACGTAAATAGTGCACTGTGACACTGCTTAAAGTCGGACCTTCAACTCAGAAACATGGAGGGAAAAATGTCTATTGGCTCTTATTGATCAAAATGAATGTTCATGTTATTTTCCCCATATTTTATTTAGAAAATACGTTTTGAACCGAGAAATCCAGAGTTTTGAGTTTCATTGAAAGCAGCAGCTCGGGCAGCGGCTGCCATCTGTTTACGGGACGCCGGGGTGTGTGTGTAATCTCGGGCGTGCACGGCTCTGTTACACCTTTGTGTGAACTGCTTGTTGCAGAACAGAAACAGGCATTCCTTTTCACCTTTATTGCGGAATCTCTGTGTAAAAACGGCTTGAGAGAAGTCCCTATATCACTGCCAGCCACAAGGGGGCGATTGAGGTATTTTAGCTGGATATTTCTGTGGTGTCATGTTGTCTATCAGTGGGGTTGACGCTTATATGCTGTGTAGGAATAAGTGAAAGATCCAAGCAGGAAAATTGCACTCCCAAAATGAAGCAAAAAGTTACCAAAGAAAACAGCAGTTTTTATCGATCTAAGCTTGTTTTTGGAGTTGTTTTTAATAGATGTAGGGAGTTAATTAGAAAAAGAAACAACCACAATACAACAACCTATTTTTTTTCCTCTGCGCATCTTTTATAGTTGATAATGTTCTGGGGACCAGATGAGAAGATTCGGGGGACCTGATGTGCCCCCCAGGCAGCCAGTTGATGATCACTGCAGTATGGTAGACTGGTTCAAAAGAAATTCTCAAAAAGCTGTAAAAGAATTCCCTTTTCCCAAGACACAATTACACTTGTTCTTCCAAAGTCTGACGACATCAGCAAGCTATGTGCAGAGACAGCTACACTTACAGGGCCTGCTCCTCTCTCATGATGATGGCAGCTGAAGTGACACTGAAAGTAGCCATCGTTCTTTCTGTCACATGTAAAGTGACAGGAAGAAAGCTGCTCCAGCAATTAAATCCAATCAATTGTGAAGAAGTCATAACATGCTGATGCAGTGTTTTCTGATCCCTGATCAGTGCAACAGCTGATTAATGTCTATGGGTGAGATAGCAGCGTGACTCCAAAGCCAGTAAGGTGAGTAGCTGCTCCCCATCCACTGGGTCTGAGTTTCTATTAAGTCAAAGGAAAATTGTCAGCTGTCTAGCTTCACGACTGTATTCTTTAACTGGTGTTTTGGTTGTCAATTATAGCTTTAGTTGCATTTCTGTGCCCTCTGGACTAGTGTAGAGCTGAATCAGTGTGAAAGAAAACCAGGAAAGACATAATCAGATTTATGATGTGGCAATGGAGACTTATTTATGAGGTTGAGTTTAGATGAAAGGGTTTTAATTACAAGTGGGTTTTATCCAAAAAGAAGAAACTCAAAATGACAAGTGTAAATAGGACCTAACTCCCTTGTGATAAATTTCTAACTTGCCACTGTGTATTTGGCCAACTGCCTGCAAACGCAAATATATGACTGTATTCATTTGGCAAAGATGCCACAAAAAGAAGTTAAATAGGTAAGGCAGCTTAATTTCTATAGTGGGTTTCATATGCTAAGGCAATTCAAAGTTCTTTACAGAGTAATAAAACCAAAAAGCTTGTTTTTAAATGCTGTATCTTGTGAATTCTTTGAAAGATTTGGATCAAATGTCCACTCTGACTCAAAGATGAACTGATTTGATTTTGGTGGTTGCAGGTCAAAGGGGACCTTAAATTTAAGAGCATTATACTTTAAGGTAGCATTGAGGGATTTTTGTCAAATTCTGATCACACTTAAACTCATGGTTGAACTAACTAGACTTTGAAAGTCAAAGTTCACTATGACCCTTGGACAATGAGGCTGCAGTGTTGTATGAAGACTTATGACAACTGGGTGGTTGTTTTAGCTTCCTTTACAGAAGTTTCTTACAAGTTTATGAAAACTAAGCAGGATTGTAAATGAGTTCATTTTCATGCAGGTTTTGTCCCCTGCACAGTACCAGTCTCCTGGAGGACTCACAGTCTAGCTGCTGCTGCTGTGTCCCACACCTGGGTGTTATATTTGCCACTGCTGTTGGAGTCTGCCTTTGTTACTTTTAATAACTGTGACAGTATCACAGAATCCCACTAGAGTACATGGCACTCTGGCATGGGAAATTTATGTATTCAGCACTGAGCTCCATAATATATTGCTTAGGTCTCTGCTGCAAATTAAACATTTCACAGGACGTCTGTAAACGTTGTCTGTTTCAGTGAGTCAGAGATCATGCATCAGTCTGAGAATGAATGAAAGAAGATCCCTGCACAGCTTACCATGTAGCCTTTAAGTATCAGCATATATTTAGACTCCTAAATGCCCTGCTAACGTAACTTAGCAGATGTTGGGGAATCATATGGATGTTGGTGTAACAGAGACCCCCTCAGGTATTCTCATTATTCTACTACTGAGCAGATGGTAGCGAAACTTACCACACTTACCATTATCCATCATACATATTCTGTTCCCAATTTACATAGCCGGTGCTTCATGGGAGCTCCTACGGGGAGAGTACCCAGCTCCAGGATGGCTCTGCAGCTCCACCTGAGGCTTAGGGAGACAGTCGGAGATGTCAGTGCCACAGCACCTCAAACTCAAATATGCTAATAGTTGTTCAGAGGAATTCTAAAAGGTGAATCCCAGTTGGATATTTTAATCTGTGAAGATGACAAATCTGCTGCTTGGAGATTTTTAAGTAGTTTGATATCACTCATGTTGTATTTTACTCTGACTTAATAAAATGATCACTGATCAACTAGAATAATCCTGGACCAAACTAAGGGTTAAAAAGGGTAGTTCAGTGGGGTTACATAAGCTTCTGGTCAATTGTAAGTTTATTAGCCAAAAGAGATGTTAGTCAGCATGACCCCTTTAAGAAGCGCGAGGCTGAAGTGCAGATTGCTGACATTACACCAAGCAACAACGACAAGTAATAAAAATGTTTTATTTTTACATGAAAAGGTTTTGATTTACAGTGCTTAACAAATTATTAGACCACCACCCAATGTAAGGGTAATGCCACAGCTGCCCATAATTAATATTATTTGTAAGTCACGAAATCATTTTTTTATGTTTCTGTAAAGGTTATAACATCAGTACATCAGCTCTTTAACCAAAATAATGTTTTTAATGCTAAAATAGAATTATTCTTGTTATCCATGAATTTTCAAACTTACTGCTTAACCCCCCCCCCCCCAAAAAGATAGTAAAGCACTTTATTTTTTCTTGATTGAAATGTCAAATTAAAGTTGTTTACTTGCATTCCTGAACGGAAAAGTTAGCCGGCTCAAATTTGGGTATAAAAAGGTGAATTAACTTTGAAATTCCTCATTCCTGTTCAAAATGGTAAAATGTGGAGAGCTCACTAAAAAAAGAAAGAGTTGGCATTAAAGCACTTGATGCTGATTGATGGATGGATTGTTTTTATGACAGATTGTGTAATACATGTGTTAAGCACTGTATTCAGCCTATTTTTTACTGGTAAAAACTGTTCAGTTGGGCATAAGTTTGCTTGAGGCCTGCCCTAGCTTCACCTGTTGCCTTTCTCTTAATTGGTCTAGCCTTGCAAAGCAGATGGATCGGCCAGATCCCATGTCTGTCATTAGACAAATGCATCTTGCGAAGCTCCAATCTGAAACAACTGTGCCACTTCTGGAAACGGACCTAGCGAGTTAGCATTACTTGAGGAGAACAAAGTGGTGGCTACCATGCCCAAATATGGGGCCTCCATTCTTATACTAAAATTGCAGTAATTGCTAGAAATTCTCTGCAAACAAAAACTATCATGACATTTAGCTCTACTATTCACCTTTATAATGTGTGAGTTTCATCACCGTATCATGATTAGTTAGGAGGTGACAACCATTTATTTGGAACCAAAAGGGATGTAAAACTGCATTTTGAGAGTTCTGGAGGAAACAGGAAGTTTGAGATGCTCTGGGCCAATGCTGATTGGTTAGATGCTGTGATGTCACTTTATGTGACTGATCTCCACTGATTGGCTGAGAAAAAAACTAAGGTGAGTAACACTGAAAGTAAACAGAGATTTATCAAAACTTAGACATGAACATTCAATGTTTTATAGGATTTATCAAATCCAACTATGATAGCTATCTTTTCTGTGTATTTTCCTTCAGCTGGGCACTGTTTACATTTTTTTTTGTCAAAATTAATTCACATCACAGAAAAGGTCACAGGAAGAGTCCTGTTTTATTTAGTTCTGGTTTCATTTTAAGCTGCTCAGGGTTAAAAATTTGAGGCACCCATCATCGTTTATATACACTCCTTATTATGGGTGTCACACATATATACATCCAGGCTGATGATTTGCACAGCTCTGTGCTTTAGTCCCACACTGAAGCTTTATTTCTCTCTGCCCCTCCTCCTCCTCTTCATCCACCTCCTCTCTTCCCTCTGAATGGCTCTCAGTGGTGGAGGGGAGCAGCAGCGGCAGTGAGGCAGCAGCACTGGGCCTGAAGGGCACTTTTCAGCCTGGCCAGACACACTCGGGCCTTGCTGCTTGGCTGCGCAACATGGGTCACCGCCTTACATTAGGAGGACCCTGCCAAAGTCAGCCAAGCGGAGCTCTGCAACATACCTGAAAATGAATGAACAAAGTCGATGTTCCTCTGCCTTCTGCAAACACAAAAAGCATGTTTGACTGTATGATTCGTGCCGAAATAATAGATTCATATCTAAAAGGTGCTTTCCACTAGGTGTCTCATCAGCCGATGGATTTTTCCAGATACAAATCTTCACTCACATTATCTGTCCGACCAATGAAAGGGCCAGCCAATAGTTTTGATTAGTGCACCTTATTTCTTGGCACAGAGTGGGAATGAAATGCCGTCCCATGGAGCCAGCAGGGGCTCATGTTGAGGTCAGAGGGGAAGACTAAAGCAGACCTCCTGTGTCAGCTGCTGTTATTTATTTGGAGTTGAGGCTCTATTCATCACCGTGATGCCACTTAGTACCACCACCCATGCTTGTAAGTAGGGCTGGGCAATACATCTGGTTTTTAAGGCACACATACACCTCAGTTAATGTACAAAAAGATTCAGCTGCTGATCTGTTTAATTTTACCAAAAATTTCAATGCAATGCGTTGCTCAACTATTAAGCTAATTTATTTTCCGACATCTCAGCAAAAACATGTGAACTTGCATCAGTAGCTAGCGGTCAACTAACCTCCAATTTCCACAAACAGTGACCGCACTGCGATCTGCCGGCGAATCGTTCTGCAGCAAATCACTCCCTCTCTAGTCTATCAGAGCATTTCCACAGCTGGCGCTCCAGTCCGGCTGCGGCGCGTCCCTCAACTCTACTTCGTTTGAGATATGCTAGAAGTCTATTTTCACCAGCTGCTGCCAAACCGCGTCAATTTTCCGTTGATGAAAGCTCCAAAGGCAAAGTCACAAGTGTAGAAAATCCGTTTTTTTCAAAATACAACACTATGCACGGACTCACGATTGTAAATCATCACTATATCAACATTATGTCTCATCCTGCTGCGAGAGCAAAGGGTCACCGAGAGGTTATGGGTCACAGAGCTACAACTGCAACATTGATGAGGAAAAGTTAACTTTTGAGGACATTTAGCCAAGGAATTTTACATAAAACCATAGATCCTATAAGCAAACATTAACCTTTTAACTTCCTAATGTACTCACCCAATGGCAGAAACAATAATATCATGTATTTATACTGGAAAGGATGATTGACCCAAAAATGTAAATACGTCTGCTGTTGACATACTATTCCTGAGTGAACTCGCAGTTCTCCCATGATCTCTGATCAGGGCTGTGCGCCACGGTGCAGCACACTAGACACACTTCCAGTGGACGAGGTTGTACCATTCACTCGAAGCAAACCTGCAGCACTTTGGTGCGCAGCGCAGTCGTCCTATGTGGAAAATGCAGGTAGAGATGTCACTTACTGGAAACTTACAGCAGTCTCACTTAAATATATAACACTATGGCCATAGCTCGTACGAACATGAGAGGCAGTCAGCACACTTGTTGTTAGAGGCATTGTAAAGGGGGATTTAGTGTGACAGTCAACACAGCAGCAGAGACAAACTGATAAACCTGGGCCAAATTCCCTCACATATATGAATCATCATTGTTACTACACAGAGACAAACACGTCTGTCAAACGATCTGGCAACAGATAAATTGGGTTTTTAAACTCCATGCTGTTCTTGTAAAATTCTGGAAATAAAATCAATGTTTCAGTTTGATTATTGACTCTGCAAATTGGCCTTTAGTGTGTTTGGGCTGTTTTTCATACAGTACATATCTGAGTATATTTTGACTTGGACTCCCTCCATTTTTTTAGATACAATGATAACATCAAAGAAAGCAATCAGCTGAAAGTCATCTGTTAACATAGTCAATTATTAATCTAATAAACATCAGGAGTGATGCATCTGTTCACAAAGGAAAATGTTGCAGAAACAGAGTGCAGACGATGTGTCCCCACAGGGGGGTTTAGTTAAACTGGAAGCCAATAGCAGGAGCTGCCACCAGAGTAGCAATTTGCATGGATGTATCTAGCATCACAGCAGTTTTATCACAACAGTGCTATAGTTCTTTATTAACCCCCTAGACCATCTCCTCTTCTTGTGTTATTCAAAGTCAAATAACTTTTGAATCATAAATCCTAGCCACTTGTTTTTGCTCTGTAAGCCCTCTCATGTGTGTTTAAGATTAAATGCACACCAGTAACTCTGATATTAAATGTCTTTTTCAGTCAATCCTGCTAGCGGGTTAGCCCGTCGCCATATAGTCTGTTTGTATCCCAGAATGCATTTTGACTGGGCTGTGACAACCAATGGCAAGCTGTTCTGTCGTCACATCACGGTTTGGCAAACAATGGATGTGCATGGAGGTTTCCCAGATGAATGTGACATATGTTGGAAACAGGAAGGTCAGCACTCAAAATGTCCTTTTGAAACGTTTGTTTAGGCTAACAGGCAACAGTGGACGCGTTTTGACTCGTACGTCTTCTTCAGCGTTGTAGACAGAGTGGAAGGGCACCTTAAATACAGGAAGTAACTCAAACAGTACTGGTACAGCCTTCAAAATAAGACTCTTAGTGTTAGCCGGGTAAGACCTGAAGCTAAAAATGGACGCTGAAGAAGACCTACGAGTCGAAACAAGTCTGATGTTGCCTGTTAGCCTAAATAAACGTCTCAAAAGGACATTTTGAGTGTTGACCTTCCTGTTTCTAGTTTACCTTTTTGGTCGTGCACCTACCTTATAGTTCAGTGTTGTGAGGGTGCTCCTTTTTTTGCTTTTTTGTGAATGTGACGTATATCCCATGCAGTTCAGTCTATCTGGTGTGCCAGGTTATTGTTATTTCCTTACAGAAAAACAAGATACATAGTCATGTGCATACGTTGTAGGGTGCTAATGGATTCATGAAGGTGCCTGATGTGCGACAGCATGTGGAGGAACGGGTAGAGTCAAGCTTGAGACATGTCGACACACGTTTGTTGCTGTCCAGCCAAGGTCAAGCTCGTTGGCATCTCTTTTTTCTGGGCCTCCTCACACCTGCCATTACCTGGTCCCTTGGGACATCCACTACACAATCAGCAACTGATGGCAACCCAACTACCTGCCCAGAAGGTCCCTAGGCCATGCTTATTCGCCACAGTCAACGCTCACCCCACCCTAAATATGTAGGCTTTGTTATTTTTGTCACCAATTTATTTTCCCATGCCCTCGTAACATGCAAGGACATCCAGATCACGACTGCGGTTGTGTCAATCCTCCTTCCCACCCAGTCGTGCCCTCAGGTAACTTAGTTGCCACATCTATGCCTTTCTTCAGCCTCATACAATTTCTGGCCCATTTTCCCAGCCCTAGGCTTGTTCCTTCTACCACTAACATAAACTGGAGAATAATTTAGTCAATATCACAGTCACCGATGGTCAGATGAATCAGATGAAAAGTATAATTCATAAACTATACTAATATAAACAATGTCATTTTCCCCATATTACATTTCAGAACGTTGGCTGTCGCTCTTTAAACTGAAAATATTGCCCATCCCAATACTGTACCATCTCCCTTGCTTGTAAAGCAGCAGCTTCTCCTATGCATCCCACCTTTACAGTACAATGATCGACGTTTCATGAGAGGCACCTCAAGGTGGGGCTAAATGGTCTTATATTCCCAATCATGTCGCGTAGGCGGAGTCTGACTCTCATGCTGTGTTGCTGCTGCCTGCCCGCCTGCCCAGCCTGTACTGAACATGACAAAAGCAAGAGGATGGAGTGAGTGAGATAAATCCACACTTCTGATTTCTCACACACACTTTTTTTGAAGGAAGAGGGGGTTTTGGATCACTGCGCCACATTACAAGAACACGACTCCCAGTTCATGTTAGTAGTAGAAGGAAGCAGCAGCCTATCTCTTTTTACGCACAGCCTACTCCTGTGAAGGCAGCAGCAGCAGTTCAGATCAGATTTCACATTCAGCTCCTACCAGCTGAGAGAGAGAGAGAGAGAGACAGCAAGAGAGAGCAGGAGGGCTCGTATCTCCGCTTTCCACCACCGATTCCCCCTTTCTGTTTGCCTGAAAAAGCCCCTACGAGGAAAAACACGGGTGCACGGCGCAAACATTAAAGCACCACTGGGATTTTTCCCCTCCGTTTTTTCTTTTTTATGTATTTTTGAGGGATTTAAGCAGCGAAAGCGCCACTCAGAAAGAGACAGAGAGAAGCAGAGATGGACGAGCAGCCGAGGTTGATGCACTCTCACACGGGGGTAGGCATGGCAGGGCACCCCGGCCTGCCGCAGCACATGCAGGAAGGCACGGGAGGGACGGACGGAGACGGCAGAAAACAGGACATTGGAGACATTTTACAGCAAATTATGACCATCACGGATCAAAGTCTGGACGAAGCTCAAGCCAGGTAAAAATGTGCTACTGCTCGAGGAGGGGGCGGCGGCAAACTGGAGGAAGAAATTACGAGAAAGGAAAATCAAAACAAAAATTGGAGAATTTTCTATCTAAATTACAGCGCTTAATTGGAAGTTTCTATGTAACGGTTACGTACAACATCTTCCTAAAGCCGCTAAAACAGTAGAAACCATCGATGGCATGCCCGCAGATCACTAGTTTCCCTCTCATAGAAATAAGCGCAGCTTTGACAGAAAATAAAAGTGTGAATGTGCTCTTTATTAGCCACATATCAACATGGAAGAGTTAAAAAATACTCCTGCAGCCAGGGAGAATTCCTCACACCAAAATAAATGCAGATGAAATATTATTTTCTAAATATGAAACATAATTACAGACTCCTAGAAGTGGCTCTCTTCTTGTTTACAGCATGGTGAGTGAATGTGATACAACTTTTCTTTTTCTATTTTTACTCCTGATACATAATTCAAGACTTCATCCATCTTGTGGAAACCACTTTAAATTCAGTGAAGCTGCAAATGACTGTCAAAAGATGCTCAGTTTAAACCTTTTCTTTAATTTAACTTACAAAATGATAGTCAGTGTTTTAAATGATATAATCACACTGATGTAGATTAAGCTTTATATACATAAACATCTGCATACTTGCACATTTAAAGAGGCCATAATAAGAACTTTATTCAGTGGCTTTGACTGCAGAGGCACACATGAGCATAAAGCATGAGCACAAATAAATGTACTAAAAAAAACATTTTAAGCAAAAGAGCACACTCAAACATACCCAACCCAAGCAATGTATGATGAGAAGGCAAGCAATATAAGAACCAAGCAACTAAAACTGAGACCAAATGATGAAAGAAGAAGAATATTAAAAATAATAAGGAGAGATTAAATAGTAAAAAGGAGTAAGAGGCAATAACATTAAAAAAGAAAGATATAAAGAGTCAGGAATGATAAGAAATAGCAACACAGAAGCAAGTTAAAGCTTATTTGAAATAGTCAGAGAGGTTAAAAAATTAATAAAAAAAATGCAGTTCAATATTTTAAAGTTGACAGAGTTTTAGACATTTCATACATTTTTCTGAACTCCTCACAAAGCCACTTCTCTGTTGCAGGAAACACGCTCTGAACTGTCACAGAATGAAGCCAGCTCTCTTCAACGTCTTGTGTGAAATCAAAGAAAAAACAGGTACGTTCATTCACACTTGGATTAAAAATCCTGAACCCTACAAAGAAACACTCCTTTAACCGTGCTAAATCAGCACAGCTCTGCAGCCAGTATTTTTCACCAGAGCTAAAAAAGTCCACACAAAGGCTCTCTGTGTAGACTATTTTATCATCAAAGGCTAATTTGCTATTCACACGCTAAAGTCACATTGGAGAACCTGATGTTGGATATTCAGTCACAACACAATTCAGCATATAAATTTCACTGACATGTAAGACATGTGTTTCCTCCTGTAGCGTTTTAACTCTTTCACAATAGGAACTGTGGACAATTACCTTGAGCTCTCCTTATCAATTATCGTGTCAAAATATGAATGAGCCGTTTTTTTGATGCTATTGTGGAATAATAGAGAGTTTGGAGCTAAAATTGTCACAAGCACGTCGACGTCTCCCCTTGTGAGTTAACTGTCAAAGCGTGGTGAATATGTCTCTTTCTATTCTGTATTGTGTCTCTCTATTAAAGCGGTTGTGAGAAAGCATGTCAGCAGAATAATTGCTAGGAGAGAAAATAACGTAACACAGGAGGCGTAAGTCATGTTTCCAAATCATTTTCCCTGTGACATTTCTGAAATTGGCACAGATGGAATTCAGTGCACTTCAGACTGATAGCATGCATCTCATCTTTTTTTATGTCCATGTCTTTAGACTGGTGTGCAGGAGTTTTAAAACTCACATTGAAGGGATGTTGAGTCGCCAAAGCAGAAAGAGGCAACGCTTTCACACTCATTAGTGCATGAAATCAAATAGAAAGATGGAGGATGAAGATGTTTCCATTGTCCTCAAAGTTGCACTTGCTCATACTTGACCTCAGTGGCGGCGTTGTCTGGTGTTTGTTTTGTGTCGTTTCTCGTGTATGATCCCACCCTCACCCGCTGCTTTCATGGATGTTTTCATTGAAGTTCACCTCGCTGCCTACCCAGCAGCCCCGGCAGTTTATCTTGAATCGGCCACAGCCTCAGGAGGGAGCTGGGGGCCTTTTGAAGCCTGCTGGCTCTCTCTGCTTTTTTTTTTTTTTTTTTTTTTTTTTTTGTTGTTGTTGTCTTGGTGGGTTTTTGGAGGGGGAGTGACACAGTTATGCATAGTGTTTTACTCCCTGGTGCTTCTCGGAGTTCATCCAAAGTTCGGCTCTGCTGAGAGTACAAAGTAACTTGGACCTCTTCCTGTCTGCACACCCATTCTTCTCTCTTTCAGCTGGCAACCTATAAATACAAGGTGCAGCTCGCAGAGGTTCGCACAGGAGATCAGCTGCTTGTGTTGTCTTGAAAACTTTAATTTTAGCTGGCAAGCTTTGGAAGTTTACCGAGAAACACTTCACATTCAAGGAGGATGAAAATTTTCTCTTGTTTTGCTAAAATCAGATTTGGCTCTTCGTTTATTACTTTTTCATGTCAACAGTTTACATTTTTTTTCTATGCATAAAGTTTAGATTGAATTTCGCAGATTGTCTGCTAGTTGCCATAAAGGTAAAACAGGTTTAATGTTAATGTAGTTAAGGATAATTGTGCCTCCAACATGGTTTCACCTCGATCATTTGAAAGAGCTGAGCAGTGCAGGGAGTTTAAATTTATCTAAAACAGTGCTTAGTTTTTTAGTTTTTGTTAAAAGCAATTAATTTCTTCCACACTGGTGGAATGACAGTGAATAAACATAAATGTGTTCTATTTTAGCATTAAAACTGAAAAATGAGCAAGAAACAGAAGAGTACTGAAAATGTGTAGCCTATTACACCCTTTTTATCAGATTTTTTTACATTTTATGTAGAGCTAATACCAATAATCCTTGACTTATTCCATGCACATTCTAGTGTCATGCATAATTTCAACATCAAATAACCATCTTTATATTTATTCATTTATTTTAAATCTATTGTGAATGCCACGCTCTTTTGTTTCAGTTTTATGACCCTTCCACGATAGTGTTAGAAATTGTTCAAAATATCCATTTTTGTGTTTAAAGCCTACCAAAAAATTCATTTTTCTGACACGTTGGCTTCAAAACAGTAAGACCCATATGTTGCTCTACCCTCAGTAAAATCAGACTTGCAACACTGGCTCGATTGATTGGAAGAGATTGGTTTATGGTCGACTAGGAATTCAATTTTTGCTGATATTAGATATGTCGATATTTTGTGGTTGGTACCGATGAGCACGTTATTCTCTGTATTAGAATTGACCTTATGATTGTCTGTTTGTTTTAGAAGCAGACATAAAATAGGACAAACAATATTTGATTCCACTTTATAATCCACAAATGTGGACATTCAGCGATGTAAAACACAAGTAATATACAAGGTGTATTTTTGACAGGAAGCTTCATCTGCCTTTATGAGAGCTGTAAACAGCGCTGTAACAACCTGCTGACAGACAGGGAGCCATGTGGAGCTCTAATATAAAATGTGACTTTTTTTAAGGAGCTCATACTCAACAATTAAAATCAATACTTTGAATTAAACAGTTGGTTTAGTATCAGGGTGATTTGAAATAACACAAAAAACACTTTGTTCTTAATTGAAAAAAAAAAAAAAACTAGTCAAAGGTTAAACTTCAGTCTGCTTAAAACTCCTGATGTTTATGGCAAACAGAAATGTTCATATGTGCCTATACTGCTGTTACACTACTGACCAGGGTCAATGACATATAAGGCTTCAATCTTTTGCGGTTGCACCACCTGACGTTCGCAACTTATTGCAAAAATTAACAGGCATAATACGTAGACACATAGTTGACGCTTTTGTGCTTGTTAGAAAGTGGACACATATATTTTTAAAAAATAAAATTAAGGGTTTAATAGTGAATTAAAGTTTCAATCTATTTTAACCTCTTAATTTTAAAATAAAATACCCATGATTTACACATGTGCCTGCACCATTACATTTAAGAGCTTGAAAATTAAGGGAAAAAAGTTTTTGGATGATCCTAACTTTATATTCATACATTTTTATAACATTTGGTTATTTCAAAGATTTTAACCGTAATATTATGTCAAAATATTGTAATTGTAATTTCTCACTATTAATATGCTATTTTTAATAGTGTCAATAATCAGTTTATTTACTTGGACGATTGCGCCACCTGACATTTTTGGAGTTTAAGATGCCAAAATATGAAATTGAATATATTATTCCTGTAACTGAACATGCATTCAAACAGTAGGTTTTGGAAAAGAAATTGATAAATGCCGTGAGCTAATTTTTATTTTATTTTTTTTCAAGAGGAAATTGTAGATTTCGACACAAACATATGCACGCCATGTCACTGACCCATAAACTGTTAATATGGTGCAGCCCTAAGATTTCCCTTAAGTTTTTTTCTCCACTGGCTAATCAGTTCTTTGCGACCTTTTTAGTATTTTTTTAAATTTAGGGATGTACGATATTATCGGCATGATATCAGTATCGGCAGATATTAGCTTCAAAAGTGAACTATGAATATCGGCAGCTCTGACAATTTCTGCTGATATTTATATTTGATATTTTGGCTGCAAAAATCTGCTTCTATCAGCTGTAAATATTGGCCATATGAACAAATAAGTCAGAGGAGTTTCAGGCTGAACCAACAGAGCTATGTCAGTTCAAGTCTTTCTTTACCCATCATCATTCCTTACACTTTAAAGTGTGTTTAGACGACTGAAATGAGCTAATCTGTTCATCCTCAAACTTGATTTGCGGACTGAAGTTTTAGGTCTGAAGTAATTTATCATTTAAATATCTGTATCAGAATCATTGTCGGTTAAAATTTATTTGTAAATATTCACACATTGGTAGCATTACATTTCATGGAAATCTGGGAACACAGACCCTGCTGTAGCATGAAGTTATCATGAATGTCAAAAATATCCTTCAGACTTGTGTGACTGGCAGCAGTGATATTCAGCGATCTGCTGACTCTTCCTCCGCTGCACTGAGCAACATTAGACATCCTGCAAAGGCTCATAATCATCCAAGTTAATGCATGCTGCAGTTTCACTGCTGAGACTCAACTCTTTGTCTTTCCAGCAGCTCCAGTGTAAAAGTAAAATGAAGGCAGATATGACAATTTTTGCCGATATAAACAGTTGATATTAAGCTTTAAAAATCTGCCTGTATCTGCTGTAAATATTGGCCATATGAACAAATAAGTTAGTGGAGTTTCAGGCTGGACCAAGAGACCTAAGTCAGCTGAAGTCTTTTTCTTTATTCATCATCTGTGAAATTAGTTAATTTGTTCATCTTCAAACTTTAAACTGTGAATTTTACAGAGTAAGGTTTTAGGTCTGAACTACATTTAAATATCAGTATCGATATCGGTATAAATTAATTTGTAAATATCGACATGTTGGATATCGGCAAAAATCCAATTTTTTTTCAGCTCATGCCTCTCTAAAGCATGCAAGTTCAATCTAATATTGAAAAAGTGAATATTTCTTGTAAAAGTCTCAGCTGAATGCTCCCTCTAGTGTCCAGTCAAGACAGTTTTTAAATAGCAAGTTAAAAACAACAAAGGTTGACCAAAGTATTTCACGTAAAAAAATATGTATATCATGTTAAAATAACTTGAAAAGAAATAGTAAACTCACTTAAAATAAAACACTATAAATTTAAAGTAAAATGGTGTTTTTTGTCTTTTGAAATTGAATAGATTGATCCTTTTAACTTCAGTAGTTTTATTTATGGAAGCTGAATTTAAAATGTGATAATCAATGCAAATGAATGGCTCTTTATTTTGTGGATTTACTACAACCAGGATATTTGTTGTTTGAAGAAGGCAGTGTGTTTGGATGTGGTGTGTTTGTGGTGTGTTTTTCTTTTACAAATATGCTTTACATAACTTTGTTTCAATGGTTTACAACTGGTAATGTTTTTTTAAGCTTGAATGGAAAATTAATTAGATTTTCTGCCAATTTTCATTTTTGGTGCTTTTGCCATTATTTCAGTATTTTTAGCAGTTATGTGTCCTTTTGGATCCCACTGTTCCATTGAAATATTTTAGCCTGAGTGTACGTGAAGTGTCCGACTAGCACAGCTTCAGTTTCTCCTAAAAGCTGCCGTGGAGTGTCTGTGACTTTGTCGCCTCTGAGCGCTGAGACAGCGTGAGTGTGTGCGTGAGTATCCACTGAGCTGCTGCTTGCTTGCTTGTGTGTGTATATTTTCCATCCCCGGAGCGGCTGACAGCACCTGCAGGACACAATGCCAGTGTTGATCTAGGGCCTGAACTTCTGACCCACTCTGTGTATTTTTACTGGGATGAAGTGAGGGATGGCCAACAGAAATAATGCACCGTATAAACAATCACAACAGAGCAGCAACACCCGGGGAGGAAAGGAAGAGGAAGGAACACTAGATTTAAACTTTTTTGTTTCCCTTCTTTGAAAGACGGTGGCTTCGTCTTTACCCCATTTCATTCCAGGCATATTTGGGTTGTCTTCTTTACTTCAAAGGAATGCAATTTTTCAGACGCTGTGCTCACATCTTTATGCGTGTATGTGTGGCGGAGTAGATTCCTAAGAGGAGACGAAGCAGAAAATTAATAAAGCATGTTAATTATATTATTTAATGTGGAACAAAGCCAAGAACGGCAGGTTTTTTGTCTGTGTTAGGGTTTGTTGTAGCAGCAGCAGGGCGCTTGGAGGATCTCGCAGACTTTCCAAAAATAAATCCAAACAATTTGACTCCTCTGCTATTGACCAATGACACCATATCCCAGCACTAACCAAGTTTAAGATGTGTAAAAATATGAAACAAATGAATCCAAGTTTTCACCTTTTTATGCAGAACTACAGATATTTCCAAGTGGACTGTTTTCTTTTGGTCGTATGCATCAGATTTTTTATGACTGATGAAAAGGCCTCTTTAGATAAGCAAATGCTTGACAAACTGATTTGGAAAATGAGCCGCCTTGACCTCTGTAAACACTTCACCAACATCATAAATCTCCAGCAGTGTCAAACAAAACCACTCCATGACTGAGCTGCTCACTAAATGTGCTGCTCTGACTTGCTGTTTAATTTTTTTCCTCTCAACCTCAACAAAAGGCCAGCTTTCTTGTGGCCCGTGTTTGTGTAGTGTTGGGTTTCAAGCCTTGGGGATCCTCCATTTATAAAAATGACTAGGCGAGTGATGTAATGTTATTTTTTGAAGGGTGAAAATAGGGTGTTTTACGGAGGGCAGCCGAGGAGTGTTTGACAGGATGAAATGAGCCAGAGGTCTGATTATGGAAGGTGCATGGAAGCCTACACTACATTGACTTGTCAGCTCATTCACATTTTTGGCATCTGCCTATTTGTATTACAGAGGCTGAACTCAGATCAGCCTTCACGTCACCGTCTGAACACTTTGGAGCAGCCTGCATGCTGATCAGGTACTATTTCAAACGTAATACACTCTGAGAAACAATGACAGGGTTTATTCATTTGTCTCATAACACAAAGTTATTCACCAATAATATAGAAAAATGAGCATTTAGAGTCTTATGGATTTGTTTTTTTTTACTTTTGTAGACTCAGGGCTGCAGCTGCTTTAAGTTTAACTGCCACATTAGCTTTTATCTGTAAATTATCTTGTAATTAATGGGTCTATAAGACAGTAGAAAACAGCAGCAGCTGCTAAAACCATTGTCAGAGAGAGTAAGGAAACTTAATGAGATGTTTTTTTAAAGATTTTGGGGAATTTTGCCTTTATTTGCTAGGAGAGCTGTAAAGATAGAGATTTGGGGAAGACATGCAACAAACAGTGCCAGGACTGGGAATCAATCCTGCAACCAGTGCTCTGAGGACAGTTGCGTCCGTTTATGGGTGCCTGCTCTACCAGCTGATTTTAACCAGCATACTCAAATCCACTCTGCCAGAGTTAATACTGATAATTTTACAGTATGTGGTCCACACCACAGAGGTTTGATATGACTCTTTGTGAAGAGTTGGTACCTTAATACTAATCAAGCATCACTATTGACTCTTTTTCGAGTTAATTATTGACTCTTCTTCACGCTAACCAGTGTTACTTTAGCCCAACACTTCTTTGTAGTGTCAGAAATGTACTCTTTTAGGAGATCATTTTTAACTATTTAAGTGGTAATCTCACATTAACACTGTAAAGTGTAAATATTAATGTAATTAATTACAAAGTAATTGGCAGTAGAGCTAATATAAAGATTTTCTGTCACTTTGGGTGTAAATTTGAAGTTATTACAGTCTTAGTTGTTGACACATTACAATGTACTTTTCATAATCACTACAGATTGCCATTTTATAATGGTAACCTGTGGCAAAGTCAGGTGTTTCCTGATAAGAATGGAGCAAAGACAGTTGGGAAGCATACTTTGATCAATCAGCTCACCACTCTTTCCTGCGGACAACCCCATGCCACGTGTGGGAAGTCATTAACTCAGTGGACAACTTCACTCATGGTGCAGAAGTGTCTAACATCGAAAACAACAATTATCCAACAGAAACATGAGCAAAGGACAACAGGCAACATCTAAACACAACTAAAAACATCTAAACACACAAGGCATGATGCACACCACATTTGAGTTGTTGAAAATTGTCATAACAGGACAGTCATTGAGAAAGGCTGGCAAGAGATCACCTTGGACGCTGCCAATCATAGTCTATATCTGTGGTTTCCGGGCACCCATGGCAGGGTGAGGGGGTCCCAAAGATCTCAGGGGAGGCGCAGGGCCCTGTCTGCTGTGATGTCAAAATTAGATGTTCATATTGTTAAAAAAAAAAAATCAGGATTAGAAACAAAATTTATAATGGCATATCAGGGCAAACATAAGATGGAGAAAAAGTGAGAATCCGTTAATTTATGAGCAAAAGAGTCTAAATTTTTGGGTAAATTTTCACCTTGTTGAGATTATAGAGTCGCATATTCACAAAGAGCAAAACCAGATATTCAGGGTTTAAAAAGCCTGAAATTTATGTGAAAAACTGGAAATTTCCAAGTTTAAAAATTTTAAGTCTGACATTTGAAACTAAAATATTTCAGGTTTTTAAAACCATAAATCTAGAACTGTGTAATGTCAAATATGTACAAGAAACCAAAATGAAAACAGTGGTTGGATTTTTGACCTTTCGACTTTTTAACCTCAAAAATGTGAAGTTTTGGTTCACATACATACAACTTTAAAGGTAAAAATTAAAAAAAAACCTTTCTGGTAAATGAACACCTTTTTAAACCTGACAACTAGTTTAAAAGGTTTTTTTTTTCTTGAAAATAAACCATACCTCCTTATTATTGTGTGGCCCTGATAGACTGCTGTAGTAACAGATAGTTTATACATAGATCTTTTGTCAAGAACAAATGTATGTTGGCCAGTTATGTTGGGATTTTGTCAATGACAGCAGTTAAAATTGATGTTTAGTTTTTTCATATGGATTGTGGGGGTCTTAGCTTATCTCGAATGTGAGTAGGGGGCCCCTAAGGGAAAAAAGGTTGGGAACCACTGCTCTGAATCACTGACCAAATTATTGCCCAAAAATATGAAATTATTAGAAACTTAAGTAATCATTTGTGTTGCATGTTTTTGCAGGGAAGGCTCACTCTTAAAGGTATTTTAAGCAGAGTTAGCCAGGAACTAACTTTCATCTGTCGTCTCTGAAGATAGCTGAAACAAAAAACAGAACAGCAGATACACAACAAAAAACACCCCAACAAATCAGTCCGCCTTGGTCAGTCTCACTTCGTTGCATTTTCCTGCATTAAAAGTGCTTTACAGATTATGTCTGGTTTATTAATTTATTGATTGATTAGGTATCCTTCATTTTCAAATCGTTTAAACAGAGCTTTTTTGTTAGATACTAAATATGATGACTTTTCTGTTTACATTTTGCACTTTTAGATTATTTTGCGTGCACATCCTTCATTTGCCATATTTCTTGATATTTGTTTTGCCTCTTTAGTGGTAATATTTTCAAGTCAAAGGCGATGTCTTCAAACCCCACTTCAAATGTAATGTAGCAATTTGTAGTCTGAATGCAGTCAAATGCAACAAAGTGAGTTTCATGACATCAAGTTCCATATTAAAAAGCCAGTAGGTAGTAAAGTTGTGTGTTGTATGCTTGTATTTGAAGGTTGTTGAAGAGGTCTGATCTAAAAGCAAGCGTCGTGTCACAGGGGCCGTTCCTCTCCTGCTGTCTCTCGTCGGACTCAGAGAGGACTCAGATGAACGCAGCAGCTTTTGTCTCCCTCTTATCCTCCTTCCTCCTCGATGCTGATACAGCAGCATTCACGGGGAGAGAAATGCCAAGCTCGCCACCACAGCTGTTTCCCCAATCTCTCTGCTTAATCATCCACTGAAAGAGAGAGAGAGAGAGAGAGAGGAAGAGCTCAATTCTGCTCCGAGAATGAAAACAACCGGGGGGAGAAAAAATGTGTTTTGATTAAGCAGCATCAGGCATGAGCTGACTTTTTACTGCGTTTGATGCAGAAACATAATCACAGAATCATCTGTGAGTGACGGCATTGTAAATGGTGTGTTAATACCATTACAGTATAGAACAATGTGCTTACATTACACATTATGCAAATTGTCAGTCGCCTAATTGATACATGTTAATCATATTAAGGAGCTTAATTATCAGAATCTTACTGTGCTGCCATTTGTTAATTAACACTGACATCACACGTACAAGGAAGTGATCTATTTTTATCAAGAAGTTTCTCTACCATGATATAGTCTCATCTCAGTGAAGAGGAAGCACCAGGATTATGAGGTTTTTTATTTTTAACTGATGTGTTTTTTCAGAATTTCTTGGCCTGATGCATGTTTTTTTTCCGCCTCTCTGAAGCCCACTGGATGCATTTTGTAGGGAAATTGCATTAAGCTCCGAGCAGCCCTGCTAGTGTGGAGATTACAGACTGAAGGCGAGATCCAAGTCGACTTGTAAAAGAGCGCAAGTCTCCATCTTTTACCTGAATGTCGACTCCTGCGCCCTCGCTCTGCCTAAATATCACTGTTCTGCCATTTACCTCATCCACGGCTCTCTTTGCAATCTCACTCCCTGCAGGTTTGGTCTGCCTTTTTTTTACACCGGCCTCCTTAATATGTTACGAATTTAATCAAGTCTGCAAATTTGTTATGCACGTTAAATTGAACATGCAATGGCACATTTGGATGTGGTTGCCATACCAACCCCCCAGGAGTTCATTTTCCATAATGTAGTGTTTGGAATCTCATTTCCTCCACTTTCCCCCGCTGCTGCTTGCAGACGCCACCTCCAGGCTCCGACTGTATGTTCACTATGAAAGGAGCTTGGCTGCCACGGCATTTAAACACTGGAGGGAGGGAGAAAGAAAGGAGAGAGGGAAAGAGAGAGAGGCCTCTCTCCACGTAGTGGAAATGACACAAATTAATATACACTACTTAAACCAGACCAAGATTAATGGTTCCCTTTCGCTGCAGCTTAGTCCCACTGTCAGTTGCCGGGTGCTCGTTGGACAAAATCAACACTAATCAACATTTATTCCACTTTTGCCCTGGGCTCTCAGGAGTCTGGCAGGACTGCGTACCCCCCCCCCCCCTTCCCTCCCAGCAATCCACCCCTCCCTTCGTCCGTCTCGCTACGCTTTTCACCTCTCATCCAGCTCCTCCATACATCACCCTCCTCACACCGCGCAGCTCCTCAGAGGAGAGTGCGCCCCCTCCTATCAGGCCACATTAGAGTCATGATAGATTTTCTCTTTTCATTTGCATCTGATATTTAACACAGCAAAGCAGTTGCTCTGTCACTTTACAGTACAAGTGTGTATTAGAGAGGGTGTGTGGAGAGTTTATATGCAGGCTTTTGTTTGTGTGTGCTTTCACTCAGTAATCTTATCTGCACTCAGTCACCGCTGCATTATGAGAAACAGGATATGCATGTGTATTGTGCAGAGTATTCATGCAGCACTTCATTTTCTGGTTCTGCTGTAGCACGAAGTTATCATAAGTGATTTTTTTTGAATGTCAAAAATATCCTTTAAATTTGTGTGACTGGCAGCAGTGACATCCAAAGATCTGCTGACTCTTCCCTCGCTGCACAGAGCATCATTAAAAATCCTGCAAAGGCTCATAATCGTCCAAGTTAATGCATGCTGCAGTTTCACTGCTGAGACTCATCTCTTTGTCATTCCACTGGCTCAATAAAAACAAGCTCAGAGGGACAATAATTTAAAACATGCCTGATATTATACTGTGTGTAAAAGTAAAATGAAGATCACAGTGCTCATTATCATTGCTTTCAGTTAGGAATGCATGATATCATCAATATGATAACCTTATCGATGGCTTTGAAAACTTCTGCTTATAATAAAACCTGATGTTTTGGCTGTAAAAATCTGCCTTTTAATATTTGTCGTACGAACAAATAAACCAGTGGAGTTTAGGCCGGCCCAACAGACCTATGTCAGCTAAAGTCTGTTTCTGGCACTTTAAAGTGTGTTTTAAGGGCTGAAATTAGTTAATTTGTTCATATTCAAACTTTAAATTCTGAATTTTAAGGACTGAAGTTTTGGGTCTGAACTACATTGATATATCAGTACTGGCATCACCTAAAACAAATTTGTAACTATTAGCATATTGGCATAGCTGATATCGGCAAAACCCAACACTGTGCAGCCCTACGTTCAGTTTAATTATAATCTTTAGTACAAGAGAATATGCATACTTCTCTGTTTGCAGCAAAGGCTGTTGCTAATTCTAGCCTTGCATGTGAAATGCTATGAGAGGCACAACAACAAAGCACCTGTACAAACAGGAAGTGATGCAATACACTCACCATACATCAGCGCTTAAGGAAGGAGCAAAAGCATATTTTGAGCCAGTATGCATTTGTTATGACATACAAAATGCTCTAAATGTGGCAAAACCTAAATTGTAAATGTAAAAAAGAATAAAAATAAACAATTTAGCCCTAACTCTATTAGTATGAGAAACGGCACAGAGCAGGACAGTCGCAGCAGGTGATGCCATTTGCTCACTGTCAGTGGCACCCAGACCTAAGTGCTGATTGGCTAGTACTCATGTCACATGTAGCCAATCAGACTGCATTGTCCACAGAACATTTGGTTAGACTGTAGAGAGTGAAACTAATGTCAGAGGGGAAGTCACACCTAGCCATGGAGCCAAAGTAGCTCACGTTTGGTTGATTAACTTTATTGATTATCGATAAATTAACATGCGGATACCAATAATCAGCCAATATGCCTCAAATATGCCTCAATTCTTGGTCAGGCTAACCCTAGTTTATTTGTGTTATTTATAAGTTCTCCATCATTACCTGTATCTAAACACTAAATTTGTCTCAAATACAGTGCTCCAGTTACTCATAGCACTTTGATTTGTTATTCACACTAGCTTCTTTTTCACATCGGAAGCACAAATTTGTCCTGTTTCTTTAAAATTGACATTTTATGCTGGAATACAAAAAAAATCCAATGAAGAGTGAATAATTGCTGCACAGTTAAAATGTTATTCGCCTTCATAACATCAGTCAGAGTAGCATGTTATATTGCCACCATATTGAGTGAATACAAGACTAAATATATCATTAATACCACTTCTTACTCCCAGTTTCCCACCTTATCCCAGAAGTTCATATTCTTTTACTGAAATGTAATTTTTTTTTAGCTTCATCCATCATCAATCCATCGAGAAAAAACTGAGCACATCAGGTTTTATTTTTAGTTTTATTTCCTCACTAATTTTCCCATAACAGATCTGATCCTAATTCATTTGACACAATACGTGTGACAAAGCTGTCAGGGTTTTTTTTTTTTAATTTCAAAAATTTACTTCTGATCTAGGTGGCTGTGGATCAGTAGGTAGAGTCTTTGAACCTGGAGGTCAGGGGTTTAATCCCCAGCTGAAAAGGCACTATACATGCTCAAGTTCATTAACATGTTGGAAGAAAAAAAGGAGTGCAGTTAAGAAAAAACCCTTTAATTACAGGCTTTGTAATGACATATATTAATAACATGGGGAATTTGCATTACAAGTAGAATTAATAATAATAATAATAGGAATAATAGGAATAATATGATCAGAAAGAACGTGTTTCCCAACAGCCTCCTAACTTTTACAAACCTTTGAAACAGCATCATAGAATTACATTAAACAGAAAAGGTTACACATCAACAGTTTATTATGTAGATATAGTTTAGGTGAACTTAGGCAACTCTATGTATAAGTTTGTGCATCTCACTAGGAGAGACTTAGAGTAAATCATTCACTTATCGATTTGGTTTTGATCTCTGGGATAGATACAGCAGGGTTTCCACAGATCCTTGAAAAGTCTTTAAAAGTCTTAAATTAGACATTTGAAATTTAAGGCCTTAAAAAGTCTTAAAAAATCAGATTTTTACCTGTGAGAGGTGTTAAATTTTATAAGGCACATTGACTAAGACATGTCTGTGTCCAATCTTTGTTTTCTAGCTGTTATAGGATTGTGATCTTTTTTGTGTATGTGCTCATCAATTAACCTGTCACGACAGATGAAATTATTTCACACAACCATCTGGAAAACTTTCGATATACAGTGATTGGGAAAGGGCAGAGCCTTTGAAAAAAAAAACCTTGGATTAACATTTTGTCTGTCAGATCTTTATGGGCCAATCAGAGCAACAAAACACGTGACGTCATTGCTGCTACCAAGGTGCGCGTGTGCAGCTACCGAGGAATAAACTCCATAAAGAACTGCATAATGCAAACCATGGTGACAATAGACATGTCAGTACACAACTTTTGTTGTTTTTGGAAAGAAAACAACTCACTGCTGTTCTTTGTTCTTCTTTTAATGAAAAAATGTTAAGTTCTGATAAAACTGGCGCTATAGCAGCATCCATGCCAATGTCTTTCACCATAATGGCACTGGCCTCTTGTTGTTGCTTGCCTATGTCACGACTCCGCTGCACCCAAAAGTACTGCCCCTTGTCGCTGATTGGTCCTGTCACTTTCTAACTGGGCTCAAACAGTTCAGATGGGAGCTTTACGAGATGGATTCACCAGTGAGAAACAAGGAAACGGGTGTATCCATCTGCTTTGCCAGGTTACTCGTCCACTTGACAATTTGCATTTACAGCAGTGCCGCCTAGACATAACCTACCCGTCTGTGTGTCTGTCTGTGTCAGCCCCGCCCCCTCTGTGTGAGTGGGGCCCAGAGAGAAGCCTTCAGTGTTTTAAAGAGAGATCGAAGACAAAATGAAATGAGAGAGGGCACGCCATTATTAAAGCCTGTCCCAGAAAACAGCTGAAAAATGGTGACGGCAAGACATGCTGGCTGTAAAGGAAGCATGAGGAGCTCTCTGTCCATGTGTTCATATTCACTCCCTTATATCTGCATCTCTTTCCCTCTCTCTGCAGAATTCTGAGCCGATATATGCTTTTAAAGCTGATATTAACACCACGCCTAGTTAGTCAGTTCAGGATGCCTATACAGTTTGCTTGTTTA
Organism: Cheilinus undulatus; assembly: GCF_018320785.1. Lineage (NCBI taxonomy): Eukaryota > Metazoa > Chordata > Actinopteri > Labriformes > Labridae > Cheilinus > Cheilinus undulatus. Next base: position 37,248,163 of record NC_054871.1, read on the forward strand.
GCAAATTAGCTAATTGTCATTTGCTTTAGAAACTAAGGAGCCAGGATTTAATTGTGCAAAAAAAAAAAAAAAAGTTAAAAAAGATAACATCAACTATGTGAGAGGAAATAAAATGTAACATCACCTAAATATTGTCAGGAAAGTTCACCAGCCTGATGATGTGAGCTCGGCTAATGATGCAACCTCGGCACCTTGAGTCAACGCAATTCTATTAAATTCTTTTTTTTTTTTTTCTTTTTAAAGCCATTCTTGATCATCAGATTTTAGTACTTCATGAATGACTTGCTACATCGATTGGATTTCTCAAATTGGGTTATGCACGCTTTCACTTTTAACTCATCTAGCTATTGTCTTACCAAGTTGTTACTATTTAGGGCTCTGGATGTGCTGGATCAATTCCCAGTATGCATTGGGCAGGAGCCAGGGAAACACCCTGAACTGGTGTGCGGTTTATCAGAGCAGATCAGATTTTATTCCTGTCCTGTAATCTGAGGTGAGATCCCTGCAGCACCAGCCTCAGTTTTAGACTTTGCACATTTTCATCTTCGGAGGGAACAAAGCAAACATGCAAACAGCTGATGCCTCTTTTCCTCCTTCGCCAAAATATTCAGTGCAATGTTGTCCATCTCAGAGCTTTGCATGGCCAGAGGCATTGTCACGGCACCAACTGGCCTCATTGAAGTGACACCCGGTGCTTTGTCAGCTTTGTGTCTCAGGTGCCAACCTGCGCGTCCCAAAATAAACTGTCATGCAATGTGGCAGTACAGAAAAATGTATGAGCATGTTGTGGGGCCCTGCGCCCCCCCTCTGAAAGGAAACAAATGTTCCATAGCAGAAATGCATTGTGGTTTTGGATGCCTTCCCAGCGCCGACACTAGTGACATGGTGGGGAACTTAAAGCGTGGAGTGTGATCGTCTGCAGGAGCAGCGGGGGCCACAGCAGGTGGGAACACAAAACTTAGAGTTTCTCTACATCACTGTAGCCTTTTATTCATTTTTAAGTGATTTTTATTCACTCTGGACCTGTACGAGTTTGACAGCTCTTTGTTATCTGCAGACATCCTCCTCCAGAAATAGCTTATGCTTACTGTAGTTAGCTCCCCTTCCTGTTTTATAAATGGTCTGTCATTTTCTCTCTGCGGTGCAACATTACACCAGCAGAGTAAACGGAGGATGTGCTCTTGGTTGAAGTCACTTTCAGGCTGATGTCAGGAAGTTAGAAAGAGTGAGCATGGGGAAAGTCACACGCAGAGACTCCTCACCGACCTCCAAGCTGTAACCACTGGCCGTATATATCTGCCCTGCTGGGTTTGGCTCAGAGCGTGTGATTCCTGTTAGATCTCAGCACAGCCTATGTGCTCTATAGCTGCCATGACATTTTTATGACTGGTGGACTGAAGTAAAGGTGGAGGCACAAAGGCTTGAAATGGAAGTTCTGTCCTCACCTCCTGAAGCTAATGAGGAACCAGAAGCTAATCATGCAGACAAAGAGACGGATTCTGTAGCTGGACAGCGAGAGAGGTCATAACCATGTTTCACTGAAAATGGACGACTGAGCAGGGATTATACCTATTACAATTTATCTGAGGGGTCACTGCTTATTCTGAGTGTGAAAAATAGGCTTCAGGCATTGTAAGGAAGATTAACCAAAAATTAGAATTACCTGAGACTTACTTATTGAAATATATCTTTTACTAGAAAATAAGTGATCATAACATCATATATATAAGAAATAAACCTGACTTTTAAGTTAAATGATCAATTTAGACGACAAATTCGGCAGTAGAGCTGCCTCACTTTAATTAGAACCCTGTCAACATGAATTTCATAGAAAAGTTGCACAATTTATGGATTTTTTTCATTATTTCAGACAACTGAAGATTTTTAACATGAGTGTCATTACCGTCTTGTCTGAGGTTGTCAGAAGTTTGGGTTTGCTAATAATTTAGCACACCAGGTGTCTTAAATTGACTCAATCTCTGTCATTTTCATGATCAATTGTATATAAAAGTACCATCGCTTTAAAAGTGTTCTTCACATGTGATTTTACCAAAGTTGAGAAGAACAGAGTGACGGCACAATCTGTAAGCTATTGCACCTATACATGCAGTAGTTTGCAGTTTATGCTGACTATTAACGAGCAGTTAACCAATACTGGATGTTTATATTTGTTGCCTTGATTTCAAAACAGGTACTGATATTGTTTTTTACAACTTAAGTGTCAAGTGGCCGGGGCGGGGTGCGGTGGGGGGGGGGGGGGGGGGGGCAAGGATGTATAGCAGCGGTGCCAACAAGTTTACGTTCACTGTCTGACCTTGTAGATTAAATGGTTTTTAGTTTTAGTCACATTTTTTCATCCAAACTAGTGCTGTCAAGCAATAAAAATTTTTAATCTGATTAATCACAGGGTTGCTGTGGACTAATTTTGATTAATCATGATTAAATAACATTCATTTTAATCTATATTAAATCGCATTTCATTTTGAAAGCTTGGCGACGTGTTAGCCAAAGTGCTAGCAGAATCCCAGATGAACGTATGCCTTGGGTTTATGTGGTATTTTGAGCTGGTCGTGCTTCAGTGAAAAGAGAGCCAATGGGCTGTTTAGCGTCTTCCATATCGAGTTGGTTGGTCACTACCGGATCAACAGCCCATTTGCGCATGCACGGCGGCATGCTCAATGGTAACCCTACTTGGATAAACTGGCCAAAATGCATTGCCAGAGACGTTTCAGGGATTTTGAGTCAATCTGCATCGTAGATGGGTTAATTGCGTTAAAAATTTTTAATCAGATTAATCATGATGATGGATTAATCCACATTAATACGTTCATTTTGACAGCCCTTGTCCAAACATTTGTTTTCTTGCCTGAATCTGGTACCAAACCATGGTAGTGTGTTCGACACACCCTGCCAAACCTGGGGTTCCTCCTTTCTACGGCTGAGGGGCAGAAGAGCTACAGACGCTTTGTATTTGGACAGATTAACCCACAGAAGAGAAATGTCATGGATTTTGAATGTCTGATAAAAACTCAGTTACATCTTACTCTTAGTCTAGTCTTTCTTATGAAATAAAAGTGTGCCAACAAACATTTTTAGTCATAGTTTTAGTCAACATAATTAACAATGACTTAACCTCAGAAAAAGAAATTGCTATGTACTGAAATGGAAATTCATGAACTGTAAGTTTTCAAAGTCAAATGAGACATTGATGTTGGTGGTGGACTTGTTTTACATCAATGTGACTGCAGGGAGACATTGCAGTGGCTTAACCAAAGTTTGTGAAGACACAAATAAAGCATGAAATTAATAGTGATTAAAAATATTAGTGCAGAAATTGTGATTAATAAGATTCATCTTGACAGCCCTAGTTTTGAAACACCTCTCAACAGTTGTTAAGTTAGTAAAGTTAGCGTTTAGTTAGTTGTTAGTTGTAGAACGAGTCGCTGCAGTGCTAGGCTCGTATTGAAGCCCCTGACAGGCCGATGGTGATGCTGTGCAAAGCGAACACTCGCTTCATGTCGCTGTTATCACAGGCATCAAACTTCAGGGGGAGAGACCACACCATTTAACTTATATCTGTGACTCAGACTTAGCTGTTCTCTGTCACATTACACTTACGGTGGCATGGTTTAAGTCTCATGTGTGCACCACCCGCATAACATTTAAATTGGTGTTGCAAAAGTCCATATTTTTGCAGTTCTACTGGTGACAGTATTGATACAGGTTTACCGCTCACCACTAGTTAAAAGTGCTGAGTTGTAAATCCTGTGTAAATTGATTTCGTACTGATGGTGCTTGTTTTTTTCATCAAGCGGAGAGTATAAAGTAGGCTATTACATTTTGATTTAATTTGATAATGATGCTGATGTGTTTGTAGCTTATGAAATGACAGCCTACTGCTAAAATGTTCTTTAGGCCCACTTGTCTCTCTGTGGCCCTGAACTCCCAGCAGACAGTCACAGAGGTGCAGACAAGAGAGACATAGCAATGCCTCCTCCTCCCTGACTTGTGTCTTTACATCTATGGTTGACCTGTGGACATTTTCCCCATTCACTTCAGTAAATGAACCTACATAGCAGTATTTACTGTGATATTAAGACATGGTTATCACTTATGATTAATGATGAATTAAGATATGAGGGTTGTCATTAATACCGGTAACCATTTAATGTCTTTCAGACATCAACCAACATTTCATTAAAGAAGCCTCAATATCAAGTCTCACTTCAATAATTGTTAATGGTGCACAATCTTTGTGGCTAAAGGAGAAAATATTATTTGATTTCCCACATTAAACAAGTCTGTGTTCAGTCCTGATGGTCACAGTTGCTGATGTGATAGAAATATAACACAGATTCTTCTTATTATTTGATTTCTACAGCTGTTAGCTCCATCAGGCCCTGATACAGATAAGAGCCAAAGCGTTGATGTAAGATCAGATGTTGAAAGCACCACTAGCTGGTTTAAGAAGAATCCAGTATTAATACATCTGATAATCGATAATCAGAATAATAATCAGCTGCAGTTCCATAATCCAGCTGGCCCTCCTGTCATTGTTATCCCGGCTGATAAATGCACGGCACTCCTGCGACTGCTGTAAAGAGATTGTGTTGATAAGTTAATATTCTGACAACAGAGATGAGATAAAGAGGTTTTAGGAGTTTGGAGGATAGCGTAACCTTGATAAAACGCTCGTCTCAGTGACATTGATTCTCACCATCCATCTTCATCTCATATGAAGTATGCAAATGGTGGCATCGGCTGGGAGTGGAGTACAGTGCTGTTAAATGGGCCATTTCAAATGTTCTTTGTACTATGCTGACTTCCAAAAAATTCCCTGTCAGCTAGCTCGGCACATGCTGGAGCCTTTTTAGAGACACTTTCCCACTTTTATTCCACATCTTCTCCCACTTCTTACCACCCTCTCTCCTCCCTTTTTTCTTCCCTTCCCCTCTCCTTGCATGCCATACAAATTAGGTATACACTGACAGTGTCAGAACGGCTCCTCATGAAATATTAACAGCTTGTAGAGAATTTTACATCGCTACATTTCTCTTCATTTTTAACTATGTCAGCACAGGCTCTGGAACATTTATTGGTGTGAGTTCAGGAAGGCTATTACCCTACCTCCTTTTTTTCATGTTAAAGATGATATCCATCAACCCTCTTTACACATGCACACAGTCTGCAGTCTGTCTCACCTTAAATATCCTCCCTTTGCAAAAAGAAGACAAAAATATTTCAGCGTTTTTAAGAGATCTCTTGATAGGTTTTAATTGCTTTATGAAGCTGCTAACTATACATTTATGAGAAATATAAGAGCACATACTTTGCATTAGACTACAGATAGTTGTTAAAATGCCTGCATGGAAGGTAAAACCTGAGCTGGCCGTGATAAACCACAAGCCCAATTACAATCTGGATGTCTGAGCGGCATCATTCCTCTCTCATTTCTCTCCAAGATGGTTTATTTTCCATTTTTATCTCATCGATTCATTGCTGGTCTTCAAATGCATTCAGCTCGGTGGGCGGGGATGGCCTCCCTCTCTCCCTCGCTGCCTTTTTTGTTGGATGGCCCCTATAAAGATGGAGCTGTCAATCATCCGCAGGCGTCCCGAGTCCTGAGAGGCAGCATCAGCTCTACGTGAGGGACGGGAACAATGACTTTTGTTGTCACACATGTGCATTTCTATTGAGAATTGTGTGGACAGTGTGTTGGCCTTTAATTAAATTCATGCTTTTGTTCTGAAAAAAGCTGAAGGGAGGCACACAGATGGTTGTCCACATAATTGAACTGATTCAATACAGTGATTTGAAGAAAAGTCATTTAGATCCTGTGATTTGTGTTGAATGTGTTATAGGAAAGAAAATTTTTGACATTACAATTCTATTTTCATTTTTAATGGTTTTGTCCTTCAGCTTTATCAGGTACTTTTATTATACTTACCACAAAAACTTAAACAAGCTCTGCACATCTGCATGCAGGGTTAACTTATTGTGTTAGTCTGACTAACTGGACTTTTAAAATGCATGTAACAAGCAACTCAGTAAGACTATACAGTGACTATAAAAAGTATTCCCCCTTGGATGTTTTACCCTTTTATTGATTTTATAAATCGTGGTCATGATCAATGTAATTTGGCTTCTTTGACAAAAAATACAATTCTAAAAACTTCTTTAATGTCAAAGTGAAAACAGGTTGCTACAAAGTAATGCCAATTAAATAAGTGACTGCATGAATATTCACCTTTAAGTGACTGACCTAATTCAACAGAGGTCCAGCATATTGGTGCTAGTAGTCTCACAAATAGTGGGGATCACCTGAGTGCAGTGAATGTGTCTCAAGTGATTGTAGTGTAAAGACACCTGTGTCTGGAAGGTCCAGTCACTGGTTAATCAGTCTTCCTGGCTACCAGTACACCATGAAGACAAAAGTACACTCCAAGCAACTCAGAGAAAATTTTTTTGAAAGTACAAAAAAATGTCCAAGGCACTGAACATTTCCCAGAGTTAAGTTAAATGCTTCCTCAAGAATGTTAGGAACATGGCACGTGTAAATCTACCTAGATCCCACCGTCCCCACAAACTGTGACTGTGCAAGAAGGAGACTAGTGTGAGAGGCCACCAAGACACCTATGGCTACTCTGAAGGAGTTACAGTGGCTGAGATGGGAGAAACTCTGCATACAGCAAGTGTTGCTTGGGTTCTTCAGCAGTCAAAGCTTAATGGGTGAGATTGGCAAATAGGAAGCAACTGTTGGAGAAAACTCAAATTAAATCTGGACTAGAGTTTGCCAAAAGGCATGGGAGACTCCATGCTCAAGTGAAAGAAAGTTCTTTGGTCTAATGAGACCAAAATGGTGTATTTTTGACCATCAGAAAAGACACTATGTTTGGCAGACACCAAACACTGCACAACACCACAAATACATCATTCCAATTGTGAAGCATGGTGGTGACAGCATCATACTGTGGGGATTCTTCTCAGCAGATAGTCCTAGTAGGCTCATAAAGGTAGAGGGTAGAAGAATGCGGCAAAATATAAGAAAATACTTGAGGACAATCTTATTCAGTTTGGAATAGAACTAAGGATTGGAAGAAGATTTATTTTCAAGTAAAACAATGACTCAAAGCATACAGCCTGCTTCTGCTACACAGAAATGGTTTAAAGACAACAAGGTGAATGTGGCTGAGTCAAAGCCCAGAGCACTAATAGAAAATCTGTGGCTGGACATGAAAAGGGCTGTTCTCGCTTGATCCCCGTGCAACCTGACAGAGTTTCGGCAGTTTTGCAAAGAAGAATGGATTAAAATTGCAGTATATATTTGCCATGATTGATTTATAAAATCAATAAAAGGGTTTCTGTGAAATGAAGTAAACAAACTTACCCATACCTGCCGGTCTGAAGATGAAGTTTAAAATGATCCATCTGTGATTGTTTAGTTGCTGTAAAAAAAATAAATGGAGGAAAATGAGTTGATGAGGTGTATCCTCCTCTCTTATCACATGTAGCTGGGGCTTGCTCTCCTCTTGACTAATGATGATGTGTGGCACAGGTAGCTGTCACCATAGTATGATTAATTAAAAGGGAAACTGGGCCAATTTGTCATATTGTTCTAACTGTGGTCAGAGAGCGAGGAGAGTTGCACTGATGATGCCTCCTCTACCTCCATGGTACCTCCGTATCTATAATGTGCGGGTTCTGATGCTATTTATGAGGAGTCTCATCAGCTCAGGGAGATTTTATCAGAGACTGTCTCTTCACAGACCTGATAACAATTAGAGGTGTCTGTTTTGGAGTGGGGTTCAGAAATATGAGCGCACTGAGCGAGTTTGACATAATGAACAGAACAAGCTCAGGGAAGAAAGCGGAGTTTGAAGTCATGAGAGCACAGAGGTTTTTTCTACTAACACACTGTGAATTCTGCGGTGGATTTGGCGTGTTTTGGAGTTTCATCCATGCAACAGTGATTAGCATTGTTGGAAAGCCACTGGCTCACAGCGTTGCTCTCGGTGCACGCTGATTGAGGCTTCTCAGCTGCCAGCTGTGGGTCTCACTGGCGGCCCAGTGAGCGGAGCAGAAGTCTTGTTTATGTTGGACTGCAGTGTTGCTCCCAGCGTGCAGCCTGGCCCTTGTCAGCGGCCCTGTCATTTCTGTCTCGGGCCTGTCCCGACAGCCAACCCGGACTCCCACGTCACAAAGGCGGGCTCGTCCTAGGAGAGACAGGTGTCAGAATACGAGCCACCCCTCCTCCTCTTCGTTCTCCGTCCGGGCAGATGCCGGCTGTGACCCAGCCGCAGAGTTGAAGCTGAGCAACTCAGAAAGAAGGGTCATCTCTGCCACCCATTCACAGACGCCATATCGCTGGAGACCCGAGCTCCATCGGCGTGTGAGAGTGCTCATGTCAGATATGGAGCATCCACCAGAGGAGACTGTCCCAGTCCAAGAGCATCACAGACTGGGGGCTGCATCCTGACTGACTGACACACTGACTGACAGCTTTATTGTGTCCTTTGAGGAACCGGGATGAAAGGCTCTCATGAAGAGGCCGCACAAACACAGACCATACTCGGTCGTGCTTGGGAAGAATTACTTGTTCTTTTGTTTGCATTGTTGTTTCTTTGTATAGAGTCCACGTCTTTTAGCTGACAACACTCTTTCTCTAATTGTGCAAAAGCAGACATGGAGGAATCTGACACGTTATTTTCTGACTACAAAGCTTCAACTCCAAGGACTAACCAATCAGGAATTTCATGTGGAACTCTCATTGGCTTGTTGGCTTTTTCACCAGAAACGTTTCTCTTTTTTTCGCTCATGTTTTATAACAAAAAGCATTTCAATGATACAATTGCTTTCCTTCAATATCAAAAGGGACTTAAAGAAACGATTTGTGAAACAGAGCCAAGAGTTAAAAACATCCAATATGTCCATATGTGGTTCAGATGATTTTCAACTACTCATCAAAAATGCAAATACAAAGAAAAGCAGCTTAAAAGTCTCCCATTTTTAATAAAAAGCTCTAAAAAAAATACAGCAAAAACTAAAATCTTTAATCTAGTCAGAAAAGTCAACTTATGGATTCAGGGGTAGCCAGGGCCAACCAGGGCATCCCTAGAATGTACACTCACCGGCCACTTTATTAGGTACACATGTTTAATAGCTTGTTAACACAAATAACTAATGAGCCAATCACATGACAGCAACTCAATGCATTTAGGCAAGTAGATGTGGTCAAAATGATTTGCTAAAGTTCAAACCAAGCATCAGAATGGCGAAGAGAGGCAATTTAAGTGACTTTGAACATGGCATGGTAGTTGGTGCCAGACGGGCTGGTTTGAGTATTTCAGAAACTGCTGATCTACTGGGATCACACGGGCTCACCAAAATTGGACAATAGAAGGTTGGAAAAGTGTTGCCTGGTCTAATGAGTCTCAATTTCAGTTGTTAGGAACAGAATTTGGAGTAAACAACATGAAAGCGTGGATCCATCCTGCCTTGTATCAATGGATCAGGCTAGAGGTGGTATGTAATGGTGTTGGGGATATTTTTTTGGCACAGTTTGGGCCCATTGGTATCAGTTGAGCATCGATTAAATGCAGCCTACCTGAGAATTGTTGCTGACCATGTCCATTGCTCTATGACCACAGTGTACCCATCTTCTGAAGGCCACTTCAAGCAGGATAATGCACCATGTCACAAAGCTCAAATCATCTCAAATGATGAGTTCACTGCATGCCAAAGGCCTCCACAGTCACCAGATCAAAATTTTCCAACACCTTATTGAAACTATGCCACAAAGAACTAAGGCAGTTCTGAACGCAAAACAAGGCCCAACCTGGTACTAGCAAGGTGTACCTAATAAAGAGGCCAGAGAGTGTAATTTGCAGCTCCAAAATCCTTAACAGTGAGCAGCTGTTAATGGGAGCAATGACATAGCTTGTTTTTTTTTTCTTTAAGCATATATTTACCAAGTGTATAGGCCAATCTTTACCTACTTTAATTCACTAAATGCAAGGTCATCATCTCATTTGTCTGCATGTTGCCATCAGTGGAAAAAGTTTGGATACCTTTTATATGAATGTAGTACTGACTGACCTGTTACAAGTTCTAATGCAACATAAGTTTGCTAACATTAGCCAAACTGTTGATGCCACGCTAATTAGCATAAAGCAGCAAAATGTTTGTGAGAATTAACTTATGGAGAAGTGAGTTTGTTTGCCAAAGTATTCATTTATTTGCATTAGGTGTTCACACTGTGCTACAGAGTGCAGAATCAGTAGCAGAATGTTTTTATGAGCTGTTGCTATAAGAAGACGTCATTGTTGTTATTTGTAAGCTGTTAAAAAGACACGTAGCAGAGAAAAACACAAACTTTAGATATGCCAGAGAGTAAATTCAGTTATTGAAGTGGTGAAAGCTGCATGCTAAGTTTTAAAGCTAAGCTAAAATGATGCTACTGTATGTAAAGCAGCTGAGATGTAAAAACGTGTTTATGCTGCACTACGACGGCCTTTTGATGTGCGTCTATGGAGAATAAAAAATCGTGCTTGGATTTTGAACACTGAACATCACTTGTAAAATGAAGTAACATTTTTTCAGTAAAATTCAAAAGGAATTTTCTACAAGAGGCATAAATATGAAGCAACAAATAGGGAAAATGACGCAGAGACAGATGCTAAACTTCCCTTAATTTAGAAGCAAATTCACCACATTTTGCTGCTCTTCCACCTGTCAGCATGTGACATTTTCATTCAAAGAAATTATATCAAGTAGTGAAAGCCAAATGACTAATGTACCCTCTTCTTTCTCTTGTTCTGCTGCGTGTTCAGACTCTGTGGCTAGCATCCCTCTTTCCTCTTCACTGTGTTATTTTCGTAGTCATCTCAATTGATCCACGCTGAAGCCAGACACAGATTGCTGTATATTTAATGTCTTTCAGCAGCCACATTAAGAGCGCAGCTTATAAAGCGAGGTTGTGTGTACGTGTGGGTGTTTGTGTGAAGGGGTGGGGGGGGCAGGGGGGCTGTGACATTAATAATTTAATTGCAGCCGTGTATCTGAATGCTGCAGGAGCGCCAAGTGATGGATATTTTTAATGATATGAAGAGTGAAGCTCTGAAAGATCAATGCCGCCACACAACCACACACACACATTAATAAAGCCGCACAAGCACACACTGTCTGTCAGCGTGAATGTAAGGGCCGAGTGTGGATGATGGTGCCCCCTCACTAATATTGTTTTGGTCCATAACCCGTCTGGTCTGATCTTCTGGGCTGGAGGTCTCTGGCCCGAATGACTCTGTCCCCTTTGCTGCTGCTGTCAGAACTGACAGTCCTCATGTTTATTTCATTTTGCGTCTGGGCTGTTTCCCTATCCTCCAATGTCATTAACGCTCCGAGCCAGGACCCTGCAGTGGCGCGCCTAATGAATTCCTCTGCGGCTCCTCGCTCCCCACCTAGTTACCCCAGCTCAAGGTGTCAAATTAAAACGGCCTGGGAAAAGAGTGAAGAAAACCACTCGCATTTGTATGTGTGTACATTCGCTTCATTGCATCATATGTCTCATTGTTGCATGGCTACATTTGTTTTAAGTTGTCAGCATTGAGAGAGTGTTGCATTTACCCCTGACCATCATAAAACAAAGCTGCAAAATAAACTTTTAACCTCTCCAAAACACAAAAAAGAGACAACAATAGACTAAAAAACCTCTCTAGTGTAGAAATGAGTTTGATCCTGTAAAGATAGAGCTGTTTGTGAAGTCGGTTTGCAGCTTTAACCTTCCTTTTCGTCTGCAATTGGTGTGATTATCCTGCGTTATTTGATGAAGAAATGTTGCGTTTAACATTCGGGATCTCCAGGATAATTTGGGGAATGAAATTAACAGCAGTGAGGATGCCTGGGTGGCTGCTAATTGTGCTTATTTAGTTGTCATTGTGATAAGCGTAACGAGGCCAGACGTGTTATTGAGCTGTGAGGCTGCGGTGGGAAAGCAGATTTCTTACTTTGGGCTCACAGTTGGTGACACTATAATGTCTTCTATATGTCTGTGAGGTATACCATGTGAATTATAATTGATCAAATTTAATTACATTAAAACTACACAGCATATACTGGGAGTGTTGGTTTTTTAGTTGTCAACATTGTAGAGTTGATTGAACTCCCTAAGTGTAATTATAACTCCATTCTGAGTGAAATGGTCTTCAGTGTTGGTTTTATTTGTGTCGATCCAACAGTGGTAGCCCAACTCTAACTGTTAAGATGTTGCCCTTTGTACAGTGATCTGCTTGGATTCCTTTGCTCATCTTGTTGTTGGATTGTTGCTGGTTTTGATGTTAGATGCTTTTGCACCCTGAGTGAAGATAAAGAAGAGAGCTTTCTGGGGCCCAGCAAAATGGGGGGCCAGTGGAGGTCAGGAACAATCATGGTCCGTTGTAAAGTTAAGCAGTGAAAATGATTTTTATAACATTTAACCTGAATCCTAACCACTTCTATCAAGGCAATAAAAATGGGCAAAACTAGGCAAAATGGGTTTAAAGTCGCAAAATGGGTTAATGTGTCAAGAATTGGTGGTTAAACTGGCAAAAAGCAGTTAAAAAGTGGCAAAAATTGGCTCAAATTGGCAAAAACAGGTTAAAAGTGGCAAAAACGGGATAAAGCAGCAAATATGAGATGGCAAATAAAAAAATGGGGTAAAAATTAGAGTAAAAATGGTGAAATGTAGTTAATGGGTTTAAATGGGTTTAAAGTAGAAAAAATATAATAAAAATGGCAAAAACGTGCTAGAAGTGGCAACAAATGGTGGTAAACAGGTGAAAAGTGGTTAAAAAGTGGCAAATATGGTGTGAAAGGGGCAAAATGGGTGGCTCAAGTAGTGAAAAGGGTTAAAAGTGGCAAAAAATTGGCCAAAAGTGGCAACACTGGGTTTAATGTGAAAACAAATGTGGCAAAATGGGTAGAGACAGTGATGAGAAGGGGTTAAAAGTGGCATGAATAAACAATTTGACAATCAGAACCCAATACTAGTTTGACACACTTTTTTAGCTACAAAATGAGGCAACTGTTGGCTAGGATACTAGCACCAATATTCCTGATCCAGCACACATGCATTGATACCATCAATAAACCACAACTGGGGAGGGCCCATTCTCTGGGTTTGTCGGGGGCTCCGAGCCAATTCTGTGGGTGGGCCTGAGACCAACTCTCTGAGACCAAAATTATATACAACAAGAAAAGGCACAGGTTCCAAAAATTTCCACCATAAACTTTCAAACCATAAAGCGTAGCCACTTAACCTTTTCTTTACTCTTGCAGCCTGCCACTTAGCCATTCTTATGGCACTATCCATGCCTTCATATCCCATACAGAGGATTTTTTACTGAGCCTGGAACTTGGGAGACTGTCAATTTAAAGATAATATGTCACATAAAAAAGTCTTTGAGTTTTAATTTCTGCCTGGGTTGTCCTGAAAAAATGATGTTTAGAGCTTGACTGTGCACCACAGTGTCGATGTTTTACAAGATTTTTAAGACAACAAGTCCAGGTGAGACAAAATGGTTGAAAAAAGCTTAGGGCTCAGATTTTTAACTCGGAACTTCTTTAAATTTCACACTGTGGGAGCTGAATTAACACTGACGATTTTGCTGTGTAGTGCTGTTGAAATTTATCGCATTAATTGGAATAAATAATTAATGCACAATTTTTTGATTGTGACTACTTGCATGCTTAATCGTCCCTTTCAACGCACTTTGGCTAAGCCACTGCACCGTCTTCCTTAAGCCACAATGGTTTTAAATAAGTCCCCCACTGATTTGTAATGTCTCTTTTTACTTAAAAAACCCAGAAAGCTCAGTGGAAAAGTCAGACGTCATCTGCACCAAAGCATTTACCCTTTTACAATCCCTTTATTTCCTTTTCTATCCATAACAAGCTCCTTTTTCTGTAGTTAAGTTTGTGATAAAACCTTTGATCAACCTATGAAAGCAGGTCTGAATCCAAACAAGTCAATTTACATAAGTTTAAGATAGTAGATAAAAGGACACAATAACAGTTTGAAATGCAAAATAGTGGAATTTTAAAATGTGATTAGATTAACTGCAGAAATTCTGACGTTAAGATTAGAAATGTTGATCTTTGACAGCCCTAATTTAAACATGTAGCAGGCATGCTTTTGAGGAAATAACGGGTTCATTTCCATCGTGCCCCCCCCCCCCATCATTATACACAGCACATATTGAGGTCAAGTGAGGCCATTCCTGTGTTTTTCACTATATGTCCATTTCCCAGTAGAGACCCTTCAGAAGTGACCACGGTGCTGCTGCTGCCGGGGTGTCAGAGGAGCAGCAGGCCTCCTTGTGTGGCTCTCTCTCCTTCTCTGACAGCACCGGAAGATGGAAAATGGTGTCAATCAATTCATCAGAGCGACACGGGTGGCTGTGCAGAGAGGAGAGCTGGGGGCGTGGTAATGGCAGCGTGCAGGAGGAGCGCAGCACATGATTATGGCTTCCTGCTGCAACTATTTCTCCTCGCTGCTGCCGCTGATGCTGCAGCGCCTTAATGGACTGACTGAGTGTAGAGCCGTCGCTCCACAGCAACAAAAGGTACCTGCAGAGTGTCTTAAGTGGACACAATGGCAATCTGTTGTTACGTCTAAGGGGCCTCCTTCCAAACATCACTGTGCCTTTTCACGGTCTCTGCCACCTTGGCACTTTAAAACCGTGGCTTGTTAGCCTTAAAAGAATGTGCCGTGTTAATTAAAGATGTGTAAATATGCTCAAACGGGCTGCATCTTCACATTAAGAGAGATTTGTGGAATCAGGGCTGTGATATATTTTAATTAAGGATTAATTAAAAAATAATGGGGATTTTATTTTTCCTGGCAGACTGGGTTTGGACATGATTCTGGCGTCTGCTGTGAGCTCCTCAGTGGAATATTGAGCACCTCGCCTGCTTCTCAGGAGTGCAGGGAGACTCTCAAGGTCTCATGAAAACAAAAGCTCTACCATCTTCGGTTTGAAAAAAAAAAATAGGCATTGACTGTGCGAGGGAGTGGCCAATGCGTTGGCTTAATTAAATTTTTTTCTACCCCCCCCTCCTCATCTTCACCATCACCCATCCTCTTCTCTCTTTTTCGGCTGGCAGAGCAGCAGAGTGGCTCTGAGACACGGAACACTAGTTGTGCTGGCAATTATGTTAATGGGATGCTATTAGGCCATGATTCCGTATGAGCGATCGGGGAGAAGAAGAGCCCCGGCGGCAGAAAATGATAACGGAGCGTGCGCCTCGTTGATACCGCTCCAGCAGGATCATTTGCATAATGAACCCTCCCCACTAACGAGGGGTGTGGCCTCGACACTGAGCTACTTAGAAGGCTCAGGAGTCGCAGCATGAGGCAAGCCGACACTGAAAGCACAATGTGACAAAAAGATTCATGGACTTCACTAGTCGTTGCGAAAGCCATTTTGGCACGAGTGTAAGTGTAGCATGCAAATTCCTCTGCTGGTTTGGAGTTTACAGGCTCTGCTCAGTGTTTCCTTCAACACACAGACATGACAATGCAATTTCTCTGTTGTGCACTGTAATCCTGAAAAATGAATGAAAAGCTCCATATTGCCGGCTCTTTGGTCTAATTTTGTCGTGCATCTTGGACTCACAGAAATCAAAGTTGTTTTGTTCCCTCTGCAGTGCAGCCACATATAGCATATCAGCATCTTTGGCTTCTATAAATAGATCCAAATCAAATATTCATTATGCTGCTATTTCCTTTTTATTCATTTTTAATTCTCGACCTTTCTGTTCAGAGTCCAAATATCTAAAATAAACACATACACATGCACACATAGTGACACAGTGTGGAGTTTTTGGCTGTATGATTCACTAAGCATTAGGAAGGAAACTACCTTGGGGCACCAAAGCCCTGTGGAGTCCCTCAGCAGCTAAAATAAAACAAGCTGAGCGGGGATTGCTCCACTTCATTCACGCTGCTTCATTTGCAAAACATACACTGCTTCTATGGTAGCCTTTTTGTACATCTGGGGTTACGTGTTGAAGGTATTGATCCAAATCCTAACATTTTATCATTAATTTGGCTGCACAGTGCAGCTTCTTTCTTTATGCATCGCTCCTCTCTCTTGATGTCTTGATGTATTATTTGTGTGTCCACGCAGCATGTGGAATTTTCCTGCAGCCTGGCCTGTCGTCTTTAGACACAGCCTCCGGATTTGATCAGAATGATCTGGAGGCCCAGGGGAAGACATTAAACACCCAGAATGCCCCTCAGGCTGCTCTCCCCTCCTCTCTTTCTCAACCTTTCATTCTTCCTTAATGAGAACTCCTCCTAATTATTTCAGTGGCTGGAGCGTGGGGACACAGCCGGAGTTAGATCCCCTGCGCTCGGACGTGACTGCTATGCTGATGAAGGCGAGAGATCAATAATTTAGGCTCTAGCCTTAATGGCGGGGTGAGGAGAAAGCGATACATCTGAGTCAGAGATTGCATTTTAAAGGCGCAGAGCGAGCTCCGGCCTGGCTGGCGGAGTTAACTAGAAGCTCCTGAATGTGTTTGCTGTAAACAGCTGACACATTTATGTTTACTGGAATTCTTATTGCTCTTCCTCTAAAGCTAAGTCTGCATCTAAGTGCTTGTTTACCTAGCTTTGTGCATACCACATTCAATTATTGTAGTCTGCGGAGTCACTCTGGAAAGGTTTCACTCGCCAAATGATTTGCATTTGAAGTACATGGGGATATAATTGATTTAGAGGCATGAATATTGATAGTATCTTATCAGCTCAGTGCCCATCCCTCAAACCGCTCTGTGGAGAATAATGGTCCTCTGAGCATTTTTCTGGTCATCTTGCTTTAGCGGATGCACACATAATCTTTAAGTGTACAGAGCCTCGGCTCCATGAAGCCCTTCCATCTCCCTCTGGGGAGGCATCCATGCATCTTTTAAGGAGGCTTCACATCAAGCAGGCCTGAGCAGAGTACCCTGCAGTCTCTCCCTCAATTATTAAAGCTGGGATTTTGATGCTCTGTTTTAAGTTAGCCTTGGAGGAGAAGAGGCAGCCACATGCAGAGGACAGTAGCCTCAGCCAAGGCTTATACATCCCTCCCCTACAGGAAGAGAAAGATGGTGACAATTTTCTTCGGCGATTTATTAGAAGAATCTTGTTTTTAATGGAAACTCTGAGGAGGTTTTGAAACATTCATATGGATTTCATATTGCAGATCTTCCTTCTTCAAACAGAATGATTCACTGCGGCTTGCATTACAGCTTTTCCAGCCCTGCATAAGATGTCACTGTGATAGAAAAAAAAGGGGCTGGTTCCAATTATAACAGGGGACACATTTGCTCACAATGTTTCCTTTGATTGATGTGTGAAGGCTGCGGTCGGAGCTCTAACCAAGTCCAAATGGCTCGGATTGAAACATTACTTATTGACTCAGCCTGACAAACAATAACATCAAGAACAGACATCAGTGTCCTCGCCGCTGGTTGCCATAGAAGTGGGAGAAATGAGCGATGAATCGAGCCTAACACGAGACAGGATCTCACGTTTTTCTCATCACCACTTGTAATGTACGAAGACGTTATTGAGCGCAGAATCCCACGTGGCCTTGATTTGATGCCATTGTTTATTTTCTCATTTAAGTGCCAAAGAACTCGTTCAAAGTCCTTAAATTGTTTGGCTGATGGCATCGGCGCTTCATATAAACTCCATCCATTGTCTGTTTGAATTGCAGCTGCCCTTAACTCTGATTAAATATTGATATGGATGTAAACACTGGTGCCATATTGAGTTCTTTATTCAGAGTCTCCCTCTGCAGTGTGGAATGAGCTGCTGCGCGCTGAAAAATAGGCCCCATTGTTTCAGTGCTCACTGTTGATTTATGGTGACAAAATAAAGTGTTCTGACACCGAGCTCAAATTAAGGCTCAACGAAGGTGTCGCTGAATTTGAATAAATCCTTCTGCCAGTGTGAGAGAACACACATGTCCTCGGTTTGCGACACACATGAAGCTGTGTGGCTGTGGCAGTAATTTAATGTTGTCTTCCAAACACATAAATATTCTCTGGTTGAGAAAAGGCAGAGGATTAGTTCGCTAATTGATAATTGACAAGATTTATTCAGCGTCCACAATCAATCAACACAACACTCTTTAAAGTGGTTTGTTACATGAAAGCTCGTCGTGTCTTTGAGTGTTTGATTTGCACCAGTGTGGGCCAAAGTGTGCTCTACATGCATGTAAATAGAGATTCAAGGATATGGGTACTCATTTCTTTTCCTTTTCATATACTCACTTCAAAGGTAATTATGTGTTGCATTGGTTATTTACTGCTGCAATACAAACACAATAAATGATCTTTGATTATAAACAGTTACAATCACAGCATGGAAACCAAAGTTTGTTTTACAGACATGTTTTATTCTTAAATGTCTCTAATTATTGTGAGATGCACTTATTGTGAAAATCAGCTCTGAAACAGATGTAGAAACATGGTAATGTAAAATAGACCTGTTTGGTGGCCAGGTGGTCTCACATTAATGCATTTACAGAAGAGATGCTGATGTGTGACAGCCACTTAGTAAAATTGATTATACTTAGAGTAAACTTGTACTCTTTTAACTCTTTCTTGGAGTCTGTTACAGCAATCGTCCATCAGAAATGTTTTTATAGAATTAAATAATGCGTCTGTCCGGAAAAAGTGTCCATCGCAATACTTCTGTTTTTGTTTGTATAGCGCCAACTCTTAACCAAAGTTATCTCAAGACACTTCACAAAGAGGGCAGGTCTAGTCTATTTAAAGTGGCCTGTTATTACAAAGTCCAGTGTAATCACCATGAAGTCAGCACTAGCGGTATTTAGCCCTGTTACAGTAGTGATAAAAACTTCCCTTTAAGAGGCAGGAATCTCGAACAGAACCAAACTCATGTGGACAGTCATCTGCTAAGCTGTGCTTGGGTTGTGAAGGGGCTATAGCCAGGGGTAGGGGGCCAGAGACAAACAGGAAGAGGAGAGAGGGACAAGAGAAACAACAAAACAAGAAATGAAAGACAAATTTATGGCAGTTTTGGCCATAGAAAACAGAACAAAGCTATATCATGGACAGCTAGGATAATAACAACATAGAGAGGACTATTATTAATAATTGTAATAATCAGTTAAACTGTCCTAGTAATGAGCATGCATTCATGTTGAGCCTGCTTGCTTTGTAGCTGTTTGAAGCCATCTTTTCTGTTGATACAAAGTGTTTTTAATATGCATTAGTGTGAGACCTACTGGCCACTGTAGACATGAGCTTTTATACCCATTTGCTACTTATCCGACCACTCCAAGCACTTACCCATTCACACCTACTCACTCAGCAATGGTGAAGGCTGCAATGTAAAGTGGCACTGGAGTTAATTTATCTCACATACAGTGCCTTCAGAAAGTTTTCAGACACCCTTCACTTTTTTCAGTTTTGTCACGTTTCACGTTTGCCTGATGCCATAGTTTCTTTTTTTTTGCATATTTATTAAAAATAAGAAACCAAATATCTCACTGACAGACTCTTGCAAAATCACTTGAAATTTAGTTCAGGTTCCTCCCATTTCTCTCAGTTTTTGCTGAGATGTTTCTCACCAGTGTCGTATTTATCGATACGTCATTTCTTTCTGCATTCTGATTGGTCGGTTAGTTGAAGTTGGTCATAGCAGCAGTCCCATTATGAGATGGTCATCCTAAATTTCTGACACTGTCAGGATTTTATCCCAGGATATCTTTGGTGGCAAGACCATGACAACTGCCATCTGTCAACCTGTTTAACAATGCATTGTTTTTGAGACTCGACCTAAGATATCACCAAAAATGGTCCTCTTGTCTGGGACTGCCCAAAATCCCCACAGTGTATACTAGGCTTTAGTCCTGCTACATGTGGGAGAAGATCTGCCTTATTAGGGACACTGACAGACTGACAGACTTCCCAAACCAAAGAAAATACTTTGTTTGGTCTAAATACTTACAAAACTAGAAAAGCACTCAGAGAGCGCAGACCTCTGCCATTAGTCCTATCTCCCAATAATGAAGAATCCTTTAAAAACATTCCTGGATCCAGACAGTGATCCGGATCACTCCCAAAATCTAATTCGCCGATTACTCCCTCCCCGGTGGGGTGAAGACAGGGTGAGGCAAGGCATTGGCTTCGCCACATGTGGACTGTCATGGTGGAAGCACCTAAGGTCTCACCAGATGACTGGAAGTAATGGCAGAGGGTGAATATTCCTCTATTCCTCCCAGCATTGCGAGTATTCTCGCTACAATTGGCTGTCTTTCTCTCTGTTATGCTCTGACTCGTCTCCTCAACTGGGCTTGCGTCTTTCAAACTGTATAAACTCCAAAACTTTGAATAGAAACACACCAAAATATGCTCCTGGGATTGAAGTTACTCATGTTCGCCATCTCCTGGTGTAAAGTGGTAACAGCGTAGACCTCCACCATTAGCCCTATCTCCCAATAGTAAAGAATCCTTTAAAAAATTCCTGGATCCAGACGGTGATCTGGATCAGTCCCAAAATCTAATTAGTTCTTCCTTATACCATTTCTGACATTTCCTGAAAATTTCATTAAATTCTGTCCATGACTTTTTGAGTTATGTTACTAACAAAAAAAAAAACAAACCCACCCGATCACATAACTTCCTTGGCGGAGGTAATAAATCTATTTCTAGGTTGGAGATAGGTTATGGAAATGGCTGCACTCAGTGGGAATACAGGTAGTGCTTGAGGGACGGCTTTGTTGTGGTTTTGATGCTAAAGTGCAACATCTACTGGACATTTACTCTGAAAGTCTCATAATGTGCCTTGAATTTGAGTATTTTCAACAAGCAATCCAAATAAAATGTTTCTTATCTAAAGCCTTTAAGTGGTTTAAATCTTAACTTTTACTGCGACACTTACCAAACAGATGCAAGCCACGTTTCATTGATAGCCATTTGTAATCTAAAGCAGCAGGGGGATTCAAAGCAATGGGCAAGTACTCAATAAGACATTATCTCTTTTGAAAATAAAACTCCAGTCCATACTGCTATTATTAGGTTTTGTTTTTGTGGTCAAAGCAAAACTTCCTTCACATATGCTGTAAATTAAAAGCATCCAGCTCTGCTTTGTTCCCATTTGCTATTTTACTACTGTCATAAAAAAAAAAATGGGAATAATTAGTGGCTGAAAACAAGGTGAAATTCAAATGTTATTATTTTTGGACAAAACCTGAGTTTAACTCAGCACTTCACAATAAAAGCCTTTCAGCAGCTTGAATCGTACATACCTCCCAGTCCTGGTGGCATCAAAGTTAAGATATGTGTAGGAAATTTTGAGATAATCTACATCAGTGTAAAAGTAATGGGAAAAAGAAAGGTCTAATAAGAAGTAGAAGAAGAGGACTGATGATGATATTCAGCCTCTAAAGTAACAACTAGCCCTGTTTAAGACTAGCCTTAAATCAACATCATTATTTTAGTCCCTGCATTTATTTGAAATTCTGCTGTACCCAACTGTCACTCAATCTTTGAGACAATCTGGTGACACCATCATCTTTGCATCTGCAGATTAGCTTGAGGCACGATGGAGCTCACTGCCACCTGCGTCTTTCATCCTGCGCTGCAATAGTTGCCACATACTGAGATAATACCACTGCAAGGGAGACATTTTCTTCCCTTCTCTCTTTCTGTTTTTCTCTCTTTGTCTTTTCTCGGAATAATACATCTCCCGCCAGAAGAACTTCTTTTTTTTTTCCCTCACTGTTTTTCTGATAGTGTATCTCAGGGTCAACTCAGCCGCTATGTGAAACAGGGGCATTATAGACTCTTACTGTGAGGCTTTACAAGTGCATATGTGCATACAATATACAGTGAGCCGTGTCTGAAATGCCATGCTCCTGGGAGAAGGAAGCGATCCACATATAAGAAATGAATGAGGTAATGTGCTGGGAGGTAATGGCTTTATGCAACATACTGGAACAGAGAAAGCTCATTAGGAGACTGGAGCCTTAACCCCAGAGCTACTTGCTTATACTCCCTTTGTCATAGCAGACTGGTGGAAGCCAGGGAATTTAGTGCTGGGGGGGGGATCCATTTTTGAGGGGGGAATTCAATACAGGGAGTCTTTGCGCAGAGGCACAGGTGAGTTATTTTATGTATGAAATGGCCTGTCTCCAGGCAGCAAACCAGCCATGTCGCCTCCTCCGGCACCAGGCACAATCAATAGGAAAGCACTCAGTATTAATATGATATAAGTGACCTATATTTCATGTTAACTGTGTGGAAAGTCAATAATAGTAGTTATTCAAATTTAAATCCTCAAAACAAGTGGTCATGGACTTATTGTGGGACCTTTATACTATCTTTGTACTAACCGAACAGTGTCCAAAACAAATTTATCTCATAATGGTTTAAGCCATCTTTATGTTGGCCAATCTTTCAGTGAAATATTTTCATTTTTTTATTAGCTGCTTAGTAAAAACATTCATTTATGCTTCAAAGTTACAAGTCAGCTCAAAACTTTCTAGCGATTGGTGAATCTGTAATTTCCTTCCTTCCTTCCAGATAAACAGGTGATAACAGCAGCCATAACTTCTTACCATGTCCCACTACCAGGCCCGCCCACTGACATAGCTGGGCCTCTGTAAATGGGCCATCTTCAGTAGGATCAGTAACATAAGCACTAGACCCTGGGAAGCATTATCCTCTGATCCTGGCCCAGTCAGCTTTATCTGGAGTTTGTTGCAGGTCAGATATACTGTCAAATTTATACTGTCAAAATTTTGTCAAATTTTTATTTGTAAAGCACCAATTCATAGCAAAAGTTTTCTGAAGACACTTTAAAAAGAGGGCAGCCTTGACTGTAATCTTTGATGTATTATTATAAAGACCCAGGATGAATCACCATGAGCTCATTATTATAGCGGCGAGGACAACGTTCCCTTTAACATGCAGGAACCATGAGAAAAAACAGACTCTTTTGAATGGTCGGCCGCCAAAGCCATGCTAGGATGGGAAAGGGATTGCGGGGTAGTGGGTAGGAAAAAATCAGGGAAAGGGGATGCAGGAAGAAGGACAAGAGAAACAACAATAAAGGAAGACAAATTTGTCTTCCATAAACCTATCTTCTATTTTGTAGGATAACGTCAATAATGGTGGCGGCAATACATGAAGAATTAGCAATAACAACCATGATTTTTAGAAAACAAAACAGTGTAATACTGGCATTAGCAGCTTGGATGATAATAAAATGGAGAGGACTATTATCTTCATGTATACATACAGTTGTGTATAATCTGCATTGCAACAGAAATCTATGGAAAAGTTCCTCATTATGTTACCTAGAGGAAGCATACACAAGGGGAAAAGAATCAGCCCGGGTTCGAATCTGGCCTAAGGCCCTTTACCGCATGTCTCCCCCGCTCTTGTCCCTGTTTCCGACTATATCCACTGTCCTCCTCTATCAAATAAAGGCACAAAAATGCCCAAAAGAAATCTGAAAAAAAAACTAAGCACTAAGATCTAACAAAACAAGTGCAAGAAGAAAACCCATTTTTCACTTAGAAAATTCAGTCTTAGTGCTATGGTGAGCTCTAAATCCTCATTAAAACTTCACAAATAAACTGTTATTTGGAAGAAATTCACCTGATTGGCCACTACTTGAACTCCATGTGTCTCAAATGTATTGTTTTTTTTTTTGTTGTTTTTTTTTTTTTTGCTTTAATACATAATGTTGAGTATTTAGCTTGACAGTAACATTAGGTTGTCAAAATTCAAATGTAGGATGGACTTTACTCTTGCTAACCGTCATGGGCGCCTATGTTAGCATGGTATTAGGAAACCTTTTCCTAATTTCCCCCTTATGGGCAACCTTGCTCACTACAACCAACATTATTATATTATATAATATCATATAGGCACATAATGTCAAAAAAGTAGTTAATTAGTATGGGAAGATATCAAAATTTCTGCCAGTTTTTCCAGACAGTATATCAGCAGAATGTGCAAATGAATTGTGCAGTGTAAAGCAGAATCAATGGACCTAATCGTCACTTAATCAAGAAAATTAATTTTGAATGTAGTGCATAAGCTCCATAAAATGGTTGCAATTTTGTATATAATGTGAATGTAATCATAGGAATTGCTTGGTTTTTCATTATTTAATGTGTGTAAGTGGAAAAGTTTGCATCTATTATTTACTGTAGCATCAAATATATGTCTTGTTTAATGACTGTTTTAAGAAACAGTCCCAATAAGAGGAAGATATCAATTCTAGTACAGGACTTTGTATTCTTTACAATAGAAACAAGGTGTATATATATTTGGATCAATATTGATATTGGAATAAATAAATGGGAAAATATTGGCCTATCCTGACATTGGCAAAAATCCAATATCCCTGCTCAGAGCTGCTGTGAGCCAAGAGAGTCCATTCAGCTCAGGGGTTAATTCAGATGGATTTTGACTGATAACAGTGCCAAAATGGCAAAATACATAGTGCCAAAAACGTTATAATTTATTTTTGCAATCTGAACTGCATACAGGAGTTTGTGTTGAATTATTGGTCATTGAAAGCAAGAAATTGCCTTGCTTCCAATGCCCTGCCCTTCCCAAACACACAAAGTGTTTGGGACAAAAAATTCTCAGAAGGTGATTGGAGGAGCTCTGTCACATCAGTTTCAGGCCAATTAGAGCATCAAGACAAAATGAGATTCTAGGCATATGCAGATCAGGTAGTAACCTGAGCTCAACAGGCTGGCGTTGCCATAGTTTTTGAATAGTGGAGTTTCTTTGTTGATCAAACTCATGCTGAGACCAGTTGGGAAAGGATCGTAAACATCCTCTCTGCCCTGAAGCTTTCAGTGTGGCTCTTTGCTATTGTTTTGATGAAGAAATGTGGTCAAATTGAAATGAAACTGTAGCTATTCTATAGCTACATATGAGCTAATTGCTACACTGGCAGCAGCCATTGCTATCAGCTTCCAGTACAGGTAAACCCCGCCTTATTCTCCTCTAATCACACTGATTGGTCAGTTCGGTTTTCAGACCTGGAACAATTGCCTCAGACTGGAGCTTTGCAAGACGGATCTGCCTGAATCTGACTTATTCATCTGCTGTGCAAGGTTAAGTGTTATATCAATATTTAAAATTCTACAGTTATATGAATGAAATGTCGTGATTTCAACTGAAACAAACACCGATATTGTGTCAAAGGATTTTTTAAAATTTTTGTTGAGCATTTTCAAGGTTTTCACAGCAGGTTAAGTATACTTTGTGAATGACTCTGGATAAACTGTAGTTACTAAAGGAATAAAGATGGCTTTTGGGGAAATGATTTTGAGACTGATGTGTAGTCTAATTGTCTCATTTTTATTAAGTGTATCTGTTTTGCTTCTTACTTTGATAGATGAGCCAAATCTTCAGAAAACCAGCCCTTTTGTTTTTAATCCTTGAATCGTAAACTTCACATCCTTTAGGGAGCAAATTCCCTCACAGCAGAAGTCTTCTCCTGTGATTTGATGAGGATGTTGTTTTACAGTGAGTATAGTGTTCTGTTGGTCGCTGCACACATCATGGGCAGAAAATCCAAGGATGGGCTTTGTGCCATCTCCAGTGTTATCACACATGAGTGGACAGCACATCAGCTGACTGAAGTGTGCTGCAGTGTGTGCACACTCCAGTGATGGTGTCAGCAGTATAACTCAGCGGATAACATGCTTCGATCATGTTTCGTTTGTATGATTGAGACGTAGTTGGGGGTTCATCTCTCTCTGCGGTGGCAGGATTTGTTTGGCAGGCAGGCGGGCAGGCATCACCAGGTTTCTGGCGCGCGTGGAGGCTGAGTTTCCGGTCTATTTCCAGCGCTGCGTGTTCATTCTAGGTGACTGGGGGGACTGTGTGTCATTAAAGGGCCGTCCTCTGCCTCTATCCAAGTGTGAAATGCTGCGCCTTGGAGATGCTGGTCTGCTATTGTTTGTTCGACCAGTTTGTCGCTACTTGGAAATCCATGGGCAGAAGGTTAGAGCTGTTTTTAGAGGTCAAAACACCCCAGGCTGTTTGAATCCAACATTTTTTTGTGGGTGCATTTTACTTTTCCTACCCAAAGTGAGCGCATCATCTGCATATAAACATATAATCACTAGTACCTGCTTTCTCTTACTTATGGCCTTTGTGAGAAAACTTAAGGTTGGTATAAATCAGACAGTGGTGGTGATGATAGGGCTGACTTCCCATGGCCCAAATTGAGATAAGACCCTTCGGTGAATATGTAGCCTCGGCTCAGATAACTGCCGCAGTAAAAATGAAATTGGGTTAGTAAATTAATGTTTTTTAACTTATTCTTAAGCCTTAAAATAAAAAAAAAAACAGATGTAGATGCTTAAAATGCATCAAAACCAAAAAGAAAACAATATATTAGCTTTCTTTATTGCAGTTGTTTAGTACATATACTATAATAGTGTTTTTAACTGCGTTCTCATCAAAAGCAAACAATTCCACTTTTATGCACCTTTCCTATGGAGAACAAATAATATTTTGATTTATTGTTATTTTTGAGCCAGATTACTGGGTTGACTGAGTTTTTTGTGGAGGGCCTTATCTGATATCTTTTCATGGGCCCCAGAAATGCTGGTAACTTCCTTTCTGATGCCTGATACAAAAAAAAAGCATTATTGATTTATGAAATTGTATTTCATCAACTATAAACAGCAAGGGCTCTGATGGAGAGTGAAGTTACAGTTTCCTCTAGACTTTGTTGTCTCTGGCCAAAATGGCCTCCAGAATTTTGACCATTTAGAAAAACTACAGGACGTTTGCTGTAGATAGCCATGTGTGACCAACCTGCATTTAATAGAAAGACAACATTTTGAAACAGAAACACTGATATAGCTTCTAGTCTGTGAAAAAGTTATACTGGAGACACTTTATTTCCCAACCGGACCTAAGCCCAAGACAGTAGAAGCCAAGTAGACCTGAGTAAATGTTACCCTCTTATAAAAGCCTGGTTGTTATTACATTTAACACATGATCAGACTCTGGTAATGACTGCAGAAAGACATTCTTTCATTCGTCTTTGTGTCAGTTGTTTACACAAACATGAAAGCTGAGCTTTCCTCACACTCAAGCACAATATACTCCTACGTTTAACACATAAAAAACAATTAGCATCATGTTAGCACTGTTAGCTCTAAGTTAGCCCATTAGCACATTAGCTGCTGCCATTACTCAGCAGTTAAAACCACTTCATAGACTGGTGATCTCAACTGTAACCTCTGCTAAAACTGTAAATTCAAGCCATCATGGTTTCTTTGAAATAGTCCTGAAGAGAGACAAAAGCTTCCACTGTGGATAGACCAGCACAGTCCTCTTCTCTTTGATGGCTCTTCCCACACTGCTGCTGGTTATTAGCCAGGACACCCCAAACATGAACACCCAGCTACAGGGAAGTGGGATGATGCTCTGGCCATCAGCCCTAATGATCCATGCCTTCCTAGGCCCATCTCCGTCCTGGCCAGTCATCTATCTGCAGTTTCCTTTGTTTCAGCTTCTTTACTGCTGTAATGACTAACTCAAAATGCTTCCATACTAATGCTTTTTCTGTATAGTTTCAGTAGCTCTATACTTCCTTGGAGACAGGCTTTGTTTGTCATCCACACTGATCAAATAAATACTCACTTCCTAAATTAGCCGTGTGTAGGTCATAATAAAATTACTTTGAGTTTCTATTTAATGATTTTTGCAACTTATCTTCTAGGTAACACAGTATAAAATATGTTATTATTCACTCTTAAATTATTTGGTAATTTGCATATTTTTCAGCCAGATATTTTTTCTGGTAGAAATTCATTCATGAAACCAAAATTCAAGTTAACTGCTTAGTAAATACACCACATGGAGTGCTGTTTTTAATGAACAGAGTCCTCAAGTTAAAACAAGTTGTTAGTCATAGAGGTGGGCACACTGAGCAATTGCTTTTGCCGCTACTTGACCTGGGAAATGCTAAGTAGGGCTGAATAATCGTGGTCCATCTACATGCAGTATAAATATCGTTGGAGTAGTCATTTTTTCATTGATATAGGCATTTCAGTGCAAAACTTCTACATATTGTAGCTCTAACTATGGTGGGCCTAAAATGACCAAATAGCACACAGTTAATGAGATTAATTTCACTGTGATTAACACATTAAACCTTACAGCCATTTTTAAAAATACAATGCTTTACACAAATGTGCAACAACTGATGCACATTAGTCTTGCGTTGTCTAATGTTGTCATTTTTTTTTTACAGTAACTTACTCCAGTTGAGAAAGATCTTTTTTCTTGAAAGTTTGTCAGAGTAGCTTGAAGTTCTCTTGTCTGGCTCTAAGTATGTTTTAGTTTGATTAATTCAGACTCCACAGGCTAATTGAAAGACTAGTATACAGCTTTCTCATCCACTGTTAGTAAAGAGAAATGAGCCTGTAGGGACTTATCACCATAACAATAAAGCCAGCCAATTATCCCCTTGTTGACAGTTTCCAAACCATTTCATAGTTGATTCAAAGATATAAAACTTTATTGGTTAAAAAGATAAGAGACGAGCGCTGTATGGTTTTCTTGGCTCTGGTTTATACTGTCTACATTATAGGTCCTTCATGACATTTAAAACTTTATTGAACAGGACTTAGAAATCTGGGGGCAGTATATAAAATGAGGAATTTATTAGACTTTGTGGCCTTTTTGTGTAGGCTGAGGGTGAAATATTGTATAGAGCGACAGATGAGCTCAGCCTGTGTAGTTTTAATGCTGCAGTAATGATGCGCCGTAAAGAGCAGGTAACAGATGCTGGAATAAAAGGGGCATGATATATCAATATTTAGCATAACAGATGTGATGTGGCATTTTATAATGCCAATAATCTCCCGCTGACCCTGGAAGACACTAACAGAGCTATGATTTGTAAATTTAACTACACAGTTCTACAAAACTGGCTCTTTTATGTTTAGTATTTCATTTTATCAGATACAGAAGGTTTATTTTTCATTTTCACGGTCATCTTTGTATAATGCACTGACTTGAGGTGTACATTTTCTGCACACAGAGGGATGCGTTATAGATAGGGTTCAGAGAAGGCTATAAACCCCCTCCCCACATCGAGCTTCTTTTTTCCCGAGGCAGGTGCACATCCTCAGCCACGAGAGCAGAATTTAAAAGGAGCTGGAGAGGTAGGCTCTGCAGGGAAACCAAAGTAGGAAGTCAATAAGGTCTGAATGTTTTATGAAGGCAGAGGTATTCAGATCACAGCTCTGCCGACAGAAAGAGCAGCCTGCTGCTCATACAAGGAGACAGAGAGCAGTAGAGGGTCTAAATCTCTCCCTGATTTACCTCAATCCTCATTAACACCGGAGCGGCTGCTCGTTACGGCTCCAGCTTCACAGAAGAGGATGGGAATGTTGTCAATGCGCTGCAGAGTTTTCATAAATGGAATCAAAGAATCGTCAGAATAATAAACATTGTGTGTTTTCAGCTGGTTTTATGGCCATTTAGAAGGGTGTAGAAGGGTGGGATCTAAAGGGTACTTCTGGTTTTTTAAAACTCAAGCTACTTTTTAAAATGTTTTTGAACCATATTTTTGTTTATCTTACCAGCACTGGGGCATCTTTCATTTTAGGGCAAACTGGCTATGTTCTTTATTAGATAGATTTACAGGTTGATGAAACTAAAAGATATGTAAAAAAAAATCCCACAATCTCTAATTCAAAAACTCAGAATTAAGAAGCTTAAACTTGAATTTTTGCTAGAAATGCCCTGATTGATTGGTCACCAATTGTTATCTGTCTATTGCCGTTACAAATAAAATATCAGTAGATTTTTATTAATGCTTCTAGTCACCAAAGGTCATCACCTGTGGTTAAAAGTCTGGTGTCTGTGACTGAGAAAAGCCTTGTGTGTGCAAAGTGCAAGCCAATAAGTATGAAGCATACAGCACTTTAAGTCAAATGAAACTGAAGAGCAGCACCTTCAAGTTTCCAAATCCACTGCTGCTGTTGGTCAGTCCTCCTTTGGTCATAGCAGCCATGGCAAGATCCCCTAAATTTGTGAGTCCCATGAATTAACCCTGTGGTATCACTTTAATTTGACAATGTTAAGGCCATTAACAGGAGTAGGATGAGAGAAGATCAAGAAGAAATAGACTGGTGAGTCAAGGCTGGAAATGAAACTGAAACTTAAGAGTTAGTCCTTAAGAAGATGTCAAACAAACCTATACAGAGCTGTGTCATGGTTAACATGCAAGAAAACACTTAATTGCATAATCTGCATAAAGTTTGCAAACTCTTTCTATTAGCTCAGAAGGCTGCTTTTTACGCTGTCTGCTTAGGTTCCAACAGGGAAGAAAGATGAAGCACGCCGCGGTTAGCAGAGGAAAGTGTGGCAGAGATACTGTTATTTTAACCATTACAGCCGACATTGTTTTGCTTTCCGTTGTTTTTTTTCCATATTTTTTACAAGCTTTTCCACCTGTCTGCACAAGGATTACTTTACAGGATAAGGGAATCACAAGTGAAACTTTATTATCAGATTCGTTTTACAAGAGGGAAGAAGTAATTGTCAAATGCTGAAATCCATGTTAAAACCCGCAGGAATAAAGCTAGTCAGCTAATTTAATGAAGCATCGTTACGTGGCATTACAATGAGTTTAAGGTGTACTTAGGGAAATGACAGTAAGGTGGGGGTTAATTTAACATCATCGCGATGTGTTCATAACTTGAAATATATTATGCAACTGAGTGCATGTTGAGACTTTGCCTTTTTTCAGACATGCATGTGAACACACAGCAGAAGCTCTCTGTACTCACTCAGTCAGGCACTCATGCTCACAGTGCCACCCTCCCCAGCTGTGTCCCATGTTGCCCATGTAACGCCTGTCACTAGTCCTGATGCCGACACAGAGGTTGGGTCACTTTGTCCTCCCATTACTCCTTTGTGACATTCATGTTGACAATGAGACGTCATAGTGGTATAAATATCACTCCTTAAACTGGCAGTCTGAATGGGACTGTTGTTTCAGACAGAAGTCCCCTTCTACACATGCCCAATTTGAAACAAAAACAAGATTCTTGTACCCTGATGAAAAGGATGTAATAAAAATTTTCCAAGGTTTTTCATCATGGTGTTTTTTTGTATGCAAAAGCCTGAATCCATCCAGCCTGAGCTGATGTGTGAATGCAGCAGGTAAAAACATGAACAACAGGTTAGTGTGTATGACGATGTCATTCATGTGGAGCGTAGATTTGATGCTCTTTATTGCTTGCCTGAACTGCAAGTATTATATTATATACTATTGAGTTTTTATTCCTGGCTTTTCTATACACATACAGTTGGCTAAGGGTCATAGTCAGGTATGTAGTATCTGAACTGGATCAGATTGTCGCCCATTTCTTACCCTTCACTGTAGATATAGTGAATTAAACATAACAACATAGCAATAAATCCAACATTCATATTACCTCTGAAACAATCCAAACTGTCTGAACAAGGTGAACATGGTGTTAAAGCTATACATAATGAAGTACTGACTACTAACATATGTGATTGGATGCTGCACCCTACATGTGACCACACTCATCCTCCTGCTGAAGATCTTGCAGCCAGTCTTACTTACTTGAGCTTCAATAGGGTGAACAGTATCAACTGAATCTATACATGCTGTAGTGATGTATCCATATTTTTTATATCCATATCTATAAATAAACAATAAATCTATAAATAAACATTTACTTGCATTTTGGTTTCAGATAAATTTGTACAAGTAGGTGTTTAACTGAAGAAATATTAAACAAACAAGAGTTGTGGTTTGTAAATCAGAGTGTCTTAATTCACTGAGCAGTAATATTTATAAACTGCAAACGATCCCAGAAGACAAACACATCAGGTACAAAATAACTTCTGCTGTAAAGTGAATGATCAGTGATCTGCTCCACTTTAGTTGCCTTTATTAGCTGTCATTCAGTTCATGGGTTCTTGTGGCAGTAGTTCTCGTAGGTGTTCTGTGGTACGGGTCATCCTAGGCGATCCAGATGTCTTGAAGCCCCTTGTCGTCAACGATGTTGATGGTCTGCAGTCTCTGGCGACCCATTAGCAATCGCATCAGTTAGCTTAGATGTTGTCATTTTGAGGACAAATACAGGTATGCTGGACTGCGCCGGTGTAGCTTGGCGTTATGGCTTGATCCCGTGTTGTTGTTAGTGTCTTTGCTAACATTAGCAATGATGCGTTTTGCCCTGAGGTGGTACTTCAGATTCGTTTTACTTCGGAGTAAAGACAGTTCATCACCACAGTATGTACACACAACCTCTGTTTCATCCAGACTGCTATTAGGCCGCTTTTTAAATTGAAATTTGCCGTGAAGCAGACCGGGGTGTGTCACCTCACGTATCACTGTTGGCTGTGTTTGACCCGCTTTTTAACCTTTTCACCCCAGGGATGTAAACATCCGTGCAGGAGGACTACAGGAGAAAGTTGTGGTCAAACTTAGTCATATGATTAAATGGCGTTATTTTTTTTTTTTTTTACGTGTTAAGCTTTCCAGAGCGTTAACACATTATTATTAACAGGCCTAGTTTTTACATAATTTAATCCTTGCAACCAGACCCCTCTTGCCAGTCTTTAGCAGATTAATATCATGCTTAATGTGCTAGCTCACTTTGCTTGAGTGGTTGAACATGAGTATAACCCTCGACAGCCTACATACAACTTATTTTTCATTTTCTATTTCAGCACACAGCTATAGTACACTGTTCCTACGAGATGCTAAATGCTAACCTTCTCATGTTTATGTCGAGCGAAGTGTTGGGGGAAAGTTCTGGCAGAAAGCCAGAGGCAATTCACTAAAGCTATAGCATCTACTAATACCAGGCTTCATATTTGTTGGAAATGACAGATAGTTAGTTAAACTCTTGAGTCTAGCACCGGCTAATTTGATGTCCAAACTTAGCTGTAGCTGGCTAAAACACATTGCTATCAGCAAACTTGTTGAAACATCATCATGAGTCCTAATTTTCCCAATTGGGGCATCTCTTATAATAACATCTATTTGTGAAGTAGTTTTCCTAACAAAAGTGTGCATTTATACACAAATATGCTTGAAAAAGAGTCAGATACTGAATCTACTGGTTTATTTGAACCAAATGTTATTCTGGGCTTGGTTGAAACCCAAACCAGAGCTTAGAGAAGAGTTAGAATTAGATGTATATTCGGCAGGATCCAGTTGGTGTTGTTGCTCTTTGGTAGATGTAGAAATAGTAGCAGCTTTCATAACAGCTTGTTCCAGTGATGTGAGCTCCAGTCCTGAAGAATAAATATTATGTTGATATTTACGTCACTGTCTTGAACAAAGGCTACACAGTCCGTGCAGAGCCGAGGCCTGGGTTGACCCTGAATCGTCTCTGTCTGCTGTCCTCACTTCACTTAAACTTCCCCTCAGTGTGTTTGAATGTGTGTGTTGTGCATGAAGAGACAGAGCGTCTGAGTGGCGCTTGTTTACTGAGGGAAGTTTGCTATTGATTACGGCGACAGAGTGCATGAAGAGCCTGATGTTTTGTGTGGCATCAGCTGAAGAAGAATAGCTCATGTTGTGTTGAGAGCTGAAAATAGCCCATCAGCGCCTAATCAAATTAATGCATACTTACTGCTGCCAAGATCTAATTAAGCATGCCGGCGAAAAACGCACAAAGACACCAAATGACATGGGATGAAAAGAGAAAATATTAATTTGAGTGGGAAACAAATATCCAGCAGGGCTTTGATAGATTCCAGGAAATGTAACACTGACTCTGCCCGGCTCATTCATGCTATCAGGGTGAGCGTGCACGAAGGAGCAGGTGCAGCATTGCAGAAAGGTCGAAGTTGCTCTTTGTGAATGTTGGCCAGCTACACCGAGGGCCGGGACATGTCCACAATAACAGACCTTTTTTATGTCCTTTTTCTCCCCCAGAGATGCTCCGCTGGCTCTCATTGCAATTAAAACCAAGTGTCCATCAGAGGCTATCTCTGCTCTGTGTGGCCCATATGTTTGGGTGCTGATAGAGCGTGGATTACTCTGTTTGGGACACAGATAACAGGCTGTTTATAACCTTGGCAGAGTCTGGGGCCTAATCTGGCAGGAGCATATTTCCCCTTGCTCCCCGATAAAGGCCTGTTAGCAGCTTTATCACACGGGCAGATAGAAGTCGAGCCAGAGCGAGACGAGCACAGCACTGAGCCCAATCTGGCACCGCGCACACGGTTCTGCTGCTTTATTTTTAGAAGCCCTGTCACACTCCCAAATACACACACACATTTGCACATTTCCACAGACACAAGCCTTGCTCCTTGTCAGAAAGAGCAATTAATTTCTACATCTGCCTTCTTGGGCAACACAAGGACCAACTAACAAATTAAAAGAACAATGTCCTCATTCATCATTTTAGCATGCAGAGTGGCCTCAGCATGAAAGAGGAACAGAGCGACGAATGCCTTTCTCTCTTATGTGTAGATGTAGCTTGTTATATATAATGTAGAAGCTAAAGCTAATTAGCCAGGCTGGAAAAACACAATGTACCCAAGTTGTTATTGTGTTTGTGCGAGTTATTTAGCACACTACAGTAAGAATGGGCATCTCAATTATTCTTATCCCAGGCTGAATAAGAGGAAGGTTTTATGGCTGTTTTCCTGCTTACACCTCTAAGTTGCTCTGAAAATACGTGCAAGCCTGCTCTGCTATTTTCTGTATCCCCATCTTGATGGCTCTGCGTAGGCACAATTAGAGAGAGCTCCTTTCACAGCCGGAGAAAATTGTCGTCCTCTGTAAATTGCTTTTGCCGCAGCTTAAAGAAGATCTCTTGTTACCCTCTCATTCAGTCTTTTTTTTTCACCTCCCGCTCTCCCCCTCTTTCAGGAAAATTGCTTTCTCGCAATCAATAGATTGCTTGCTGCACTTAGGGGTAAATACAGGTAGACTAGAGCATTAGCATAACATTATTCAGACAAGTGTCAACCTCTAGGCAGTTAGCGCTGCATCTAAGCTCTGTGTGAGGTGAAATGAAGTGCTACAGAGTTGGAGGAGCCGCTGCTGCTGCTGAGAGGAGATGAAATTGGCCAAAAGTGCAGGGAAAGATGATGTACTTCAACATTTCTGCACTTGCAAAATGCAAAATGCAAAAAAAAAAAAAGCATGAAAATGTGAAACCTTGCTTCAAGGTGACTTCCTGTGTACAGTTTACTCCCTTTCATTCAGGTAGAGGAGTTAGATCCGAGACTCTCTGGAGGTCTGCAGCATGTAGGTCAGACTGGCCTCTTCACACAACTGCAAGATGTGCAGGAAAGGCTGGATGGGAAGCAGCTTTATTGGAGCGCTGGTGATATATGGTCCAGTGACACGAGACTGAAAACAGAGCTTGATGTTGGATCTGCTACAGAAAATTCTTAATGCTTTTTCACTCGCGTCAGTTAGCTCAAATTAACCTCACAAGCATGAGTCTAATTAAGTTTCCTCATTGAAGCTTGGCACCCGCTCCCCTCCTCTGCGTTTGATTTGATACCCCGTGTCCTCGGGGAGGGGCTGTGGAGAGCAGCAGGCGTGATCTCTCACCGGGGGGTGAGATACACTCTCTCTCTCTATCCTCCCCCTGGGGCTGGGCAATATATCAAGTTTTTAATATCAATATATCTTCAAATGAAGATATGACAATATCGTTTGTATCAATACAGTTTATGTTTATATCTGGATAAGTGATTGGAACTGGCAAAGAGCCCACTCATCAACAGCTCCGCACACTTTTCCAAATGATGCTGGCATATTTGTGCAGTTTGGAGTTCTCTGCCTCCTTTTAGTCAAAAAAATGACTGAAGATCCTGATGTGTTTGTAATTTTTGAAACATACGATTGTTAGATCATGGTGATATCAGCAATTTATTCAGTCTGTAGGAGTTTGTCTGCAATTACTGATCATTAAAAAAAAAACTAAATTGTCAAAGGTAGTGTGTCTATTTTTGTCACCCTAGTCTCAAACAGGTTTCAATATGGTTTGGTTTTTAATCATATTAGGTATCTGGTATTAGTACAGCCATTTCTATTTCTTTGCAATAAAAGATATTAAGATATAAATCTAACCTGGCAAAGCCGATGGATTTGCCAGACTGCATGTCTGTCATCAGGCAAATCCATCTTGCAAAGCTCCAGTCTACAATGTTTGTGCCAAGGAGGTTATGTGATCGGCAGGGTTTGTTAGTTTGTTTGTTTGTTAGCAACATAACTCAAAAAGGAAGGAACGGATTAGATTTTGGGAGTGATCCGGATCATCGTCTGGATCCAGGAATTTTTTAAAGGATTCTGTAGTACTGGGAGATAGGGCTAATGGCGGAGGTTTGCGTTCTCCGAGTGCTTTTCTAGTTTTGTAGATGAGGTTTGTTTCAGAACAGCTCATTTGCTCGCCCCACTCCCACCTCTCTCTCTCTCTCTCTCCCTCACACTGAAACCTCACTTCCATCATTTGCCTGTGTATAATGTGGATATCAACCGTGGAACATAATCAGTAGTGTGCCAGAGTTTGTGCTCACTGCCTCGTAGCAGAAACTGAAAAGTTGCTCTCCATCTCTCCAACTTGGCACAACGCTATGACCTTGTAGCTGGTACTGAGCAAAGATCTCTGACAGGATGAAGGACCCAGTGTGTTTTTAAGGAGTCAGAGTCATCTGAGACTGAGTGTGCAAAGACCTTATGGGTAAACAAATGCTCATCCAATGCCACCCTTTCACAAGTCGGGCCTTAGCTTGGGAACACAATTCAAACATCTAGATCTGCACTAACTCATTTGCAGGCAGGCTACATCTTTTTTGTCTTAGCAGGGCAGAGGGCTCTGTTAGTAGTAGCGATGTTCAAAGGGGAATAGTTTGACATCAGGTTATGTGTTTAACTGACTAGTGTAAAGTCAAGATGGTGCAAAGTTGGTTTTCAGAATGTGGCTAATGTTAGCTATACTACTGTAACCATTAATGCAGCACAGAGTACATTTTAAGTTTATATTACTTTAGATCATAAAACTAATTTATGACAGTTATTAGAATATACAATACACTGTATTGAATTAGGTATATTTTTGCAGGAATTACCCTACCTTATTATTTACATTGTACAGATTTAAGTTTACGATTATAGAAAATTATTATTTCATTTTCAATCACTGTGTTCTAAGTAATATTTGTGTGTCTACATGTGTAACATTTAAGTTTTTATTTTATGTCCACTTGTTTTGAAGCAAACTTTAGTAACTACCTGTTGTAGTTTCAGAAGGGACAGTCATGACTGTGACAGAGTAGAGTGACTCGTGTGACAAGTGAAATGCTTTGCTGTACTGTCTTGCCGTTTTGGTGTTGATTGGAGTCAAATAAAGACCACTGTTGGAAGTTACACTGTAGCCCACTTATGACCAGTGATGGGAATAACGGCGTTAAAATAAACAGCTTTACTAAAGGCGTTATTTTTTTCAGTAACGGGTAATCTAACTAATTACTATTTCCATTGTTACAACGCCATTACGGACGATGAAACTAAAGCTTCTCATTGAAGCACTTGTCATCTGATTTGGCTCTCAGCCACAGGAGCTGCAAAACTTTTTTTTTTTTTTCTTTGGTGAGGGAGGAGGGAGGGGCACGACAACGGCATAAGTCATGATGATTGGCTAAGGTAGAATTAGCTTTCATGGTAAGCCAGTCAGAGGCAGTGTTCAGTTTATACACAAACCACACACTCAAACTAGCAAAGGAAAAATGCAGCAATGGCGAGTCTGGAGGTAAAGTTGGCATTTTCAAAGTGGAAGTACAGACACTACTTTATTCTCCTCGAAGTAAAAGGCAAGAACGTACATGTGAAGTGTACATTATGTCCTGGAGCGAAGTGTTTGTCCACGTCCATTGTAGGCAACTCTAATCTAATGAAGCATCTCTCAACGGCACACGCTTCTACAAAACTAGTGGCCAAAAACACCGTTGTTGATGTAACTGAGTGATCTGGGCTGTGCCTAAACTGTGTATATGGAGAAAGCAACACCGTATAGTACAATATACAACTGAAACAGTCCAAACTTTATTCAGTCCAGTCGTCATGTTACAACAACACACTTTGCATTGCACTTCCTCCTTTTCCTTTAAAATAAAAGTCTACCAGAAACTGCCAGTTTATTAACAGGACACTGAATTTCCTCACAACAACAAAATAGCTTACATTGGCACTGTAGATGATGATAGCAGGCCAGGTGTGGCTAACATGAGCTCTGAGCCATGTCATCCAAGCAGCTAAAGCTGGATTTTTCTGCTACAGCTTCACAAAAACTTGTGACACAGACTGAACTGAATGGAATGATAGGCAGGTAGGCTATGTGTGAGCGTTGAAAGCACTGAATTGTTATATTGTTATATTGTCACACTGTGTATTTTTGCGATGAAGAAAATACTTGAAGTACAGTATGTCCACCAGTTGTGGTCTGTTGAGGTGAATAAATATTAAAAGTTCTGTGTAAGTACCTGTCTATGCAATTCTACTCTATGCAACTGGAAAAAAAGAGCTTAGAAAAAAGCTTAGAAAAAAATCCAAATTCTGAGACATATTTAAACTTAAAAAAATAGTTACTTTCCCTGGTAACTAGTTACTTTTATAGTAGAGTAATTCAGTTACTAACTCAGTTACTTTTTGGGAGAAGTAACTAGTAGCTATAACTAATTACTTTATAAAAGTGTCCTGCCCAACACTGCTTATGACTAGGGATGTGCATGGTTAGATTTGGTTTAATTTAATTATCAAATCAGCTTCCACAAGATTTATGAGCCGGTTAAACTAATGACCTCTCATTTTTTTTATAAAACAGGGCTTGAAATCCCAATCTATTCATCACGCTCTTTTGAACTGTACTGAAACTTCCAACACAAGCT